>NW_024349802.1:17919692-18192194 GCF_902729225.1 Pteropus medius | reverse complement strand
AATTTCCCTTTTTACAGTGCTCATTGTGATGCACCAATTACAACCTGGTAAAGAAAACACACACAAGCATGGTGTGGTTTCTAAATGAAGTGACAACAGCCAGCTCAAAGTCTTCTGAAGAAGGGCAGGGCCGGGCCAGTTCGAGCCTGGCAATCAGGGGGACAAGTGCCAAGGGCCATCTCTGGATGAACTTTCTCGAACCTCTCAGCTGCTACTCAGAGCGGCTCTGCCCTGATCTTGCCCTCATCCCAGACCATTTCTCATCCACTCCTTCACCATCTGACTTCCTGATTCTTCAGTTTTCTTCACTCGATCATCTGGAGCTAAATACTTTTAATGGCACTCAAATCAAAAGATTACATTATTCAAAAAAAATTTTTTTTTTTAAAAAGAGGTGGGATTGTTCCACAAGATTCCCATCAATTATTCTAGTTCATTCTCACCACTTGCGTGGGCTATGGGGTAGGCATTACACATCCTACCTTCTAGCTAAAGAAACTGAGGCTCGGAGTCCTGATGCCCCACAGCAGAGGTCCAGAAAGACCCCCACCAGGTGAAGCAGGGAGGGATGGTTGAGATCACCTGGTCTGGGGATTGCTGCCCAGTTCTCCACTGTCACCACCACTACACACACACACACACACACACACACACACACACACACACACACACACACACGTGCACATCATTTTGTTTATTTGCATTATTCTCCTAGGCCTCCTATTTCTTAGTTTATGATTCCTGATTAAATTCAATCCACCTCCTGACAGAAATGGAGAAACCAAGGCCCAGGGAGCTGCAGGGACCTGTCTCCACCACCAGTGACATAGTTGAGCTAGGATGACTTGGGGAAGCCCTTGCTTGTCACCTTTCCCCACTCCCAGCTGTTTGTATGCATCAGAAGCTGAGAAGAAAGTGGTATCAGCAAAGCAAGGAATACCAGGGTCAAGTTTAGACACCATTCCTGAGCCCTTGGGGATGTGCCAGCACGGGGTAGGGATGGGGTGGGGACAATGTTGACTCTGGGAACTTGGCTCTTTGACTGGCCTTGTGGCCAGACTCTTGTCTGGGGCTATCTGCTCCAACAGGCATGGAAATTCTTATCATTCCAAGGTCCTCTCTTCACACTTGTCTGGGCTGGGTCTGTCCTGAGGTGGAGCTAGGGTCGGGGGACAGAAGAGTGAGGAAATGGTACCCCCCCCACACACACACAATTGCACTCACTCACTTGTATGCTGTGCATACCACTCACCCCCACCCACCTCCTTCCATCCAGTACTTAAGAGTTTTGGAGCCAGACTGTCATGTTGGAATCTAAGGTCAGCCCTCACTGTCACTTAACTTGGCTTCAATTGTTTATTTGTAGAAGGGGATAATAGTACTTACCTCAAAAAGTGTTGAGATTAGATGAGATATTAGGAAGCCACTTAGCACCACACCTGCCATAGCTATATTGTTACTGTTATTTATCTGACACATCACTCTAGCTCACTAGAGTTCCCCATCTCTCTACTACACACACGTGCACGCCCAGAGGCTAACTCTCAGGCTACCCTCAGCCAGTTGATCCTCACAGCTCTGCCACCCTCTGACCCCATTACTCCAGGCAGCCTTGGCCCCTCAAGGCCTAGGTATGTGCCATGTGTGCCCAGTATCCCCTCTGCCCAGAATGCCTTCACCTCCACCTCTTTACAACTCCGGCCCCTCCCACTTTTCCTTCCAGTCTCACCTCCTCCAGGCAGCCTTCTCTGACTGACCTCTGGTCTTCCTCCCCTGAATTGCTGAGGCCCTCTGAGTGAGTCATTGCCACTTGGTCTGCCTTGGAATTCCTGACTTTGTCGGCGAGAAAGCCTCTTCCTTCTTCCTCCCTAGAGTCTCTTAAAATTGAAAAAAGCATTTTCTAGACAGTTTTGGACACCTTAAATCAAACTTCAGATTTCTGTGTCACCCTATGTCCTAGCAACTGTCATCACCCATCACGTATCTTCCTGGAGCTGGAAACCGGGCAAGCACCTAGAGGCCATAGGATGCAGGTCAGTTACCCAGATGGCCAAACAGGATAATTTACAAATTAGGAAAAGCTGGAAGGACCCCCACTCCATTATTGGGGTCCCTGGAAACAGTTCTGCTGAAGGATGGGGAAACAGAGAGGGTCATCTGGAGCTGAGGGTCCCTGAAGCCCACCTGTAAAAACAAGTACCAAGGTAGGCCCTGCAGTCTGCAGGACAGAGGCCTGAGGTCGGGGAGAGGGAAGGGCAGGACCCAGACTCCTTACCTTCCATGGGGAGGAAGAGGCAGACTTGTTCTCAGAGGCCCTGAAAGGTGCCCTGGGAACCAACCATGAGGGTAAAAGAAGCTGCAGGAAACAGATCCCACCTGACGAGGGGAAATCTAACCTTCTGGACAGCCCAGCAGACTCAGGGGCAGTGAGTTCTCCACCAGGTGACAGGGGAGGGACAGGCAGAGGCTGGTCAGCGCCGGTCAGGGTGGGCTTGAGGACCCCTGCGTTGGGTGGGAGAAGGACCAGAACTCTTCTTCGATTCTTCTAGGCTCTCAGAGCAACTAAAGTCAAAGTCAGTGATATAAAGATCTGGAAATTTGGTTCTAAAGTTCCGTCACGTTAAAGTTCTGAAATGCCACACACAAAATTCTAAATTTTCTAATAGACATGTTTTAAAACATAAAAAGAAACAGGTGAAGTTAATTTTAATATCGTATTGAGTTTAACTCAGTATACCCCAAATATTATCATTTTGACATGTAATTAATATAAAGATATTATTAATGAGACGTTTTAAATTCTTTTGTGCCAAGTCTCCAAACTCTGCTATGTATGTTTTTTCTCCTACACCACACCTCGATTCAGACTAGTCACATTTCAAGTGCTCAACAGCCACATGTGGCTAGTGGCCACGGCGTTGCGCCGCATGGTTTAGAAACCTAAAATCTATGACTTACTTCTCTAAAATTCTAGGGTGCCATGCCTCTGAGATTCTAGAATGCTACAGCATATTAAGGTTCTATCATCTACAACTGTGATTCCACCAGATAAGAATGCTTCCCCGAGTCTGCTTGTGGACAAGGCTTCTTCCCACACAATTTTGTGTGTGTGGACAGAACTCCAGGTCCCTGCAGGGCCCCTGGGGTGTGAGGGAGCAAGGAGCCCTCCCCTCAGCTGCCCCACCATCTGGCCCAGCTGGTGCAGCAGGGGTGGGCGTGCCTGTGTGCCCAGGGTGCTGGCCTCGCCATGGGGAGCTGTCTCGCCAGACATCCCTCCAGCTCGTCATCTACCCATCCATGCGCACAAGCCTGGAAGTGACTCTCCAGCCTTTGAGTCCAATATATATATGGGAGCTATGGCATAACACGTGAATCGTAAGCTAAAAGTGGACGCTTCCGAGAAATTTCTCACTTGTGGCAAATGCACAGGCTTCCCCAGGGCTTTGAGGCATTGAAGAGAATGTTCAGTCATCTGCGGGTACTTGGGTCAGAAGTTTGAGAAGCACTCACTGACACATCGGGCTCCTTGGGGTACAAACTATGTCTCATTCCTCTCTGTATCCTCATGTTTAATTCAGAACCACCCACATACAGCGTGCCCAGGGATGCTTTGGCCCACACTTCCATCGTCCCATCCTTATCATGGAACAAGCCAAAATGGCAGCCTTAAACTGGTGGAAAGAGGTCTGTTTCGGGAACTTCAGATAGGTGTGGGTCTGAATCCTGACTCTGTCACATATTAGCTGTGTGATCACCTCTCTGAGCCTCAGTTTTCTCAATTTTAAATGAGTATAAAAGGACCACCATGACCAGCCCAGGCCGAAAAGTGAGGGAGGGGGAGGTGTCTGCTGCAGTCCAGAAGTCTGATTTCGGATTCAGAAGGCAGGATGGAGCTGAGGCCTCAGGAAGGAGCCCCTGGGCCTCTGGGATGAGAAGGGACCATGTTGAATTGTTGCTCTGGAAGCCCCACCGTCCACACTCCGGGGAGGCGGTGTGCAGTCCAGAGGGTGACTTGGGTGGAGTGATGGAAGGATCAGATGTGTGTCATACACCTCGGGTCTCCTACCAGATGTGCTGGGCTTCTCATGTCTGCCAGTGTGCCCCTTAGAGGCCCAGCTCACAGCAAGGGTCATTTGGCAGTGGGGGCTCAAGCACAAGCAGGCTGCCAACAAACTCTGTGGCCCTGGGCAGGTGCCTTCGCCATAGCCTCTGTACCACACTCTCAGTTTTGCAGAGGAACAACACGTTCACTGCCTCTTGCTTCCCAACAGGGGCTATGTGTCCCCCCTGGGCCAGAGCTCAGCAGAACTTCTTGGAAGATGTTTCCAAAAGCATCTGCTTGGAAATGGCCTGTCTTCCCTACAAGATCTGGGGGCTACATAGCCTTTTTTTTATAAAAACCACCCTATATATATAGGTTGGGGAGGAAGCGTGTCCCAGTCTGCCTCCCTGGTTTCTGTCCACTGTGGAGAGCCTCTTGGGGCCGCTGCAGCAGATGGAGCTGGAGTGTGTGTTTAAAACCCCAGATGGAATCCTCTGAGGACAGAACTGGTCTCCATTTGCTCCAGGCTGTAGTGCGGAGGGCGGAAGTTATGTCTGAGGAGGGCATAAGTCAGAGACCCACCGTTTGGGGCTGGAAGAGTCAGAAAGGCTCTCTGAGGTCATGTAATGTTTGCCTTGACTGGTGCAGATGGGGAAACTGCGGCCTGAGAACAGAAGGGGTTTCTTAAGCTAGGCACAAGGCGAGTGTTGTGCTCAGCCCAAAGAATGCCTCCCGGTTCGCTATGGGCTCTCTACCTGCTCCTGAGCTCCCTTTCCCATCTCAGCCTGCAGGGGAAGCCAAGGGGAAAATGCACATGGCAGATGTCAGGGAGGCTGAGGGAAGGCCTGACAGTGCCCTATCCAGGAGGCTGATTTCTTGGCTTTGGGATGCTTGTGCCAGACCCAGGGACTTTCTGGTTCCAACCTTGCCCTTGCCCCAAGTTCCGCCTTGCCCCAGGCCCATAGGTCCTACAGAGGGTCTAGGAAATAGGGGACTTAAGCACAGCCAGGAGTCTAGGTGAGGCAGAAGCTGGAGCTGGATGGGGAAGGTCTCAGTCAACAATGACCAGCCTCGGCATCTGCTGTGTTATCCAGCTCTAGATTCCATTTAAAAGTCCTTTTGTAGCCACAGTCCCACTTTATCCTCACGAGAGCCCAAGAGGAAAGGCGGGCAGGAAGACCTGCCATCAACATGGAAACTCCCAGCCCTAATGCCATGCAGAGGGCTGGTGCTGGAGCTTTGTTACTGTTCCACTTTTTGCAGGTGGGGTTAGCTGAGGCCCAAAGTGGGGCTGTGCCCTGTTTCAGGCTACAGAGACAGAGGAAGGTCGCTGGGGAATCATCAGCTCAGCCTCCATCCAGGGAACCCTCTACCTTGCTCTGCTCCCAGGCACCCAGATGCTCTGCAGCCAAGGAGACAAACATCAGGAGTCCCCTACAGCCACATTTTCCAAGCTGGGCTGTTTCTAGGCTGGGTTTTCCCTCTGGGGAAAGCCCCAAGGCCATTCTGCATGGTCAGGAGAATCAGGGAGGAAATGACAAAGATCCTACAATGAAGGTCAACAGAAAACAGTCTGACCTTTGGCTTCTAGGATCTTGCTCTGCCAAAGTTGGGGTGGGAAGTATGGGGTGAGGGGCTGGGCAGCAGGAAGGTAGACCTAGAATCTAGATTTTTAATCACAAATTAAAATTCAAATTAAATTTTAATTAAAATTAAATTAAAAATCACAAATTTTTAGGAGTGAGGCTGGCCTGGGTTTGAGTCCCGAGGATGCTACTTGGCAACTGTGTGACACTTGTGTGGCACAAGAGTCTGTGACTTCACCTGGGCTCCCTCCTCTGTTAACTGGCTGGTACCCATCTCCAGCGTAGTGGGAGTCTAAGTGTACACAAGCTAAGTCCATGGCTAGTGCTGAATAAATGTTAGTTCTTGCTCAAATGCCCCTCCAGGAACCAATCAGGTCCTGCCCCACCCTCAGCTGCCACCCTTTGCTGCCATAAATATGGTCCATAAATATTTATTGAATAAACAAATGAATGAATGATTGTTACCAGCCCCAAATACAGCAAAATATAGAGGAAGGCTTTGAACTAGTCTATCAGGAGATCTGACAGACTCTGTCACAACTCAGTGGGTGGCCTCATTTTTTAAAGAATTAATAACTCAAGCCCCATCCTGTCTGATCTCAGAAGCTAAGCAGGGTCGGGCCTGGTTAGTACTTGGATGGGAGACCACCTAGGAAGACCAGGTGCTGTAGGCATAAAAAATAAAAAAATAAGGGACCTTGTAAGCTGACAAGGTCCTAACAATCTGTGAGGTCAACTAAAGGTCGCCTCGCCTAAAAAATAAATAAATAAAATAAATAACAACAACAACAACAACAACAACAACTAACCTTTCTAAAGCACTCGCTACGTGCCAGGGTTTGCCAAGAACCTTAAAGCACTTAGTTCTCTCAGCAGCACTCAGAACGTGACTATTATTCTGTGTTTCAGATGAGAAAAATGAGGCACAGAGAGGCTAAGTAGCCCTGCAGTCACATCGCTGGTTAGTGGCCACACCTAGATGTGGACCAGCCCCCTGTCCCCAGAGCTCATGGTCCTCACTCAGGAATGGCCAAGGCCCCCTTCAGCCCTCCCTTCCAGGTTCTTCCAGCAAGTACTCCCATGGGGGAGGGCACCTTCCCCAGGCAGGTGCTGGTGCTGCTCAGGGCTTTTGGAGGCTCCTGCAAATCAGCCTTTAAGGATGTACATGGGAGATGAAGTGGGGACTCTGCCCACTTCGAGACTTGGCTGGGCCCTTTGTCAGAGACTAATTCTCACCACTTTCCTGGTGTTTCCTGACCAGAGGGAAGCAGGAAGCAAGGCCACAGGGATTTGGGTTTCAGTTCCTTTGTCCTCCCTTGGCTCATCCTCCCCCTTCCCCGTCCCAACGAAAGTTGGACCTTCCTCTTCCTTGTCCAACCACTGACCTTGAACTTGAAGTTCACTCTCAGGCAGACTTCCCAGCATGAAGGCAACTCAGGGCTGGGAATCCAGGGGCAGTGTTCTGTGCTCTGCTGAGAACCAAAGGGTGCTTTTCTCTCTGTGTGGGAAGAGTTGGAGAAAGTCTGCCCCAGGATAGGGGGACAGGAGTCAGGAATGTACCAACGACTCACATTGGTTTACAGAGAAGCTCCGCAGTGACTGTGTGAGCTCATCCCGACCACCTTGCTGAGAGATGTGTTAGATGGTTATCACCTGGTTTGACAGAGGAGGAAACTGAGGTCCAGGAGGATTAAGTGACTTGTTCACGATTATGCAGACATTTAGAGGCAGAAGCAAATGTTTACCCAAGTCTCCAGAGATTGCATGACAATAATAATTATTATTATTAATGCAAATATTTACGGAGCTCTAACTCTGCCAAGAGCTTGCCTCTCATTATCTTATTTATTTAATCCTCTCAGCAACTCTCAGTAGTGGCTCCCATTTTACAGATAAGGACTGAGGAACAGAAAAGCAAATCACCTGCCCAAGTCCAGTTATTTTCATCCACTAGTCAAGAGTGTCAAAGCCAGATTTGAACTCAAGTCTGTCTGGCTCTGAAGTCTCAGGTCTTGCAGGCAAGATAAGGCTACCTCTACTTGGGGTGGAGGAGTCACCCAGTTTCCCAAAGTAGGGCCTGGGATGAGCCTGGCATCACGGAGCTGCTTCAGGCCTGGTGCACACAGCCCCTGGAAGCCCCACAGGCAGCGGCCCCTGGGAAATGAGGCAGGCCCTGCAGGCCTTGGGGCAAAGGGGGACCACATCAGTGTGTGAACACGCTACGCATAGCAGCAGCTCCACAAAAGAACATGTGTGCACAGATTCTTTCCTTCCTTTTTCCCTTCCTTCCTTCCTTCTTTCATTCACCAAATACCAGCCAAGAGGCCCCCACATTTCTATATGCAAATATTCTTTTCTTTTGCCAATCTCCCTAACCAGGGACAGATACATAATTTATGGAGCCCAGTGCAGAATGAAAATGCAGACCCCTTGTTCAAAAATTAAGAATTTCAACACAGTGACAGCAGAGTGTTCAACCAAGCGTGCGGCCCAGTGTGAGAACAGAGGCGGCCCGCCCATGCGCCGGCCTGCCTCAGCTCATCTCGCCCCTCCCCCTCTGGCTCGCCCCTTCTGACACTTTGCCCTGCTTTCACATCCTCGGCATTCCAAGCTCTTTCCCACCTCAGGGCTTTTGCAAAGGCTGTTCTCCCTGCCGAGGACCTTTTCCCAATCTTCTCCTATAACTGGCTCTTTCTCATCCATCAGGTCTCAGCCCAAATGCCAGCTCCTCGGGGACGCCCCCTTGGCCCCCAGTCTGAAGTGGCCACCCAGATAGCTCTGCATCACATCTGCTGTTTATCCCTTCCTGGTGTGCATCACAATGTGACCTTACCTGGACTTATCGGTTTATTGTTTATTGTCCATCTCCTGAGGGCAGGGCCTATGTCTGTCCTGTACAGCACTGAATTGCCAGGGCCCAACCCAGCACATAGTAGGTATTCAATAACTATTTGTAAAACAGTGAATGAAAAAATGAATGAATGGACAGAATCCTAACATACTAATATACCCCTCTGCCCCCTATTGCCTCTCGCCTTCCCTCTGCAACACAGACAAGCGCAGGGGTGCTCCCCAAATATCCTGGTGCCCAAGGCAGCCCAACACAGAGAGCTGCTGAGACCCAGAGGGGCAGGTGGATCCTGAAGTCCTGAGGCAAGACTTAGGGAAAAAGGGAAAGAAAGAGGGAGGAGAGAGGGAGAAAGAGGAGAAGAAGCAAGAGAAAGGAGACAGAGCTGGAGGGAAAAGAGAAGAGGCAGACAAAGAGGGGAGAATGAGCTGGGCTGGGTGATAATCCTATTTCTTCTCTATTAGCAAAACTAATAATTATTATTAATACCTGGCTCCTCCTTGGCCCTTTCATCCAGGTTGGTGGGGAAGTTTTGAAGATGAAAGTCTGAGGGGCCTCCCAGATGCAGGTTATAGGGCTTCACAACCACTAATTAAACTTGGTAGCCCCCTCCAATTACCTCCCACCCCCACCCCCAGGATGCTGTGTCACTAACTCATTGCCTTTCCAGGTGGGCACACAGCAGCTAGCTACTCTCTGGGCCTGGCCCTTCTCCAAGAGATGCAGAGTAGCTGCCACTGGGGGCATGGGGCTGTCAGCAGAGGCAGTCTTGGGGGAGGTGCCAGAACGAGGAACCTCACACCAGGTGGCACTGAAACTCAGGAGTCCTGCCCTCAGCTGAAATTACAGCCCCATCCCTGACGCTGCCCCCTCCTACCCACCCCAAGGTCTGTGTCTCTGGGTCCTGCCAGATGGCAGTGGGGGAAGTACCACCGGGAAGGAGGCTCTAACTAGACAAAGAGTCAGAGTCGGCATGTCCAGCCTCCGTGCAGCCCCAAGACCGTGTGGGCTCCTAGTCTCCGGCATCCTCAGAGGCCATTTTGTTCCACCTCCCTCAAAGGGGCCTCCCGTCTCAAGCGACCATGACTGACATCAGCCCGGCTCCCCTGCGCATCTACAGTGATGGGGCCCTTGCTACCTCCCGCTGCCGAGCTGCCTGAACTGTGGGCTGTGTGATCTCATCCAATAATTTAAGTACAATCAAGAAGCTCCTGAAGATACAACAGCAGCCCCCACCTTTCCAATGAGCCCCAACTGCCTTCCCTACCTTTCTACTAGGATGTTTCAATGGGTGGCTCCAAAAATAATAGGGCCTGTGCTTGATTCTCATCCTCCACCAAGGTCATAAATCCCCCACCTTGGTTCTAGGCGCCCCCACCTTGGTAAGTGGCCCCACCGTCCACCCATCGCTCAGTCCTAGGACCTGGAATCATCCTCACCCTGTATCCAATCCATCTGGAAACCCCACAGATTCTGCTTTCAAAGCATTTCTCAAATCTGGATGTTGTCCTTCATCCTCACAGCTGCCATCATGCTCGGAGCTGCCATCATCACCTGCATGAGAGATGACTCTTCAAACAAAGCCAGAGTGGACTTGGAAATACACAAATCAGAACATGCCATGCCCTGATTAAAACCCTTCATTCCCTTCCCACAGTAGGTAGAATACGATGCATGCTCCTCACTAGGGCCCACTAGAACCCTGGCTTCCTGGACGATCTCTCCTCTTTCCTTCTCCTTGCTGGCCCCGACCTCCATGTGGCCCCTCAGCTCTTCTCATTCTTGGCAACTTTGGCACTAGCTGTTCCTTCTGCCAGAATGCTGGCTGTTTCCCCAGCCCTCCTCACGGCTGCACCTTCTCACCCTTCTGGTGTCTTCCTCAGAGGCCCATCCCCGCCTCCTCCAAGAGAATGAGCCCACCTCTGTGACCTCCTCGGTTCTGCCTGTTTCCTTCACAGTACTTAAAGCACAACCTGTAATGATAAAGTCATTCGCTGGTTTATGATATATGTCTGTCTTCCCCACTAGATTGTGTCTTTTTATCTATGCTATCCATTGCTTTATTGCTCACCAATGCCTAGCACAGTGCCAGGCACGTAGTAGGTGCTCAACAAATGTGCTAAATGGATTAGTGACCCGAGATTCGTATCCTGGTACCATCAACACATTGGGTCCTGTTCTCCCCTTCTGGTGACTCAGAGCTAGTCCTTCACAACCTGGTCCTGCAGTGTGGCAAAGCGCACAGAGACCTGGATCGGGATCCAGGAGGCCTGGCGGCAATCTATGTCCCTTTACTCCACTCTGAAACCACCAGGTGACCTAGGCACATCTCTGACCTCCTGCCTCAGCTTCCTACTCTGGGAAATGAGGATAATAATCTGAGCTCTTGGGAGGTATGATGAGACACAAAGGGAGTATGGACATCAAGGCCACATCACAACTATGTCCCAGGCAGATGTCCTGACTAAAGTGCAGATTTACACACTCACACTGACATTCCCCAACCAACTTCTGGGCTCAGAAACTACAAAACCCCTTCCTACCACTCACCCCAACACACACGCAAGGCCCGTCTTTCCCCAGTAGTATGGGCGTCTGACGCCATCTAGTGGACATCTAGGGCAGTAAGGCATTCTCAGCCTCTCCGTTCCCTTAGGGTGGGACCCCGCCCTGATTGGTCCTCGCCGGACAGGCTGGATCCAGGAGCCAACATCCGGGCGCTTAGCCTCTCGTCCACCAACATAAAGTCCTAACCCTGAACCCTCTCATGCCCACCCACCAATCTTTGCGCTTACCCCCCACCATTCCCTTCCCTCTGGCCACGCAAAACTTCACGAATGATCCTGAATGATTCCAAGTTTCCCTTTCACTCAAGACCTTCCCACAGAAAGTTTTCTCGGTCTAGGAATTCTCCTCCGTCCTCTCTCCTCCCTGTCCTGGCTGACCGCGACTCCCACACTGGGCCGCTGCTTAAATGGCCCCTGCACAGAGGCCCCAGACCAGGCTAGAGCTGTCCTCCTTTGCCTCACGGCCCCCTCCTCCGCCCTGTTGCTAGCCTGCTCCACATGCTCCATGTTTCTTGCCTGTATTCCTGTTAGACAAAGACCTTGGCAGAGGCCCTGCAATGCTCCCCTCTTCAGGCTAATTGCTGAGCGAGTCTGGGGCCCATGCACTCTGCTGCGGTGAGCTCTGTGGGCATCTGAAGCAAGTGGGTCACAGCCTGTGAAGGATGGAAACTGGAGGTTTGCAGGCAGAATGCAGGCTATTGCTTCAGGCTGTGCCCCATTTCCCAGCCCCAGCACCCACTGGGCTGCGGTTGGCCCCTGACTCCTGGCCGTGTGTCTGAGGTGAACTAACTCATCTTCTCTGGAGCACAGCTGCTTCTCCCCACTTTCCCCTTGTACCCATTTGCAAGACTTCCCTCCAAGGGGAGGAGAGGATGAATCCCTTGGGCGAATTAAAGAACGAACTGTTGCTAAGAATGGGAAGTATGGGGCCTCCCAGGCTGGGCTTGAGGGTCCAGGAAAGGGCTTGTGTGTGTCTTTCTCAAAGACAAACCCCCACTCTTCATTCATGCACTCAACGGATATTTGAACAATGCCCGGATCCAATATTAAAAATATTGGGGCTCTGGAATTCTATTGCCTGGGCTCGGATCCCAGCACCACCACCCAGCTGTTGATCGCTCACTTGTTTCCTCAGTTGTAAAATGAGGGGAATAAAAATTTCTACCTCATACAGTTATTGAGAGCATTCCATGAGATGATACATGCAACTCGCTTAGTGCAGGGTGTGAGTGCTGTAAGTGTAAGGTCTATCACTGCTACTATTATTCATTGAGCAACTACAGCGTTCAGTCACTAATCTCATGCTGCCTTTATCTGCCCACCCGCACCCAAGGCCACCCTTGTCTCTCCCCCTATGGTTCCTACTGGGCCCTGGCAGCCCTTCCTCAGTCCCTCCCTCCCTCGGATTCCCCCGTAGGGCCTGAAAGCCTTCTGCCACCCTCAGGAATTCCCAAACATCTGCCGTGGAATCTCCTCTGAATATTCTTCTGAATATTTCCTTCTTGTCCTAGGAAACCTGGCTTTCCCCTCAGGATGCTTCATCCTCCCTCATGCCTCCCAGTGGCTCCTTTTTCCTCCGAGGCCTGTTGAAGTGAGGAAAGGTGAGGTGAAGGACGGGGAGCCACAGGGCATGAGCATGTTCTCCTCCTGCTTCCGCCGCCACTTTTAGGCTATTCTTCTTCTCTCCTCCCTAAAGGACACTAGTTTTGAATCTTGTCACTACACTGTAGCACCCATCACTCGACATCAGCACAGACATCTACCAACCTGCGGGTCACACCTTCTCATCCTTGAGGGCTTTACCCTGGACTCAATGTCACTCTCAATCGGTTTGCCCCATTTTAGTTTGTGATCATCTAAATATTCACATAATCACCCTGGCCTCCGGTCCCTTGACCTGCTTCTCTAATGATTTTGTCCCCCAGCCTGTCTTGGCCATTCTCTTCCATGGTCATTACCAATGCCTCCAACTCCTCCCTAAACCATCTCAAAGTGTTAGCTGATACCTGACTTCAGTCGTCCTTTGCCCCACCGGGACCACGAACCCCTTTGCTCCCACCACCCGTGTGCTGTCCCTTAGCCCCTTGATGTTCTCACTACCCCATCCAGCTTCAGTTTCACCCTCGGTCATGGTAATCATTCCTGTGCACTCGTCCTTGATTCCCCCTGGCCCTCTCAAGTTCTCTTTTCTTGGCAAAACCACAACTCTGGTTAAATCCAACACTCCGCCTACTCCATGCCTGCATCCATGCAGCTGAACGAGGCTGGAGAAAACGCCAGCCACCAGCCTCCAGTAGACCCTTGATGCTACCCCAGAGTCATCCTCTAACCCCCTAGACCTCGGTGACCATTTCAAACCTTCTCTCACCTCCAGTTTTCAATATCCCCTCCACCCCCGGCCTCACAGCTGCTCGATTCCTACTTCCCTTTTGAGATGCTCACAAGCTCCCCCTCCCACATGTGCTCACCCTCCACCATCTTTCTTCTCCATCTGCACAGATGCACTATCCACGTTCCTATCTAAAGCCGATTCCTCCCCCTGTGCACTAGAGCCCATCACCTCTCGCCCACTCAAGGACACGGCTCCATCCTTAGTTTTTCACTCTCAACTAGACCACTCCCATCAGTATACAAATGTGTTATTGACACGATCTTAAAAAAAGAAAAGGCAGAAGAGCCTCTCAATCCCACTTTCCCATTCTTCTTCTGCCCCTTTGCACATTTTACCTCTTGTTCGTTCTCCCTCCCTCTCTCTCTCTCTCCCTTTCTCTCCATTCAACTGTTTGCACTCCGCCTCCCCCCACAGAAACTGCTCTTGTCAGAGTCCCCAGTGCCCTCCGTGTTGCTACATCACTTGTCATTCTCGGCCCTCATCTCACCCGACCTCTCAGCGCATTGACACAGCGGCCCACTCCCTTCCCCTTGACTCCCTTTCTTCATCTGGCTTCATCGGGATGAGGCCCTCCCTTGGTTTTCCTCCCTTCTTGTTGTTCCCTGCTTCTTTTTCCTTGGCCCTCTCCTTCTTTTATCTCCATGCTTCCACACAGAGTCCTTGGATCTTTTCTCTATCTACATTCAGTCTCCTGGTGCTCACAAACAGTCTCATCATTTTAAATACCACCATTCTTTGATTCCAGCCAAAGTCTCCATATTTACACCACTAGCCCAGATCCTCTCCTCAGTTTCCAGACTTATCCATCCTCCAAACCTCAACCTCTCTACTTGGATATGTAATAAACATCTCAAACTCAGGCCTTAGACTAAACATCTTATCTTCGCCCGACTCCCGCCCAAACCCACTTTACACTCAACGTTCTCAGCCCAGCTGATGGCAACTCCATCCTTCCAGTTCCTCCAGCCAGAAATACTAGAATTGTCTTTGATAAGCTCATTCTCTCATGCCCTTTGTCTAATCTATCAGGAAATCCTGTTGGATCTACTTCCAAAATACAATCAAATTTTGACCACTTCTTTCTGCCTCCACCGATGCCACCTGGGTCTCGGCTATCAATATCTTCTTTCACCTTTTAACCACGATCCTTTCTTCTAACTTAGCTAGCCTCCCCCCTGAGAGTCTCTTCTCCACAGAGCATTTATAGTGATCCTATTAAAACATAAGTCAGATTCTGTCACTCTTCTGTTCAAAACCCTCCAATGGCTCCACTCAGAGTAAAAGCCAAAGTTCTTACAATGACCTAAATGCCACTATGATCTGCCCCCACCACCCATTATCTCTCATCGCTACATCTCCCCTCACTCATACTCCACTCCAGCCACACTGGCTTCCTCGCTAGTCATAGCATATGCCAGTGCTGCTTCCACCTCTGGGCCTTTGCACATGTTGTTCCTCTGCCTGTAATAATCTCTTAGATATTGGTGAGGCTTGCTGCCTTTCGTCTCTTATACCTCGGTTCAAATCTCTCCTCAATGTGGCGACTCTGCCCTCTCTACTTAAAGCTGCCACCTGCTCCATCCTTTTCCTCAGACCCCCCAATACCCTTTCCCTTGCTTGACTTTTTCTTCTTCCCATAATGCTGATCACCTTCTAACACAATAGAAAAATTACTGAATAACTATGTCTGTCCTTTGTGCCAAATGTTAGCTCTAGAGGGTAGGATCGTTGTCTGTTTTGGTCACCAATGTATCCCAAGTACCTAGAACAGTGCCAGACACATACTAGGTAATCGATAAGAATTTATCGAATGAATGAATAAACTACAAGAGGTGACGGTAAACACATTTCCTGTGCTCAGAGTGTGTTCAGTGCGCGGGGTGGACAAGGCAGCAGGGAGCTGAGATCCTGCAGAAGGTGGCTCCTGCCATTCCTCCAGCCTGCTCGTCCATCTCTCTTTCCTCACACACAACACCTCAGCCATAATGGCTGTTTTGAATTCCTTGAACTCTCCAAGTGCCTTCCCACCTCAGGACTTTTGCAGAATCTGTTCTCCCTGCTCAGACCATTGTTCTCCCTTTATTTAGCTAATTCTTACTCTGTTTTCAAGTCAGTTTATTGTATCTCAGAGCTTAAAACTGAGTAAGTGCCCAATAAAGATATATGTTTCATATACATTAAAAAAATACTGTTATTATTACCCATGAAAAAGCTAAAGCCCAGAGAGGTGACAATTTTTGCCCAAGCATCCACAACTAAAAACTGTTTGTGGAAATAATAAACGTGTTGATTAAATAATCAAAGTGGAGTTTGAAAACAAACTTTGATGGTTTCTGGGATGAAGATAAGACTTTCCTGTGGAAAAATTCGTCCTGAGGTGGTGGTGTGGACTGACTTCAGCCATAAGATTAAGCCACACCTTCTTCACCAAGCCTTCCTTCACTGAGGTTTAAAGATCTGTTTGTTTAATACAACTCTTATCCAAAGCAAGAACTCACTCCACAAGACTCCAGTCTCTGCTAAAATATCTCCCCTATTGGGAAACTCACTACTCAGGAACAAAAAGCCCTCTTTTTCAAAGACTATAGACAGACAATTCACAGAAAAGATGCAAATGCTCAAAACAACCCATAAAAAGATGTCTGACCTTACTAATCATGGAAGAAATTCAATACAAGGAGATATATTTAGTTTCTCAGTTTAGCAGAAGTAAAAAATTGATAAATTGATATGAACTTTCTGGAAGGCAGCTTAGCAACATATATCAAAATGTAAAATACCTGCTCCTTTTGACTTCTGACAATTTATCCTAAGGATATCCTAAGCATAAGTGTGTTCTTAACAGTTTTGTTTGTATTTGCAAATTCTGGAAATAATCAATAGAGAACTGGTTAAATAAATAATAATACAGCTACACAAAAGAATATCATGTAGTAGCGAAAAATGGTGCAATATAGGTATTCTGGTTATTTGCAAGGGAGAGGGTTGGGTTGCCGGAGACAGAGGTGAGAAGAGGAGGGTGTTTTGGGTTTTGTTTGTATATTTTTTGGTAGCTAACTTTTTAATATTTGTGAATACATTTAATATTAAAAATAATAAATAAAATTTAAATATTTGTAAAAAATGTCACAGATTTTGACAAATGAAGTAACCAAGTGGTATATAGAATATAATTTCATTTATATGATTGTAGATTATATACTAAAGATATAGGTATACATACAAATACAGAAAGTTATTTCTGGAACATGTTCCAATTTGATTATGGTGGTATCTCTAGAAGAAAGAATTTAGAGATGATTTTTACTTTTTTCTACATCTCTGTATATTGTGAATTGTTTATAATGAGCATGGATTTTTTTTAACCATCGAATAAAAATATTAAGATTATTTTTTCTTAAAGAAGTTCCTCTTTTGTATGTATATGTGTGGATGATGTTTGAGAAGGACATACACTAGGGTGTTAATAGTGGTGGGTATGATTCATTTCTTTTTTCTTTTTTGTTCTCCATTCTACATGTTTCTATTGTATGGGTTTTCTGTAATTAATTACTTTTGTAAAGGGGAAAGGGCACTAGACTTTTTAAAATTTCTTCCCTAAATTAAGCTGAAGTTGTTCAGGGGCACCAATTCCAGTGCACCAAGGACTATATGCTATTCTGCATAATTGCTCATTTTGTTAAAAAAATACATATATCTTCAATATATACAGTCCATTGCATGAGCTTTATATATATGTATAGGTGCATATATGTATAACTATACATATATACACACACAAATATATATATATATAACCTACTTCTTCCTTTCCCCATATCTCCATCTATACATTCTCCCAATCTTTCAAAGTCCTTCAATGTTGTTATTAGAGGGACATATGGAAGTAGCTATTGCACATATAGGCTTTGAAGTCAGAATTCCAAATTGGGCCACAAATGTGTGATCTCAGTTAAAATTCCTTATCTGTAAATGGGAAATCAAAACAGTACATTTTTGATCATGCTGTGAGGATTAAATGAAGCAACGCATATAAATCATTTAGCCCGGGTTGGTATATAATAACAAGTATTGAATAATTGATTCTCATTTTGCCCAGTGCATGGTAGGCCAAACGCTAATGACGTTTGTTGTTGTTGTTCTTCCCCTCCGCGCCACGAGGTGCGCTGCCGTCTCCAGGCTGACCAGGCCTGGGGTCAGAATGGCGGAAGTCCTTCTAGACGCGGAGGCCGCCATCTTAGAACCCAGGCCTACCTCACCCAGGAGACGTATCTGCTTGCTGTAGTCTCAGAGACCAACCGGCTCGCCGCGACACCCAGCCTCTAGCCACCTTTGGCACATCCAAAAAGATAGTAAACTATCTTTTTGAGGAGGAATCTTAATCTCCTTGGAAACGCTAAAGACGGCGTCTTCCGGGAGGCCTCGCCCCGTGACCTGAGACGTACACTTCCAGGGCACGAACGTGACCCGTCGCCCCGCCCTCTCCCACTCTCTCTTTCCGGTGGCGGAGTCTGGAGAAGGCACGCAGGTAGGAGATCTGGGCGAGGACAATCTGGTGGCATCCTGCGGCACAGGGGTCCAGCGGGGCTGGGGGAGCGGGACTGGGGTCTTTCTGCAGAAGCGGAACCAAGTGCTGGGTGAGAAGAGCGCGGCCGGTCGACCCCAGACGCAGGTTTTCGCCCTGTCTCCAGAGGCGGCCGTCTGGCTTCGGGGAGGAGCCTGTGAAGTGGGAGCGAGTGAGGGTCTGGCTTTGAAGGCCTTGGCCCGGCGATACGACCACTGCTGCGTTTAAGCGGCCTTACGGCGTGCTTGGGAAGGAGCAGGTACCCTAGTCTGATGTGGGCTCCCACCTCTATTCTGCCAACTCCGCCAGCTTTTTCCTCGGTGGTAGTAGGCCGGGCGCGTCTAGTCTCTCATTTGTTTTCTCGTCTGGAAAGTAGGAGTAATTGTGCCGATCTCATGGAGTTGTAGTGAGGATTCATAGAAGGAATGCAGGGAAAATGGACCTGCGTTACATGTTCCTTAAATCTGGCTGATTGCTAAGTCGGCACGTTGCACATTCTGGGCGCCCTGGGCAGGCTTCGAAGCCATTGGGGTTAGGGAGTGCACATCAGTGATGACTGAGCACTTGCCCTGGGCCTGTGGGAAGGGCCTGCGACTGGTATTTCCCAATAAGGCACACCTGGGAATCCTGGTCGCGGAGTGTTGGCAGCTGTTGAAGGCCCATGCATGTTTTGCGTACTTCTCCAGATCCCTTGCAGGATATCTGGTCCTGTCCAAAACGTCCACAGAGGTATTTGGTCCATGCCAAAAGGTCCTTGATCGTGGGCCATTCATTACCACTTAGGCTACCTCGGTAAGAAGGATTGTTACATTGGCAGTACAGCCACAGTAGAGTTACTGGATCTATAAAACACGAACGTGTTGTGTCATGTATTGATATTGTAAAACGAAAGGGTAAATAAATGTTATGGGCTCTTTGAACCCAGGGATATTTTCCAAGAGTGGGTTTTATTAACAACTAAATGTCAAGGATCATCCGGCATGGACCAGATGTCTCCATGGACATTTTGGATGGGACCAATGTCTGCTAATCCTTGGGAACAAGCTCCCAGAAAAGGAAAGTTGAGGTTTTCTTTACTCGCCAGGGAATAGAGGTTCTGGAAACCTCTTGTCTGTTAACTTTGGGATTCTTCGATATCCTTTCAGAAATGGCACCTCGCAAGGGGAAGGAAAAGAAGGAAGAACAAGTCATCAGCCTTGGACCTCAGGTGGCTGAAGGAGAAAATGTATTTGGTGTCTGCCACATCTTCGCATCCTTCAATGACACTTTTGTCCATGTCACCGATCTTTCTGGCAAGTGAGTATCTGGGTGGAGAAGTACAGGACCCCACTATGCAAGGGGCTGGGGGGAAGAAATGATCCTGCAACTGGATGGCAGTTTAACAGGTTTTCTTGAAAGAATTAGAAAGTTCCGATGAAGAAATGGGCTTGGGTGTTTAGTCCACAAATACTGTAATTTCCCAGGCACTGGAATTATAAGAAAGACATTCTGTGCCCTTATGGCCGTAACAGTGTGGTTGTCATTGAATCCTTAATCTCTTGGTACTTGTAGAGGCAGTGTTGGACTGGAAGTTAGCCCTGGGTGCAAATTCTAGCTGCCATTAGCAGGTTTTTGTGAATTGTGTGAAGTCACTCAAATTCTGAGTTTTTGTTTCTGCATATATAAAATAAAGATAATAGTATCTATAGAGTAATTGGGAAGATTAAATGAAAAAGTAAATATAAAATATTGATACAGTTTTGCCATCTTGGGTATATGAACCCCACGAAGGCAGAGCCCATGGCAGTCTTGTCAAAGACCAGGATAGATGTTCAATTTGACCTTCATCCTTTGTCATACCTAAGTTGTGGTTCTCTGCTCATTAGGACATGATAGGCGCTCTGAGTCCTTGTTGGATGAGAAAGAAATCATCTTGTGCTTTTGTCCCCAGGGAAACCATCTGCCGTGTGACTGGTGGGATGAAGGTAAAGGCTGACCGAGATGAATCCTCTCCATATGCTGCCATGTTAGCTGCCCAGGATGTGGCCCAGAGGTGCAAGGAGCTGGGCATCACTGCCCTCCACATCAAACTCCGGGCCACAGGAGGAAATAGGTAGGTAAGGCTGGGGCTGGGTGGTAAGATCATTGGGTGCCAGAGCCCCTGGATTTGAGGCTTGGTTTTTCTTTTGTGACTTTGCCTAAGTCTTCTCAGGTACTTAAATAACTAATTGGTTCCTGTGTGCTGCCCCTCTAGCAACTTACTGTGTTTATTAAACACTTACCGCATACCAGGTTTTGTGTTCTAGGTGCTGTTAGAGGGTGATGGAAAAAAAGGAAAAAGTAAAGATAACCTCTACCCTCCTGTGCGGCACCCAGGCTGTTGGAGAGTCAGACTTTTAAACAACATAGAGCAGGGGAGAGTGTTGTTTCGGTTTGTGGGAACTGCTGGGAAGCAAAAATACAGTGTCAGATGGATTGGTGATAGTGTAATTTAAACTGAGACCTAAATGTGTCAGGAGTCAGTGCAGTGAAGGAAGGACAAGGGGAGAGTATTCCAGCCAGAGACAACTGCAAGGAGAAGGTCCTAAGTAGAGAACGAATGTGGCACATCCGAGGGTAAGAGTGGCATGAGGTGTGATCACAGGCAGGAGCGAGGTCCTACTGGGTCACAAAGGACCTGGTAAGGGTTGGATCTGGAGGTGCAGGGCATGATTTAATAGTAATAACCTGATGGGATTGGGGTTTCTTTAAGATGACTACTGTGTAGTTAATAGGCCAGATAGGAAGTTAAACTGGTCCAGTGGAGAGATGGTAGTATCTTGGTCTTGGGTGGGTTGAGCATTTGTAAATGGACAAATGACCAAAGAAGACTTAGAATCACAGCATGTGGCTAGAAGGGGCAGTGTCCCTTAAACAGCTTGAAGGCAGAGCAAGTTACAAACTATGATTCAGGGGCAAAATCTGACCTGCCACTTGTTTTTTAAGAAGTATATGAGAAAACTATAAGTGGACCATGAGTAGCCCACTGAGTCAAATAATTTACTGTTTGGCCCTTTACAGAAAGTTTGCAGATCCCTGAGCTAGCGAGTTGTGAGCCTTTAGAACCCATAATGACTAGACCTTCATTTCCTAGGACCAAGACCCCCGGACCAGGGGCCCAGTCAGCTCTTAGAGCCCTCGCCCGCTCAGGGATGAAGATTGGACGGATTGGTAAGTGCCCCTTCAGTTAATGCTTGGATTTGCTCTGAAGCGTTGACTCCAGAAAGCCTGTGGTGTGCCCAGTGAATATATGGCTGGGGCTGGTGACAATTGGCTTTTGAGTTTGTTAATGGAGGTTGCAAGAGGTACCATGTGACATTAAATCTCTCTGAAAGTCTCTGAACAGTCCTTTCCCCTTGACGTGAATGTCCTTCCCTTCTGCATTGGTACAGCGCCACTTCATTTCTGAACTACCTGACAGTAGCCCATGAAACTAAGAGATGAATTGTCCTTCCTTTACAGTGTTCTCAAGGAGCTTACTGCTGGCATTTTGTGTGGGCTGCCTCCTGCATAATCTTTGCCTACTACATGCAAACCTTGTTTTATTGTGCTTTGCTTTGTTGTGCCATGTGTGTGTGGTTTTTTTTAATTGAGGTGTTTTTTTGTTGTTTTTTAAAGAAAATGCTGTTGGCATGCTTAATACACTACAGTGTAAACAAGACATATAAGCACTGGGAAAACAAAACTTGTGTGACTTGCTTTATTGCAGTGGTTTGGAACCAAATGAGCAATATCAATAGGGCATGCTAGTCATTGTGACAAATAAACGGAGGAGAGCAGCAGCTCCTATGGGGAGAATCACGGCAAGTCCCCTACATTTGTGTAGCCATAAGTGTTAGCCCTTTATTGTTTCTGTGTCCTTGGTGACTGTGGGTACTGATACCTCAGTCTGATGGTCTAGCCCTCTCCTTTTTAAGATTTTTTTTTTCCAGAATATTTTCAGACTTTTGACTTTTTGCAAAGGAGATAGTCTTCAGTTAACACTGTTAATGTGGATTTTTTTCTGCTAGAGGATCTAAGTGAGGTGTCAGAAACCTGGATTTGTTGTCTATGCAAGTTGCATAATCTCTGAGCCTGTTTCCCCTTCTGGAAAGTGAGTTCAAACCACATCAGAAATTTTGAGGAAGCAGCAGATCAGGTAGCTGTGCAACCATCTGTTACATCCTGAGGACTTGTTGGGGGAGCAGAGGGATCCGCTGGCGTGATCCCTACACCACTGGCCTGAGGAGGCCTGGACTCCTTACCATTCAGTTCCAGGCAATGATGTTTTCTCTCTTCCTCCCCACAGAGGATGTCACCCCCATCCCCTCTGACAGCACCCGCAGGAAAGGGGGTCGCCGTGGTCGCCGTCTGTGAACAGGACTCCTCAAATTGTTTTCTGTTAATAAATTGCCTTTGCGTGAGCTCTTTCGACGTGTCTCCTCTCCTTTGTGTAGGGGCTACCTCTCCAGGAAATTTGATTCCTTTCTCCTGTCTGCACTTAACCAGCGTTTGGGACTGATTTGAGGTCACAAGTGCAGTGCTAAACCAGTAGGCATGTAATAGATACATTGCTTCAGAGGATGTATATAACCTGTCATACTGTAACACAATAGGGTTTGATTCTGCCCCTGACATGGGCAGTGGGTGAGCTCACGTTCTGCAAACTGGCTTCCTGGGAGAAAGCGCCTAAGGAGAGGTGAGGTACTGGTGCAGTGGTTGGGTCTTTTGTGGTATTAAGTTAACCTCAGTCATCTAAAGCGGTGGTCTCCAACCTTTTTGGCACCAGGGACCGGTACTTCAATGAGAATCTAATGCCTGATGATCTGAGGTGGAGCTGAGGTGGTGATGCTAGCGCTGGGGAGTGGCTACAAATTGGGGACCCCTGATCTAAAGCACACCAAGGCCTTGGAGACCTTGTTTTGAAAATGGAGATCTTGTTTCCAAGAATGGATCAATCTTTATAGAACCAGAGCGGAGTGGAAACTTCTGAGCCAAGTGTAGCCTGAGCAGGAGAGGAGGCTTCCAGACGTGAGCCATATATACACACATGTGGGTGTAGACTCGCCCCCCATACCTTCTGTGCAAAATTGGTAGCACACTCTATTGCATCTTTTTCTCACTTGGCAGATCTTGGAAATAGTTCCATATCAGTACATAAAGTACATAAAGATTCAGTCACCCCACAAATACACACTGAGCCCTATTTTCATCAGTGATGAAAAAGAAAAGCTTTGCTTTCCAGAAGCTTGTATCCAGCTCTGAGGACCTGGTGGCACCAGATGGTACTGAGTATTCTGCAATACTCAGGGCCCTATGATGGTGAATGATATACCAGCAGGTTACTAGAGGTAGGACAGCAGCATGATATTTTCAAGGTTCATCATAGCATGTGTCAGTATTTCATTCCTTTTTATTGCTGAATGACATCCTATTGATGATACACAGATCACAACTCCTCCCGTTTGGAAGAGCTCTGGAGACACTAGTTCTGGCCATGGCTCCTACAAACTTACCCTATAGTGTCAGACAAACGCACCTTTTTGAATCTCGTTTCTTCATCCTAAAAATGTGATTACAACCCAAAGTATAAAATGAATCCATATTGATAAAAGTGATATTAGGAAATGAAGATGTAAATCTAAAAACTCCAAATAACAAATAGATAATTCCCTCTTCCAGTAAATGGAAATTAATATTCCCTCTCCTTTTGTTGAGAGCTGGTTTTAGCAGCTCACTTTCCAAATAGAACGTGGAAGAGGGAAATGCTAACTTTGCTCTGGAGACTTGAACCAAATTGTTAAGGTTGGTATCACTTGTGATAAAACATGTTGATAATCATGTACCATGACAATGAGAACACCTCTGCAATACTCTTTCTGAAAACAACCCAATTAGAGGACATTCTACAAAATAAGTGCTTAATTGTCAAGTCATGAAAAACAAGGACAGAGAGGCCCACAGGAGCTTAAGGAGACAGACACACAGTGCAATGGATCCTGGACCAGAAAGGACGTTCATGTAAAAATCCAAGTGAAGTCTGGAGGCTAATTAGTGGTTTCTTAGTTTTGACAAGTGTCTCATGGTAATGTAAGAGTTAATATGAGAGGAAATTGGATGAGTGGTATACAGAAACTCTTTCTGCAACTTTTTGGAAATCTAGAGTTATTTCAAAACAAGGGAAAAAATGAGGGTTCTTTGCTGCCGTTAGCATTTCTAAGGCAGATTGTGGTGCACAGACCCTCGAGATAGATGTGCCTGGATAAAAGTCCTAATTCTTCAACTTCAGACTGTACCTTAAGGCAAATTACTTAACCTCTCTGCCATTTAGTGAAAATTCCCTCACGAAAATGCCTCAAAGTATCACAAGAAATGAGATTAAAGTGTTTAGCAAAGTGCCTGGAACTGAAGAAGCTGCTATTCTTAAACTTGCTTAGTTCTTATGCCAAGCAGCATGAATGACAACTGGCTAGAATCCTGGTGAAAAAATGCTGGCAGTTGCTGGAGCATTTTTATTTCCTGTGATGGGGCTTTGCAACTTGGCCTGTTGTTTCTTGGTAACCAGGGATGCAGTCAGCCAGGTCTTTGAAAGCAGTTCGTTTCAGAGTTTTGTTTTCAAGGAGAGCTAATTTCTGCAGCTCAAGTTGGAATATAGTAGCCTAATGGCCACTGAGGCTGGCAGGGCGGGACTCAATGAGCTGTTGGCCACCTGAGATTGCAGACGGGAAGTCCGATGCCCCCTGGCTATAACTGCAACTTACCTCAGCCTGGCCCCCAGAGATGGTCCCAGCTTCCCTCCTGACTCCTTTCTCTTTCCTGAGTTCTTGGCAACAGACTGCTAACAAGTCTCCATATCTTCCCTGGCCCCTGCCTATCTCTAGACCCCCTCTGCAGCTGGGTGATCTGAAACTAATTGGATTAAATCGATCCCCTGCTGCTTTATCCCTGCCCACCCTGTTGTCTTTAGAATCCAATCTCCTGAATGAATCATCAGAGTTTTCCCTGGCCCTGCCCTACCCTTCATCCTCCCACAGTACCCAGTCAAACCTAGTCCTCTGACTTTTTCAATTCTCCACGTCCACGTTTGCCCATGTTTGCCCCTCTACCAGCTTGGCTCTTCTAGTATCAGCTCTCCCCCACTTGGCCTCACCACCTTCTGCTCATCTGTTGGAATCAGTTTTCACCACTCAAAGTTCTCTTCCTGGCTGTTGCTCAAGGTGCTCCTCCACTGAATTCACATAGCACCCCTATTCCCTGCGTGGTACTACTGGTTACCCTCTGTCCTAATAGCCTATTTCCTCCACTAATTTGTGAGCTCCGAAAGGGCAGGGACTATGTCTCTTTTGGTGTCTGCCACCCCAGCACTCAGCCCAGTCTGCAAAAGTTGGGTCTCAATAAAGATATGTTTGATGAATCATTGAAAGAATGGATGAATAGGCTGCCACCTTCTGTAGTTAAGTCAACCAGATAGTTTGAAGGGCCTTTTCTAGATCTTGGGTAAATTAAAACAAATAAGTGTTCCTGGGCTGCAAAGAAGTAAAGGAAACCCCCCAAGGGCATTAAATGAGAAAAAAAAAAAAGACCAAGATGAAATGGATTAGGGAGCAGAGAGCTGTAGGGTGTTTGAGGATTTGCATTTCTAACAAGTTCCCAGGTAGTGCTGGTGTCGGTGATCTGGAGACTACAATTTGAGAACCAACCACTGGACTTGTCTGTTTAGGTCACTGCTCTATGTTGGCAGTGGGAATAGTGCAAAAGTGTTGCTGTTCTGTAAATATTTGTTGACTCAGATTTCAAGCATTATCTCTTTCTGCTGCTTTTAAGTCATTTTACATATGTGAAAACAGCATCAGAGGAGTTAAGCGACATGTCCAGGGACACATAGCTAGAAAAAGACAGCTAAGACTCATACCTGCATTTGTCTGTAACCACATATTGTGTCCTTAATCACTGCTCTGTCATACCCCTGGCAGGTTGGGGTTCAGTGCAATCAGGCTGGCAAGGAGGTTGAAGAGGAGGACCCTCGCTGTCCTTGTTTCTGCAGAGGGTTGGGCAGTAGAGGGCAGCAGAGTGCTGCTCCTGAAGGGAGCCCAGGTGCTAAGGGAGCTTGCAGCAGTCAGATGCTGGTGGCCACCAGGTGGCAGCATCATTCTGACAGGAAGTTGCTGGGTTGGGGGAGGCATCTGGGTTCTGTTATTATTTCTGTGGCTCTAGACATATCCCATTTCCTATGGGCCTCAGTTTCCCCGTCTTTACAGAGAGGGATTTGGGTCTCTATAATCTCCAAAGAACCCTAGCAGCTCAAATACTATCTATGAGAGACAGATATAACACCATTAAAATTCAAATGCCCTCAAATCAAATGTACCATTTCTCTTCTCCATTGGCGGAGGCGGCGACACACTACAAAACCCCAATGTCATAGCACTATCCGAAAGAAATATAATGCATGTCACAAAACTGAGCCACATATATAATTTAAAATTTTCTAGTAGCCATATTAATAAAGTATAAAAAACAAAATTAATTATATTTTCTTTAACCTGATATGTCCAAAATATTTTCAACATAAAGTCAATATAAAAATTAAGATATTTTACATATTATTAAGATATCTTTTTTTGTACTAAGTCTTTGAAATCCAGTGTGTATTTTATACTTACAGCACATCTCAATTTGGACTAGCCATGTTTTAAGGCTTCACCTGCCACATGTGGCTAGTGGTTGTCTTATTAGACAGCATAGCCCTAGACTATAAATGGCAACTGTTTATTGAGGTAGGCACTGTGCTGAATGTTTTATATATGTTATCTTAATCCTCACAACACCCTGAGAAGTAGGCAAGATTATTGGTCTAATTTTGCAGATGAGGAAACTAAGGTTCAAGGAGACTGTCTTGGCCAAGATCACAAGCAAGTAGGCAGAAGAGCCTTGAATTTGAACTTGGCACCATCTGGCTTGAGTCAGAGCTTTTAATCTTGACAAAATCCTGCCTTGACTATAGATGCTTACGACGTGTAATCATTGGGCCCACTGACAAGGATTCCAGATCCAGGAAATGCAAAAGCCTGGGAGTCAACAAGCAGGCTTGTGAGAGCAGGAGGCGAGGCCTTGAAGCTTCCATTCTCCCAGCACCAGTTACATGTCTGACAATGTTGAACTCGCTTGGCAAACAACCAGTGACTCTGTCAAGTAGAAATCATGAATTTAGGAACATGCTGGCATGATGAATAACTGAGCTTGCAAAAAATAATCTGGCATCAGGAAAAAATGAAAATTGAGAAATGCAGAATAATAGAAATAACCTCCAAGTGAGTGCAGAAGAGGATAGTGTTCCAAAGGACAGAGTGAGTCCCAAAGTATGGAGATTATAGGGAGGCAAGTTGCAGCTTTACCTCAGGGATACTACATTTAAGTTGCTTGGTAAATGCAATTTAAATGTAGCATCTCATTTAATCCTCATAATCATACTAGGTACTACTAATACTATTTTACAGATGAGGAAACTGAGACATAGGATGCTCGTAGGTGAGAGAGTTGAGATTTAACCAAAGCAACTTGGGTTAGAGTCCATGCTCTGGATTGCCATGCTGTCCTAGAACAGGCTGCTCATGTAGGTAGAGAGCTCTCTGTCTCTAGAGGCATGCAAGCATGTGAGGCAGTACTCAAGAAGGATCATTCTTGAGTAGGACAGAAGCCTGGTGAACTGATATTAAGCTTGTCCAGAGAGTAATGGAGGTAGAAATTGCCTACATGAAACCAAGATTGTGAAGGAATTCCATCTGCCTTTCTAATCTTTCCCCTTGGGAATAAGGACTACAGGAGGCATGGCCTTCACTAAGACTGGTCCAAGCGAGTAAGAGGTCTGTGTGAGGCAGAGTGGCATGGCAGTTAAGAACCCAGCTCTGTCCTGGGTTCAAATCCTAGGTTTGCCACTTAACTAGCAGTTAGTATTTGTACATCTCATTTAATCGTCCTTAGACTTACAGGGTTGTTGTGACATTAAAATGAGAAAACACACAGAATAGTTTTTACTCAAAGAGATGAGACACAGTTCTACCAAAAAGGAATGAAAGTCAGGAGCCAAGGCTTTGCCGTAATTCGAGACATTTCACTTCTTCATACAGGGTGGGGGCTGTTGCTGGCAGCATTTGGGAAATGAGCTGATAGGTTGAGGAAGGAGGTCTGAGTGCTGGGGAGCAGGAAAAGAGGTGGCAGGGAGCTGGCCTGGCTGCCTTGGAGGAGAGGCACTACAGGGCCACTCCTGCCTAGGGAGGAGGTTGGACGACAGAGCGACATTGCTATGGAGGGGCAGCTCTGCGGAAGCACTATGGCACTCGCTGTGCAAGAGCTGGACAGAATCCTCCCCACAACCGCCCCCTCCCGCCCCCATCCCCAGCATCATCAGTCCCTCCATCCTTCCAGAGATATTCCGATCTGTGGACAAACATACTCGGACACCATGACCTGTGTCTTCCATCTGCTGCCCCCAGTTCTCTACTACTATAATTCTGGCTCTACTTCTTTCCCTCCTAGTCACCTCCCAGTCCAGTTTGTAGATCTGCTCTTATCAAGGTCTCTCGTGACTCCATGTGGCCAAGTCCAGTGGGCATTTCTCAGTCCTCATCTGCCTTGTCCTCTTCTATAAACGGTAGTATTTGACACAGTTGACACTCCCCTCCATCATTCCTTTATTGAGATCTGTGATCACACCCTCTCCCGTTTTCCTTCTATCCACCGACCACTCCTCTGTTTGATCTCTACACGTTGTGAGTCCCAGAGCTCAGCCCTAGTCCTATAGTCTCAAGTACTGTCTATAAATTGGTAATTCACAAATATATTCGTTCATTCTGATACCTTCAACCATCTACTTGATGTCTACAGGTGGGTGTCACACAGAATACAGCCAGAACCAAGCTCTGGAATCTACCTGTTCCAGAATGTGCTCTCCCAGTCCTCCCCACTTCAGTGAACGCCGTCATCCATTGTACATTGGTGCCCCAAACCCTGATATTTCTACCTTGTAAACAGCTATCGCATCCGTCCACTTCTCTCCGTCTCTACCTCTTCCTAGAGTCACCACCATCTCTTACCTAAACTGCTTCAACTTCTAACTGGTTTCTTGGCTGCCGCTCCTGTCCTCCTTAAATCTATATGCTACATGTTGTTTTAAAACATAGACCGGTCCCAGCCCCTCACTGCCTGACACCCTCCATTGGCTTCTCACTGTTCTTGGAATAACACCAAACAGCTACAAGGCCTGCATGGTCCAACCCCGGCTTATCCCTTCAACAACATCGTGCAAATGCGTTGCACTTCTTTCTGTTCCTCACATGAGCCAAGGGCTTTCTGTTTCTATAAATGACATCATCACCCAAGTAGGAAAGCTCAGCAGCATCTCGGCCCTCCCCCCATCCAGTCAACCTGAGTCGTGCAGACTGTCCTCTGTCCTCCTGACAGTGTCACTCTTCTTCCCCTTTCTTCCAGGCTCCCAGCCACAGCCGCCATCAGGCCTGCCTCTCCAGCCTGACCTTTCACCACAGCCTCCTGACTGGTCTCCCTGCCTCCAGCCTCAGCTATGACCTGATTCGAGCCACAGGTTGACCCCTGACCCTTAAGCCCAACCCCAGTAATTGGTAACCTGGTCTCTGACTGAGGTCTGACTCCTGTACCAACAGAAACTGGGCTCAGCCTTCACCGGATGTCTCCAAATGCCCCTGTATCCTATGCAGGCCTAGAACTGGTGCTTATATAATATCTGTTAGATAAATGGGTCATAGGGGAGGACTCAGTCAGTCCTGCTCAGCTGTACTAGTAGAAATCTCAAGTCCAAAGGCCATGCTATCTACCTGCCTGCCAGATGGTGCCTCGCCCTTGGGTAGAGTCAGGGAGTCCGAGATCCTGAATTGGTTGTAGAACATCTGATCTCAGGCAAATTAAATCTTCTCACTTAATTGCCCCTTCAATAAAACAGGAAGGAGCAGGGCATCTACTCTCTTTCTCCAAGAAACACTGTATTATGTTCAGGACTTTCTGTTACACTGTTTTCCACCCAAGCTCTCCTTGAACCTTCACAGTCCCAGGCAATAAGGCTCATCTGCCCCTATTATGTAGATTTTCAACACAGCAGCCTGGGCTGCCCTTTTAAAACACATGTCAGATAGCGGCACTTCTCTGCTCGGAGCCTTTCCATGGTTCCTGATTTCACTGAGTAAAAGCCAAAGTCATGTTGATGGCTAAAGGATCTGGTCCCACACCTTGCTGACTTCACATCCACTCACTCTTCATATCAGTGGCTCCATCTCAGCCACACTGGCCTCCTTGCTGTTCCTCGACCATCCCAGGCACATCCTCACTGGAGGACCTTTGCTCTGGCTGTTCTGTTTGCCCAGGACACTCTTCCTACAGACATGGGCTCTTGGTTAACTGCCTCACCTCCTTCAAACTTGTGTTCAAATCTTACCTTGTCAATGAGGCCCATCCCAACACCCTACAAAGTACTGCAACCTGCCCCCATCCTGCTGCCCCAGTAATACCTTTCCTTTTTTCCATCTCACTCATCACTTTCTAACAATCTGGTTTACTTGTTTGTCTCCTGCTAAAATATAAACTCTGTAAGGGCAGGCGTTGCAACCTAGACTAGCTCAAGGGGGACACTCAGGAGGAGACTCCCAGGAAGGTCCAGAGGGGGAGATAAGGCCCTTCCGGCTCTGGCTCTGAGCAGCTCCAAGTCTCTGCACACAGGCAGGGTCCCAGAATCAGACTGAGCAAGTTAGCAGAACAAATTATATCACCGAAGCATCTAACAATTATTGCATACTTAGTCTCTACGTCAGGCATGTGCGTATTAATTCAATTCTCCCAGAACCCAATGACATAGGTGCTATTAGTAAGCCCATTTTACAGGTGAGGAAACTGGAGTACAGATGAGTTAAGTAATTTATTCAAAATCACACATCTGGTAAGTGGTGGAGCTGGGATTTTTTTCCTATTAAAGCAAAACTTTTGATAGTTACTGAGACATTTTGAGGATTACAACACACATTATGTGCCTGTGCTGTGAAAGAGCCCCCTGTTCCTACAAGTGTTAGTGAAAGAACAACGTGGTGTCTTAACAGCTAACACAATTCCTGTAGGAGGAAATTGGACCTGTACACAATTGCCTTTAATTTTTTTCCTAACCATTTATTATGAAAATTACTAACATACAGAAAACTTGATTATTTATATACCCATTACTTAGATTCAGCTATTGTTAATTTTATTTTTTTTCCTGGACCATTTGAAAATAAGTTTTAAACATCATGTCATGTCACCTCCAACTACTACTTTTAGCCTTTAGCTCTTAAAAAGAAAAATATTCTCCTAGCAGACTAAAATTCCATTATCACACCTAAGAAAAGCAATAATGATTCTCAAATAGCATCTAATATTCAGTCCACATTTTCCAGCTTCTCAAAAATACCTTTTATAATTTGTTCAAACCAGAATCTTGTCAAGATTTACAAATGGCATTTGGTTGTTATGTTTCTTTACTAGGGGTTACAAATAGGTGATTTATTTTCTCTCTTTTCTTTCTTCTTTTCTTTTCCTTTCCCTTCCTTTCTTTTCTTTTTTAATGCCTACAGCACCTGGTCTTCCTAGGTGGTCTCCCATCCAAGTACTAACCAGGCCCAACCCTGCTTAGCTTCTGAGATCAGGCGAGATCAGGCATATTCAGGGTGGCATGGCCGTAGACAGGTGATTTTCTAATATATTTTCTTTTACATTACTTAGCTTGTATTATTCTATAAAGATTTTCTCCCTCAACTGGGATTGAATTATAGTTCCTTCTAGAGAGGCAGGGTAAATTGTTCTAATTCATGATGGAATTGTCCTATATTTAGCTGGCAAGTGCCCCCTTGAAGTTGGCTTTGGGGTCCTTCTGACAAATCTCAGTAGTCTTTGAACACTTTCTTGCGTTCTGGGAAAAAAGATGTCTCCAACTCCCTATATTCTCCCTTCCTCATCTCTGTGATCTGCCATTTTGGAACTGGGATGTGAATCCAGGAAGTCTGCTCAGAGTTCTTTTGTCTACTGCTCATGTCGTACTATGACTATAAATTCACATATTTAAAGAATCAAATAATTCTATAAGGTTGGCTATGAAAAACAAAAGTTCCTCACCTTTTCACAGCCAATTTTTTTGGTATTTACTTTCATATCTCTTCATAACTTCTGGTATTGTTACTTTCTGAATTTTCAGTTTTAAACATTATCCGGTTGGCTTTTCACTATGAAAGATGAAGATTTAGTTCTCTTTCCTCCTCTGCCCCCATAGGTCACTCTTCATGTCCTCCCATCCTCTTGTGTGCCTCTATTGTATGTTTAGTTAGATCAGTATTGAATGTTTACTATACTATGATATGGTAATATAATATAGCATGACTATAGCATCATTTCATAATATAGCATAAATGCTATTCTTAGCTGAGCTACATAGCATACTAGGATCACTATTCATTTCCTATGTAACTTTGTTTTCCCAAGAATTAAGAATTGTCTTGGTTTTTCATTTGCTTTTCTATGAAATTATTTTAATTCAACTTTATAGTCTCCAAAAATGATCTAACTTACTTCTCAGTACATCCAGGCATATCAGATATCTGTCCCCTTCACTGGGTGAGGAAATGTCTTTCAGAGTCTTCAGGCCTCATCCAGTGTGGATCTGTTGCTTTACTCCTGAGGTTTTTCTGTATTCTCATCCGGGGGGTCCCCATTCTCTCTCACGAGTTGAATTTGTTTCCCGTGTCCCAGGTTTTTATTTTTAGTGAACTTCATTTTGGTTGAGCATACCTTCCTGAAGCTTTCTGAGAAAGCAAAAAATTTTAAGATACTGATTATATCTGAAAATATCTTAATGACACTCTCACCTATTTGATATTTTGGTTTAGTAAATATTCTGGGGTAGAAATCATTTTCCCATAGAATTTTGAAGGCATCGCTCCATTATTTTCTGGCTTCTAGGGTTGCTGTTAAGAAGTGCTAAGTCATTTTGATTCCTGGTACTTTGTCTTCTTCATCTTTCTGGAAATTTGTGTAATCTTGTCTTCATTTTTCTGAGACTTCAGGAATGATGTGTCTTAGTAAGAAATTATTTTCATACCTTATCCTCAGAACTAACTGGGCCCTTTCAGTTTGGAAATTTATGTCCGAGTTTTGGAAATTGTGCTGTTTTATTTCACTGATGATTTCTTCCCCTCAATTTTCTCTGTTCTCTATTTCTGGAACTCTGATATTTGGCCGTTGGGCCTCCTAGACTGGCCTTTAGTTTTCTTATTTTTTTTCTCTATGATTTCTCTTTTTTTATCTTTGTGGTCTACTTTCTAAGAAATTAAAAAAAAAACAGCTTTATCTTCTATCTACTGATTGTTTAACATCTGCCCTTGTATTTTTAATTCTAAATGGATGTGCTTTTGTTCTGCTAATAGTACGTATATCTTTAAAGCATCCTAGTTATTTCTTGAGTGCAATATGGTCCTTTATTTCTCTAAGGCTATTAATGACCATATTTTTTTCCTCCATGGCGCTTTTTTGGGTTTGTTTATTCGTTTCGTTCATTCTCTTTTATGTTAGAGGCTTTCTTCAGCTGTTCCATGAATCCTTGATTGTCTAAAAAGCCTGGTGGAAGCTGTGACTTATGAGTAGGGCTTATCCACTGAGGGCTTCCCTGTAGGGTTATCTGGCTGGGTTGTTTCATTGGGGAACCCCCAATGTCAGAATCTTTAGGTCATTCCTCCTGGGATGGTCATGCTTCCCTGAGAAGGATCCTCCCGTTTACTGCCTGGAGGGAGAAGGCCTAGCTCCTGGCATTCTGGGAACTGAGTGGGGATTCCCAGCTTCAGCGCCAAGCCTACGCCCTGCACCGCGGGGATGAACTTCCAGTCTTCTCTCAGGGGGAGAGAGGGGTCCTTGGGGAGAGAGAGGACGCAAGTATCCAACTGTTTCATAAACAGACTTCCAAGTAATCCTCCTCTTCTTGGCCCTACCTTTACTCCCACCTACATGCCTAATACCCCAATTCCTGAGCTTGTTCTGACACAGAAATAGGTGGTTTCTCAGCTTTTCTTGCTGTAGGTTTAGGATACAGCTTTCTGGGGCCTGCTAAGGACGTAACCTCTAGTCCACCTGCTTTCCAGATCCCAAAGTTCTGCTTCTGTTTTTCATCTCCTGTTCTCTTTGTCCTTATAGATTTACACTTAAACAAACAACCCCACAAGTCTTTGTCATTTAGTTACAGAAGCAAAGCAGGAGAGGAAGCCAAGATATATGTGTATTGTAACCATCATTACCAAGAAATCTTTTTTTAAAGTGAGCTATAATTCATGTATCATAATATTCAAGCTTTTAAAATTGTACAAGTCAATGATTTTCTGTATATTCACAAAGTTGTGCCACCATCACCGTTATATAATTCCAGAATATTTTCATCACCCTAGAAGGAAACCCCATGCCCATTAGCAATCATTCTCCATCCCCTTCTCCCCACAACCCTTGACAACCGCTAATTTACTTTTTGTCTCTATAGATTCGTCTATGCTAGATATTTTACAAAAATGGAATCAAACAATATGTGGCCTTTTGTGTCTAGATTATTTCACTTAGCATAATGTTTTCAAAATTTATTTTGTGGCATGCATAGGTACTTCATTCCTTTTAAAAATATTTTATTGAGATATTAACTCCTCTTTATGGCTAAATAATATTCCATTATATTGATATACCACATTCTGTTTACCTACTCATCAGTTGATGGATATTTGAGTTGTTTCACTTGGGCTATTATGAATATTGTTGCAATGAACATTTGTAATTTTTGTGTGGATGTATGTTTTCATTTCTCTTTGTAGATATCTAGGAGTGGAATTACTGTGTTGTATGGTAACTCTGTGTTTAACTTTTTGAGGAATTGTCAAATTGTTTTCCAAAGTAGTTGTACCATTTTACACTTCCGCCAGTAATATATGAGGGTTCCAACTTCCACACATCCTTACCAACACTTGTTTTTGTCTTCATTATAGCCCTTACAGTGGGTGTGAAGTGGTACCTCATTGTGGCTTTAGTTTGCATTTCCCTATTGACTAATGATGCTGAGCATCTTATCATGTGCTTAGTGACCATTTGTGTATCTTCTTTGGAGAAATGTCTATTCAAACCCTTTGTCCATTTGAGATTGGGTTGTCTTTTTATTGTTGGGTTGCAAATACTTTCTCCTATTTTTGGACTGACTTTTCAACTCTCTTGATAGTGTACTTTGAAGAACAACTTCCTATTTTTCTTTGTTGCTTATGTTTTAAGTCATCTTTTTAAACGATCTTACTTTTAAAACAGCTTTACTGAGGTATGATCGACACATAGTAAACTTTATGAATTTGAAGTGTACAACTTGGTAAACTTTGACATATGCATACATCATGGAAACAGCCTCACAATCACAATAATGAACATAGCCATAACATCCAACAGTTTCGCTGTGCCCCTTTGTCATGCCTCTCGTCCCTTCCTGCACCACACTCCCTCAGTCCTCAGGCAACTACTCATCGTTTCTATCACTGTAAATTAGTTTGCATTTCCTAAATATTATCTAAATGGAATCATACAGTATATACTCTTTAGTTTGGCTTCTTTCATATAGCATAATCGAGATTCGTGCAGGTATGGATATCAGCAGTTCACTCCTTTTTATTGCTGAGCAACGTTCCATTGTATGGATGAACCACAGTTTGCTTATCCAGTGTGTACTGATGGATATTTTCGTTGTTTCCAGTTTGGGGCCATTCCCAGTAAAGCTGCTATGAACATTCATGCACAAGTTTGTGTGGCTATATGATTTCATTTGTCTTGATCATCCAGAAAATATTTTTTAAAATTATAGTTGGCATACAATATTATATTAGTTTCAGGTGTACAACAGAGTGATTTGACATTTACATATGTTACAATGCACTCACCATACTAAGTGTAGTAACCATCTGTCACCATGCAAAGTTATCACGCTATTATTGACAATATTCCTCTTTGGCTTTTCACCCTTCCCTCCACCCACCACCCCTTTGGCAACTATCAGTATGTTCTTTGTTTTTATGAGTCTGTTTTTGTTTTGTTTGTTCATTTGTTTAGATTTTTTAAAAAATTCCACATATAAGTGAAATCATGTATTTGTCTTTTTCTGAGTTATTTCACTTAGCATACCCTCTAGGTTCATCCATGTTGTTGCAAATGGCAGGATCTTTTTTATTGCTGAGTGTTATTCCTGTTATTGTGTGTGTGTGTGTGTGTGTTGTGTGTGTGTGTGTGTGTCTTGCATCTTCTTTATTCATTCATCTATTGATGGACCCCTAGGTTGCTTCCATATCTTGACTATTGTAACTAGTGCTGCAGTGAACATAGGGGTGCATATATCTTTTTAAATCAGTATTGTTATTTTTTTCAGGTAAAAACCTAGAAATGGAATTGCCAGGTCATGTGGTAGTTCTATTTTTAGTTTTTGACGACTTTCCATACTGCTTTCTATAGTGGCTGTGCCAATTTGCAGTCCCACCAACAGTGCACAAGGATATTCCCTTTTTCCCACATCCTTGTCAACACTTATTTTTTGTTGACTTTTTGATAATAATTATTCTGACAAGTGTTAAGGTGATATGCCTCATTGTGCTTGTGATTTGTATTTCCCTGATGATTAGTGAAGTTGAACAGCTTTTCATGTGTCTGTTGGCCATATGTATGTCTTTGGAGAAATGTCTCTCTCTTCATGTTTCCTGCCCATTTTTTTATTGGACTATTTTTTTGTTATTGAGTTGTATGAGTTCCTTATCTATTCTGGATATCAGCCCCCTTATTGGATTTATCATTTACAATCATATTCTTCCATTCAGTAGGTTATCTTTTTGTTGTGTTGATGGTTTTTTTTGCTATGCCAGAAGCCTTTTAGTTTGATGAAGTTCCATTTTTTTAATTTTTGCTTTTGTTTCTCTTGCTGGAGGGGACATATCCAAGAAGATATTACTAAGACTGATTTCAAATAATTTACTACCTATGTTTTCTTAGTTTTATGGTTTCAGGTCTTACATTAAGTCTTTAATACATTGTAAGTTTATTTTCATATATATTGTAAGAGAGTGGTCCAGTTTCTTTTTTTTGCATCTGCTCAGTTTTCCTAACACCACTTGTTGAAGGGACTGTCATTTCTCCATTGTATATTCTTGCCTCCTGTGTTGTAGCTCAATTGACTAGATAAGTGAGAGTTTATTTCTGGGCTCTCTATCTGTTCCATTGATGTATGTGTCTGTTTTTGTGTCAGTACTGTGCTGTTATGATTATTATAGCTTAGTATGGTTTGCAATCAGGGCAGAAAATACCTTAATAGTAAATATTTGAATAATAACAATTTCTTGAGCATCTCCTGTGGTACTAGGTTCTATTCTAAATGCTTATTTAATCTAACAACTCTTCAAATTTAGTATTATTGTCCTTATTTTACAAAGGAGAAAACCAACTCAGAAAGGTCGAGGGACTGGCTCAGGTCATACAGCTACGATGTTTCTGACTTGGTGTTTGAACTAAGGTCTGAGTGCATCAAAGGCCATATCTGCTCTTCTTCCTCCCTCCCCCCAAATATATATACTATCTATCTCCCTTAACTCTTGAAATTTAAAAATCACTGAATCTTAGAATCACAGTCTTTAACAAAAATTATTAATGCAAATATAACATACAGATTTAAGATTAGTAAAACAAACATGGCATTTAAGACATAGTAAGAAATAAAACCTTGCCAACACAATTAAACTTACCCTTTGCCAGTCCCTCCTCCTTCCCTCCCTGTAGAGGCCCCCACTCTTCCTGAATTGGAACCACCCAAGTTGAGCATCAGGAGGCAGAAAGATAAAGTGGTTAAAAACATAGATTCCACCAATTCCTGGATGTATGATCCTGGACAAGCAAGTAGCCTCTCAAATCCTCCGTGTCCTTATTTGTAACTGGAGATGATAAAATAAAAGTCTTCAAAGGATCACTGTAAAGATTAAACAAAACAAAGCATGTAAACAGCACAGGACCTGGCACAAAGGAGGGTTTACTACATGATGGTAAATATTGGTACCAGAGCCTTAGAACCATGGACTCAGCTTCATAAAATGCTCAAGTTAGAAGGGAGCAGAGGGAACACTGAACCCAACTTTCCTCCCCTGTTTTTGAGATGAAGCCAGAGAGGAGGGGGACTTGTCTAAGTAACAGAGGGCAAGCAGCTCTTTTCTACATCCACTCATCTGTGGGTGAATAAGGGAGACAAACAAAGGCATTTTCTGCTTCAAAGTGATTTCCTGTCTAGGGAATGAACATTTCTTGAATATCCAAAGAGCCTTATGAATCCAAAGGTCTACCCAGAAACAAGTGATGAGGGCCATGGGCAGCCAATGGATGTGTACTGGCCTTTCTACCTGCCTGGGGAGCTCCCCCTCCCCATCTTGTCCCATCGAAGTCTGCTTAGCCCAAGTCTGGGTATTTCCAGCTTTGTGGCTTTCACTTCCACTTCTACCAGGTGAGAGGAGTGGCCTCCTGTGGACGAATCAGATTCCTTCTCAACCCCAACTTCAAGAGGTGAGCCAGCAGTTCAGGGTCTCAGATACGCAGAGCGGCAGCGGCAGCAGCAGCAGCAGCAGCAGCAGCAGTGGTAGCAGGAGGTGTGGGGAGAACCAGAGGCCAGAACGATGGAAGACCAGCGAGACCTCATCTCCAACCACGAGCAACTGCCCATGCTGGGCCAGCGGCCCGGAGCCCCAGAGAGGTATGTGTGAACAGGAGAGAGCACACGAATCCTGGACGGCACAGACGGCACAGGTGCTGGGGAAGGAGACTTATACTGGAGTCACAGGAGGCAAGAAGTCAGGCTCTGACTCTAACCCTAACTGGGTGGGTCTGAGCGAGTCTCTGGGCTGCCCTGGGCTTTGGTGCTCCCTCCCGTAAAATGAGGCAGTTTCTCTAGGGCAGGGTTTTTAACTTTCTCTGCATCATATACTTGCCTTCTGGAAATCAGAAGAGGGCTCTCGAGTCTCCCCAGAGTTTCATACAATATCAGGGGCTTCATGGATGCCCCCGTGAAAAAGCATCGCAGGAGAATTCCCTCCTAATAACTATGGATGGGAATAGGTGTTTTGTTTGTTTGTTTGTTTGTTTAAATTTATTTATTTTTTATGGTGACATTGGTTAATGAACTTAATGTTTCATCTGTACACTTTAACAGTAAGGCATACATATATTTACACTGTGTGTTCACCTCGTATAGTTAGATTTCTTTCTGTCACCACATTTTTGACCCCCTTTTAGCCCGTCTACCTCCCCATTCCCCTGGGAATAGGTGTTTCTATGAAGGCAGTTATTGCTGCAGGCGTCTATGGAATATATGAGATGTCGGCCTTCACAGGAGGGATTGAGAGATGTTGAAAGGGGGTTAATAAAGGGCAAATAGGGCTCTGGCTAAATTTCTAGAAGGGGCTGATGGTTGATGTGGGTCATGTTCTGCCTGTGCCCTCTTCCTTGCAGCTGGGCCAGCACAGCCATCCAGAGAACCCTGGGCCCCCTCTCCTAGCCACCCTCTCCTAGCTCCTAGATGGCCTCACCTGTGTTTCCCTGAAAAAAAAAAAAAAAAAAAAAAGGAGGGGGACTATAATGCTGTTAACCCAATGTTCCTCACTTCCCCCAATCTCCAAAAAGTAATTTGAGAATTACTAGGACTTACAGCTAGACGTGATATCAGCTGTTGCCAGGCAGAAAGGGGTTTGAGAGAGGCACAGAGATGTCAGGAGGACAGGTAACTGGATATGGACCATTAGAGCAATGGCCTAAGAAAACCTGGGGAATCCCATAGCTAGGAGGGCCAACTCCCTTGGGATGGCTGGATTCTGATCCAGGTTCTGTGCTGTCACATGTGACTTGTATAAATCACTGCTTCTTTCTGGGTCTCAAGTAATATAGCAATGACAACAGTCATGATAATAGTTTCCATTCACTGTGTACCTGTTACCAGTTCTCGGCCACTGTTAGTAATTACTGTGATAGTTATGTGCTGGGCACATAAGTAAATGCTAAACTCAATCTTAATTCTCAGCAACCCTGAGTCAGATACTTTTTATTATCCCCATTTCACATAAGAGAAAATTGAGGCTCATTTTGGCAAGTGACCTAAGTTATTACAGCCAGTAAATATTAGAGCCAGAATTTGAACCCAGGACTAGTCTGGTTTTAGAGTTCGAGTGGAGTACCATCTGACCCCCTTCTAGAGATACAATTTGCAGGGAGAGGAGGTGGGACCCCTCTGAATTCAGGCCACCCAGTGAGTTTCACGCCCAGGGCAGGCTCAGTGTACAGAGAGGGTGCCCCCTCGTCAAACCCTTGTCTGTTTTTTTTAGTTCAGTTGCTTCTTCAGAACTGGCTGGGCCCTGTGTGCTCAGGCCATTCCAGACTTGAGCCTCTTTCGGACCCTTCTGTGAACACTTCTGCCTGGCAACATTTGCATCATCATTCCTCCTAGTTTTGGTTGGCTCTAGACTTTGGCCTTTTTTTTTTTTTAATTGAAGGAGGCAGTGGAAAGGAGGAAATGAAGAGGTGACCAACTGGTTCTCATCTAGAACCCAGGGGGCAGAAACTTAAGATGCATAAAGAGGAAGGAAACCAGATGCTAGAGTTAACTCACCTGAGAATAGTAGCCAGTGTTGCTTATGAAGTGCTAACTATGTGCTACTAATGGAAGTGAGAGCTTTACCCTCATAATCTTATTTAATATAACAATGCTTTGGGTAGATGTTCTTACCTCAGTTTACTCAGAGGTTGACTTTCCCTGGTCCCTGAGCTAAGTGAGCGACAGAGCAGCTCTAATCCAGGTAATGGATCTCATCTTTAATATGGCTCTCTAGATTCTTAGGCCTTATGAGAAGCTGAAGTTCAGAGAAGGAAATGACTTCCCTGAGTTCACATGGTGAGAGGCAGAGCTGGGACTAGACTGGGTGTGGAGTGAGCATGTAAATAGTGTACCGGAGACCTCGAACTCAGGCAAGACCCCAGGCTACCCTGTTTCTTGGAAAGACCCAGAACTGGGATTTGTTTTCCCTTCCTATATGGTCTCCTCTTCTCCACAGGGTTTTTGCTTTCTCTTTCCAGAATAACAATCTCTTGGGCTGAGCCTGGGCCTAGAGACAGAGGACTGGCAAGCAGAAAGCCAATGAGTATGAGCTGTGTCTGTGATGCCATGATTACTAGGCAAAAGTTTCCTAAACCTGCTTGCTGGGTTGCTGGAGTAAAGAGGGTATAGTCTCAGCCTGTTTCTAATGGGGTCTTAGTAGTCCCACCCCTGGGTTGCGGTGGAAGAAAACAGGTCAAGAACATTCAGGGTCCTGGAGCAGAATCCTTACATCTCCCATACTGTAACCTGTGTATGTGCCCCCAAAACTGCACCCAGGGCCAACAGCTGCTGGGGCTCCCTGAAGTCTGCGGCCGGGTCACCCCTCCCTGTGCAACCAGAGAACAAGAGAGATTCTCCCAGGTCACACAGCTCGGGTACCATACTCCTGCAGAAATCCCTCTTGAGTGGATTTTACCATTTGAAATATGTCTGTGCCCACAGTCAGCTTATTTCAAAGAAAACTACCAAATCCTAAAATGGCTCAGGTGAGAGGTACCCATGTGACAGGCCCAGAGAGGGGCAGAGACTTGCTCAAAGACACACAGTATCTGGGGCAGAGGATGTGCCTCCAGTAGAGGTAGTGCCTGGCCCTGCTCCAGCCTGACATTGTCTGATGCCCCTAACCCAATCCTAAAATGTCAAGGCCTCGCTTCTCTTTTTCGGGTGGGCCATAAGCTCTATTGTCCACGTCCCACTTCCTTCTCTTTTCTCTGATTTCACTGCAGGGGTTGGGAAGGTAGGAGGGTGAAAACCCCCTTCCCTTCAGGGGCCGGGGGAATGTCTTTAAGTTGCATGTCCCTAACGCACTTGTTTGTGCTTAGTGTTTGTTAGAGGTAGCTGAGGGGCGTGGGTGAGTGGGCTGATGGAAGTGGGGGGACGCATCCCCCCTCTCCCAGCCAGTCCTTGGAGCAGCCACCTCCATGGACTCTCCTCTGACTTGCCCTCTCCCCTCAACAGGAAGTGCAGCCGAGGAGCCCTGTACACAGGCTTTTCTGTCCTGGTAGCTCTGCTCCTGGCTGGCCAGGCCACCACCGCCTACTTCCTGTATCAGCAGCAGGGCCGGCTGGACAAGCTGACGGTCACTTCACAGAACTTGCAACTGGAGAACCTGCGCATGAAGCTTCCCAAGTGTGCGTTCTCCATATCCATCCTGACTCCCCCACTGTCCCTCACCTCAGAGATCCCATTCCTTCTCCTAGCTGGGCCCGCTGTCCTCGCCCTTGGGTCTGGAATTCCAGCCCCTTCTCATCTGGGTCTGAGATCTTGGTCCCCAGTTTTAGAACCCTTTTCCCTGGGCACTGGGACCACACACACTCATGCTATATCTTCTGACCCTACAGCTGCCAAACCTGTGAGCAAGATGCGGGTGGCCACCCCCATGCTGATGCAGGCTCTGCCCATGGAAGGCGTGCTTCAGGGGGTAAGGACAACCCCAGGGCCGTGGAAGGGGAAAGTGTTATCTAAGCCGGAGGGCAGGTGACAAGGAACAGGGGAGAAAGCTGACCCAGGAAAAGCCCAGCTGGGCAGCTGTCCTGACTACTGGGGGACAGGGCCCACCTCCAGAAGAGGAATCCCAGGGCTAGAAGGAAGCCTCTTGGGGCCATCCCTGGGAGGAGGGCCCAGCCCTCCCATTTACAAGGTGCTTTTCATGTCCCATAGCATCTCGGTTCCCTCCTATTCTTAAAGCCCTTACCATATATAGATAATGTTGCTGTTCATAAAACTATCCACTGTCCACAAAGCCCTGGCCAGGTAAGTATATGCAGTTTTGACCAATAAGGACCCTGAGGCAGGAAGGAAAATTGACTTGCTCACGCTCTCACATTTGGAGGTGGCAGAGATGGTGTTCTTGAGCATCTGGGACTGCAGACTCCAGTGGCTGCCTCTGTGCCAGGGCCCCTCCTCCTAACCCCCACTCCTTCCTTCCACAGCCCATGCAGAATGCCACTAAGTACGGCAACTCGACACTGGACCATGTGATGCACCTGCTCCTGGTGAGTGGGGCCTGGCCGGGTGGCCCTGCCTGTCTGCACCGTGTCTGGCACACAGTAGATATTCAGTACGGCCTCACTGGATTAATGAAGGAATGCGAGTGGCCCTTAAATGTTATATGTACTTTAGTCCCACCGCTCCTCCCTTTTTTGTTTTGAGATGGAGAAACGGAGGCCCAAAGCCTGGAAGTGTCTTGCTCAAGACTCATTTTTTCCTTCCCAAGTTTTTATTGTATGTTTACTCTGTGCCAGGCTCTGGGCCCACAAGGGGGAGCAATCAGACTCAGCTCCCAATCCTATGGGGATCCTATGTTAGCATGGAAGACAGACAAGTGACCAGGTGATGAGGGACATGCAGGGGGTTTTGTGAGGAAAGATGCAGAGGGCCCATCCTACCTGGGGGAGGAGTCCGGAAGTCTTCCTGGAGGAAGTAAAACCTGAAAGATGAGTAGGCATCTGCAAGGAGTAGAAGACTGGGGGTTACTGGTATAACTGGGCCTGGAATCTGGGTGTCCCCCCTTCCAGCCCTGGGGTCTTATAGCTGTGCTAGATTGCCCTCACCACCTCCCCTCCCCAAGGGTCCATCATAGGTGAGGGTCCGAGCTGGGTGCAGCTTCGGTCCAACCCTCAGAATGGAATAGCAGGGAAACGTGGTTTGCACATTTCACCTCACCTGGCAGGGAGCTCTTTTTAACCTTCCTTCCTGCCCTGCTGCCCTGCAGAGGTCTGACCCCCTGAAGGTGTACCCACAACTGAAGGGGAGCTTCCCAGAGAACCTGAAACGCCTTAGGAACACCATGGAGGGCCTGGACTGGAAGGTCAGTAGGCTTCCCTGCACTGGTGTCCTCTCTCTTGATATATCTAGGGCAGGGCTGGGAAGAGGTGAGGTGAGGGGTAGGCTGGGGAAAGCCTGGGAAAAGGTGGGGTCAGGGGGTATGCTGGGGAGGCCATTCTTGGAAAGCTGGAAGAGGCTTACCAGAACTTCCAAAGCCACAAACACAGAAGTGCTTGGCATAGAGGTACCACCTTGACCAAGCCCTGTGGGTCTCTAAGGGGGAACCAGGCTACAGCTGGACTTTGGGTGTAGGTGCTCTGCCAGGCCCTCCATGTCTCTGTCTCCAGGGGCAAAGCCAGGCAGGGCTAGAGAGAGCTATTGACCCTGACCCCCCGTCTCTGCCCCCATTAGGCCTTTGAGAACTGGATGCATCAGTGGCTCTTGTTTGAAATGAGCAAGAACTCACTGGAGGAGAAGCCCAAGCCCACTCAAGTTCCAACAAAAGGTACAGGGAGTTGGGAGTCTTGGGGTGCTAGGGTTTCTAAGAGCTCCCCCAGAGCTACAGAGGTTAGAGCCTAGAGCATTCCCTGACCCAAGCACTGGACTCTCCAAGCCTCTCTCACCTCTCCTGTCTCTCTCCTGCATGTTCCTTCTGGGCTTGGCTGCCCCCAGTCCCATACTATCTTGAGGGCCCACAGGGTACAGAGGCCTCCCTTCAAGAGGTGACCTCACTTGTGGAGGATGGCACTGAACAAGTGGGCCTGGAGCGGAAACCATCCAAAACATCCCAGGAGTCATCACAATGACCTTCTCCACCCCCAGGGGGAATTGCCCAAGATGACACAGACAGCGTGCCAGATAAGAGGGCCTTGGAGTTTTTCCATCTCATGTATACTAAGATTTTTAGCCCTAAAGTCTTTAAAAATGCCTGTTTTAATCCTGGTGATAATTTGTCCTGCAATTTTGGGCATCTCTTCCTTCTGGGCTTCAGTTTCAGAAGTGGAAAATCAATGGCCCACCCTGTGTGGGCCTCAGATTTTTCCATCATATTCACGGAAGGCACCTTAGATGCTGTCTAAACCAACTTCTAGGTAATGTTTCAATCCCCTCTACAAACAACCCCCTATTTCTACTTGGATAACCCCAGGAATAGAACCTCAGACTTACCAAGATATCTGTTGTTTTTTCTTAGAAATCAGAATCACATGTGCAAGTCTAAAAATTTAATAGGCATAGAATGTCGGAAGAAATCAAGTTCTGGGATGAATTAGCTACATAGCCATTCACTTTCTCTTTGATCCTGGACCTTGTTGGTCCAGGCCTCAAATTCCCCATCTGTGCAATGGGTAGAGCGAGTAGTCACTTGGGCAGAAGGCATTAGGCCCACAGCAGTGGTATGTGGACCTCTGGTTCTGCTGAGACTCTGGCCCAGAGCCAACTCACCATATCTTCACTATGCCTGTCGCTTCAGTACTGACCAAGTGCCTGGAAGAGGTCAGCCGCATCCCGGCCATCCACCCAGGCATGTTCAAGCCCAAGTGTGACGAGAATGGCAACTATATGCCGCTCCAGTGCTATGGGAGCATCGGCTACTGCTGGTGTGTCTTCCCCAACGGCACCGAGGTTCCCCACACCAGAAGCCGCAAGCGCTCTAACTGCAGTGGTAAGCAGTGGCCACTGTGCCAGGGATTATCAAAGGAGCAGGAAGGACCCGGAAGGCTGAAGGGCAAGAGGTCTCTCCTGGCACATGTGGCTATGACACTTGAGGTGGCAGCTCCCTGGGAGGCAGCCAGCCAGCCATGCATCCACCCCTTTGTCCATCCCCCTACGTGTGCATTCCTTATCTGTTTGTCTATCTACTTCTCTCCTGATATCCACGCTCATGTACTTATTCATTTGTCCTTTAATCTTTTCATTATTTTTTACCATCCATGCACTATCCACTTATGCATCCAGAAGTCCTACAGATCCATTCATCTCATTTCATCACCCCCTTCATGGCCTTTCTCTCAATTCCCCAACTACACTTCATGGCTACCATTCAGAAAGCATCCTCCCATTCAGAGCCTGCCCTCCCAGGATAGGTCTGAGGCCAGGTTGGGAAGAACCAGTCTCCCTCGCCAGTGGGTACGGCAGCTGGACTGCAAGTAACAAATAACCTTGCTACTCCTTTGCAGAGCCAATGGACATGGAGGACCTGTCGTCCGGGCTGGGTGTGACCAAGCAAGATCTGAGCCAAGGCAAGGGCGCCTGCAGGGGGGATGCCCAGCATGGCACAACCCTGGTCCATTCCCCAACCTGAGACGTCCCTTTCGTAGACGAGGAACAGGGGTGTGGGTGGGTCAGTACTTATACCCGAGCAGGAGGCAGTGGAGGGTGGAGAGTCCTCGACGGCTATGAGGCTCCAACATGCTGGGAAGAGGCAGGGATAACAGGTGACTCCAAACCTAACTTGCTGCTTCTCTTTCCATAGCCATCATGTGAGAATAGCAATCGAAGACACCGGCACCCAGCCAGCCCTGCATGGCCAGCTTCCTTGCTCCCCTCTGTCCCTCAATCCTAGCCCCATACTCCTCCCCTTATAGCCCCTCCCCGCACTCCCTCTCACCCTGCACCTCAGTCCATGAGATTGGTGTCTGGCTCTCCGTCATCCTTGGACATAACAAAATTACATCAGAACAAGACACTTAACGACGCAGGAGGGCCTTGCTGCCCAACCTCCCATCCACCAGCAGGGACGCAAAGACCCAAGGAGGTGGACCATGAGCTAGGCTACTTCCATTTCTGACACCACAGCAACCTCCGACATGGAACCCCAAGATCTAGACCAATGGACAAGGAGAGAAGGTGCAGGGAGAGCAGAGGATGCTCTCCTAAGCCCGAGGGCCCAACACATTTGTTGTCCCTTCCATCCTGGCTTTAGCCTTGGCTTTCCGGCCAATGGAACTGGGGGCCCAAGTCACCCTTTCCATTTCCCCAGCATCACTTGCCAGGAAGAACCTGCCTCTTCACCCTCAACCCCTCCTCATTCTGCCAACCCCCAGTTCCCTCTGCAGCAAGCTTGTCATCAGCCCTCATGGCCGTGGCTCCTGTGAAAATAAAGGTAGTAAGTAGAACACTTCTGGCTCCTAGCTGTTCTGCTGGATCTGGTTTGTTTACCCCAAGGAGGTGACTGAAGACCTCGAATCCCGTGGTCCGGGTGGGAGAACGCAGCCCAGGGAGCCCAACCACAGATGCCTGTGGTGACAGGCAGGGCTGGGGTGCTGATATCTTTGGGCACAAACACATTTGGTTTCCATATTTAACACAGGAATACTCTGCTTCCAAAAGGAAGGAGGCTCCTGCCCAAAGTTTTTTAAACACAGGTTCCTCTTGGTCTTGCTTCCATTTTCCCACACCCCCATTTTTATTGCTCTACTAAGAAGTGTGGCGACAGATGACAGCAACACAGGACTCTGACAATTGTTGCCAGGAGGGAGCGGGGGCTCCTGCTGCCAGATTTCTTGACTTTTCAAGAGGAGACCCAAATCACGATGTTCAGTGAAAACTCCATTGCAAAGAAGCCTTACAGGACACTACTCTGTGGCCTCTGCTCTAGACCCGCACTCATGGGGAGAGAGAGGCTATGTGAGGGCCTTGCCCAAGGGCCCCGAGTTAAGGGTTCAGCCAGATGCCAACCTGGGGCTCCAAGACCTCCCTAGCACAGTGCTTTTTCTGCACAGCTTCTCGCTGTCTCTAGCAGAGGCTAAAAACCTTGGAGAAAAATCTCCACGACCTCAGGTGCTCCACACTGCTCGGGCCTCTGCATTATTGACCTTCACCAAGCCCTGTAGACAGCACCTTGACAAATCTTTCAAGTTCATCCACTTCTTGCTCTCATCATTACCAAACCTTTGTTACCTGGACACGAGGGCAATTCAGTCCTGATTGGTTTTCCTGCCTTTACTGTGCCCGCCACAGCTATTCTCTACCAGATACCTCAAAGGGCCTGCCCCCATTTCCAACCCAACTCCAAACTTCAAAGGGGTGACTTGGAAGGCCCCTCTTCCATTTCTGGCCTCTGAGTATTGCCTGGCCTACCTCAGCATCTGGAAATCAACCACAACCATGCTTGAGCTCCCCCTTAGCTAAGATGCCACCTTCTCCAGGAAGCCTTCCCCACACCAGTTCACTCTAGACACTTAACTGAGGCAAACTGTCCCGCTCAGCACAGAATCCCAGAGCCTCCATATACAGTCGTCAAGAACATATCCTGGGCAACGGTTTGTCAGCCAGACTCTCCCTTCCAAGAACAAGTCAATTGCAAGACGTCTCCTCCCGGTGCATTGGGAACGTGACCTTTCCTTAAAGTCTTTTATTTTCTTAGTTCTTATTAAGGAAAAAACAAAAAACCCAAAAAACACAAAAAGGGGGAAAAAACTGACAAAAGGAGGACAAAACCTCAGTGTAAGCCAAGGACCGGGGACATGGAAGGAGTGACAGGCTGGGCCTTACTGGGTCTGCAGGGCAAAGAGGTGGAAAGTCCCGAGGCCTCAGGGCATGTTTGGTGTGAGAAGGGAGGGGCAAGTCACTTTTAAAAAAATATATATATATTCTGTACACATCTATACGAAGCATCCTGGGTCAGGAGAGAAGTCAGGTGCAGGGTCAGTGAGTGGACTTCCTCCTCTTCCTCCTCGGGCCAACCTCAGCAGGGCTCACGGGCTGGGCCAGCACAGACACTGCAGCTGGTCGTTGTCTTCTGGGGAGGAAGGTGAAGTTAAAAATTCAATTACAACCCATGGTGAGCAGAGGCATGGGGTTGGACACCACTTGGCTAAGAAGTCACTGGGGGAAGGAAACACATCTAGATGGAAGATTTCCTGACCTTTTTCTCCATCAAGGAGAAACAAATCAAAACCTGGCATCTCGATGCAGTGGACAAGCATTAACTAACCACAGCAGACACTTCAGTGTGTCCCGGGAAGTGGGCTGAGGGCTTTAACTTCTTTAACCCTGGACACGGGCCCAGGCAGGCTTTGTATTGCCCTCATGCAGGCTGGGTGGCTGCTGGGCCTGCTCAGCAGCTGGAGCATGTAACCCCTTCGCCACTACTCCGGAAGCGCAGGTCCATCAGAGTGGCTTAAGGAAACCATTTTCTTTCCCACGGGCAAATGCCCTCAGTTACAAAACAACACGGAAAAGGAACTGGATAGCTACGAGGGAGAGCGCCAGCTCAAGCCTTCTCACCTACAAAGAGGCGCCGCCCAGGGCCCGCCTCCTAAGGCCTGTGCAGTGCCTGCGCCCGGGAGCACTTGGTGCGGCCACCGCCATGACTGTGCAGTAGCTCCAGCTCCTGGCATCACCCCACTGACCCTGAGGAACAGAACTTTGTTCTCTAGGCCCCCTTCCCCTTGGGGCCCGCCTACCAGGTCCTGCCGGGTCCCCTGGCCGGGAAGCTTACCTGCCGCCTTGTGCCACTCAGACAGTTTGCTCTGCTGTCTTCTTCTGTGAGGAGAGAACTGTGAGAGGCTCTTGTACCTCAAGAGTCTCCCCACCTATGCTGCCCCTACAAGGAGGGGACATGACAGCTCCCTCTTGAGAATGAGGGCCCCCCAGAACAGACATTGGGTATACAGGAATCCCCGAGGGCAGGGCCAGTGGCCCGCATGCCCTCGAGAAAGAAACAGAAGCCTTTGCAGCAATAGATGTTCAGCTCTTCTGAACACAGCAGAGGCCCTGCTGGCCAGTGAGAGCGTCATCTGTATAGGGTGCTGAGCCCCTTCCTTCAGGCGAGCAGCCTTTATCACCAATGAAGCAGATGGATGAGTGCTTCTGTGACAGGGCCTGCTGTCAGCTGGGGCATGCCTTCCCTAGGGAATGCTTCCCTTCACTTGAAACCTTTAATAGCTTCCTCAACCTCCCTGCCCCCTGGGGGTCTCCTCCCTCATCCACCCTAAGGACATCTTTCTACCTCACAGACAAGACAGGGCCATTTCCATGGCTTCCACATGCACAGACCTTGTCCTTCCTCAGGGTGACTCCTCTAGTGTTACAACTCACAAGCCCCCCACCCCCCACCCCCGAGAATGAGAGGGGGCGGGGACCTGGTCTGGCTCCCACCCCTTCCTGATATGCGAAGGATGGGGAGAGCACATTCACGCTGGAGACTGGGTTTGGGTCCCTTTTCTAGCTTGAAACCCCTCAGGAACTCCCTCTACCTTTTTCTTCTTTTTCTTCTGGAATTCTGAGTCAGGGTCTTTGGTTGGGACCTTTTTAGATTTCTTCTTCTTTTCTTTCTTTTCCTTATCTTTTTTTTCTGAGGGAAGAGAATAAACTTCCTAAACAACAAATATTAATCTTAACTATTGGGGTCGATGTCGGGAGACACGCACAGCAGATCTCCAGGGATCCTAGAACTCCTTCCAGTGTTGGGTGCCTAGCTCTCCCAAACCATGGGGAGCCATGAAAACACAGGCCTTTGTTACCACCTGCCCTGGTCTGAGGGACCAGCCTCAAGATTTCTGCCCCACCCTTGGAACACCTGGACTATTACTATTTTTCTATGTCACTTTTAAAAACATCTACATGTTTAAAAGACATTTTCTACCTATAAAATGGGAGACATCACTTGTTATACAGGGTTAAATGAAGTCCCACCACATGCAGAGTCTAGCACAGAGCTCAATAAGGGGGAACTTTACCTCTGAGGGGAAGTACCGCTGGAGCACAGACCTGAGAAGCCTGAAGCTGAATGTCCCCGTGACTGTAGGCTACTCGGAGTGAGCTCTGTGGGGAGTAGGCCATGCCCTGGAGCCACGGGGTCTTCTTGGCAGTGTTGCCCCAGGTACTCCGGGGTCTAGTTCTGGCTGTGCCACTATCTGCCCCCATGACCCCGGACAAAGCATGTCTCAACCTCTCCCTTCTGTGCTGGCTGAGGGCCCATCCCACCCGGGTGGTGACCGACAGCTCTCAGCATAGGCCCAGGGGAGTGTGGATGGCCACTTACTCTTGTCAGATTTCTTTTTCTCCTTCTTGTTCTTTGGGTTGGTTTGGTCTCCACCGTCAACTTTCGCCATCTCTGGCTTCCCTTCTGGCTTTTCCTTGATCCCATGGGAGGCAGGAGACTCTTTCTCCTTCTTCTCCTTGCTGTTACCACTTGCTGTGTCTCTCTTAGATTTCCCCTTGGTAGTCCTGGGGGCCTTTTCTGGGGAAAGAGCATCCCCTCCACCTTCCCTAGCCACCAGCTGCTTCTTTTTCTTGCTCTTAGAGGCCTTGACAACTGCCTGGTCTCCTGACAGCTTCCGCTTGTGGCCTGCCCGGACCTTCTTGCTGCTCTCCTTGGCGGCATCCATGGCCTTCTTTCTTTCCTGTTCCAGCAGCTCCGTCAGGACCTTTACCACCGAGGCTTGGACCTGGGCCTCGCTCAGGGGCCAGGGCTCACTCAGGAGGCGCCGGGTGAGGTCGCTATGCAGTGCTAGTGTTGAGGCTTGGGGGTTCCCAGCCCCCTTCTTCGGCTTTTGGGGCTTCTGAGGTGTGGTGCTAGCCTCTTGTCTGCCTACAGAGAGAGGACTTGTGTCATGGATCTGAGAGACTGGGAAACAGACCTCCCATGGGACAAGAGCCAAGGAGATCCAAGGGCAGGATTGATATCCTCTGACAACAGTACAGACTGGGAAAGTGAGGCCCAGTGGTCACTCTGCCCCCACTGAATCGCCTAGCTCACACTTTTTTGCCATCTTATAACTTAGAGCTCTGTCTCCTCACATTAAAATCTCAAATTCAGGTTGGGGATGGGAAATGACTCCAGAATGTTAATGAAAGGGCTTGAAATCCATCGACGAAATGAAAGGTCAGACAGGAAAGAGAGGGTATTGTCTGGCCATGTGTCCAGAACTGGGAGGCAAGAGATCTGGGTTCTAGGTCTGACTACCACCAACTTACTAGATATGACCCTGCTCCTGCCATGGCCCGTTTCCCTGTTTGTAAAATGAAGAGTCCGATGAACAGTGCAGCTCCCTCTTCTAAACTGTAGATTCATGACAAAAGGGAAGGCCATGCAGCCACTCAGCGCATGCCCACCTACACGCAGTGGGCCTACAGCCCTTCCTGCCCAGGGGTCCAGGCAGCTTGGGGGTGATGGGTATGGTGTACACACATGTGGCAGCTGACTAAGCAGGTTTACTGCCTGCCAGAGCGACTTCTGGTACAGCCTTTGTTTAGAATTTTCCACGCCTCTGCTCTCCTTTGATAACAGTGCTGACTACACGTGTGAAAAAAAACCTCCACAGCCCCATCTAAAATGTCGCCCTGTCGCACCCGCCTCTCACAAAGAGAAGAACACTGGGAAGGAAAGTGAGCAACGACTCCTCTGTTGACCTGGTACCAGGCAAGCTGCAGCTAAAAGCCTAAGGACTTGGGGGTGCAGGACATTAGCATGTGTCCCAACACCATCCTTAACTTCCCAGGTGACGTGGCAGGTCTCTACTCTATCACAGGCCTCAAAGGCATAAGGGCTCTTACACACTGGGCTCTGAAAGGTGCTCAGTGGCTTGGCCCTGTTCCACGGTGCGAGGTGGGACTGTTCCCTGCAGTGTGCAGTGGGCCCTAGGGTGGGGCCTGAAGCAGCTCTGGCTCCAGAGCTGCGGTGGACTAGGCAAGGTGTACAGGGCAGGCTGGACAGGGCAGGCTGGGCAGAGGGTCCCCAGACAGAGAAAGGCCCGATTCAGTCCTAGCAGTTGGAGGAGTCAGCCAGAGGGGGAGCCGAGGAGGGTAGAGTTGGCTCTGGCAACCTCTTTCCCTGCAACCCACTTCACTGTTTCCTGTTTACAAATACCCCAGAACACCAAGGCTGGGGAACCCTTAGAGCTGTCCCAAGGATGCCTGCCTGAGATATCTGTCCCTTAGTGCTGGCAGAATCAGGGGTAGCTGATGCCCCAGGTTGGTGACCTGAGCATTTCAGTCTGCCCTCCAAATATCACATGACTATTTTCTATGTGTGCCATGCCTTGACACTGACTGGATGCACCAACCCCTGCCCTATATGGATGGTTAAGACAGAGGCCCAGAGTGGCCAGGGACCCATCTTAGGCTTGAGAACAAGTCAGCCCATTGCCTGGGCTATTTGCCTCGTGCTGGAGACTTCTCCAAATGTGGCTCTTGCCTTTCATCTGAGCTCCCAGAATCCCTACACTTCACACCATGAGCCCATTTGTTAGGAAGAAAAGTCAACAAGGAAGCTAGAGAGCCAAAGTCTACTCTGCAAGTCAAGGTGCACTTCCTCTAAGGCAGGGGTCTCCCTACCAGGTGCACCGGCCTCCCACAGGCCTGGATGACCTGACTCCCAGGCTGCCCTAGACCATGGGAGCCAGACACCTGGGCGTGGGCTCCGCTGCACTTTGATGAGTACCTCCAGGCACGATGCAGGGGTACTAGGCCTCACTTGGAGAGGCCCTGATGTTACCCAGGACCATACTGGTGGGACTATTCCTGAGGAAGAGAAAAAGAAGGAGGCCACTGCTTCGTCCCTCCACATCTTGCTGTGTCCTTCCTGTAGCCCTCGACTCACCTGTTTTAGGGGACAAGGTGCCTGATGTTTGCTGGGGCTCCACTTCCTGCTTACCATCTGGGGCATCTTTGGTGGCCGGAGCAGAGGAAACCGAGGGGTTGGGGGCTGGCTTGGGAATAGCCTTTGCAGTCTGGGAACTGGATGGAGTTAGCCCAGGGGTCACATAACCTGAGAGGAGAGACTGAAGAAGCCCAGTGTGAAAGAGGCTGTGACCCCACCCACTCAGCCCTTGAGTGCATGGCCTGCTGTGAAGGCATCAGCCCAGGGATGCCTAAGATCGGGCCAGCTCTGTTGGGCTGGGTGGTGGGCACATCAGGCACATCAGCCCTTTGTATGTACCTCTTGCACTATTTTAATTAATACATATTTTAGACAGGCACACTTAAAAAGGAAATTTCTTATTACTAATGCAAATGGAAAACCACTACTGCTTGACATGTACAAAAACCCCATCTGTTAAAGAATGTGTTTATCTGGGAATCACCTAAAATCAAGGTGAACCCTTTCTACAGACTCTAAGAATTAGCTACTCATGGCTTCATGCTGAAATGGGGCCTCGGAAGAGGAGACAGCCTGGCTCCAGGAAGGCAGGACCCTGCTTAGGGCCCTTAGGAAGAGGAAGGGCCCTGACCCTAGACCTGGGAGGTGGCCTCAGCCTAAGGCTATATCAGGTGGGAGGAGCCTGGCCTGGGGCACCCCACCCCCACCCCCAGTTGCCAACCCACCTCCCTGCAGTTACCTGGGAAGGTGCCACCACCTCATCGTCACTGGACTCTGCTGTGGTCTCCTCCACCAAGGTCTCCTTCCTGGAGGGTGCTGGACCTACTGGAGGAGCACAGGCATCCTGCAGAACCCTTCATGAGGGTCCCCAGGATGGCCGGGGCCCTCTGAATGTGCCTCACCCTCCCGCCTAAGGCTTCAGCTGCTCCTATTGCTCCAAGGTCAACTGCTATTCATGGCATTCCAGGCAAGACACCTGAATGTCCAAACCTTCCATTCTAGCTGCCAAGGTCCGCTTACACTTCCCTGCTTTCCCGTGTGTGGTGGGGTGGCCCTGGAATTTTTGCGGGGATCAGCTATGCGAGCCTAATTCCAAAAAGCTGGGAGTGGTCAAACAACAGTGTCCGAGGCATATACAGCTTCATGGGGCTGTACAGGTGGGAAAACTGGGACCCAGTGTAGGATGACCAGGCCAAAGACGCAGAACAAGGGGAGATACAAAGCAGAGAGAGGCCTGAGCCCAGGGCTCCACCAGGCTGCCTCTTCCCCGCTGCAGGCCCACCCAGCCTTTTTACCCTGGGACCCTCACCCAGCCTGGGGGCCAACGGGGCCATCTGGGGCCTCTTAGCATCCTCCTTGCTCCCCAAAGAGCTGCCGCTGCTGTCACTGTCATCTGAGGTCCCAGAGGCCTTGGCTTTGGTGCGTCCCGAGGGAGGGGCTGTGGCCCGCGGAACCACAGGAACCTCGGGTGTTCTGAGCTTGTTGGTCACTTTGGCCTGCGAAGGGGTGCTGTGGGGACTTGCCGCAGGGAGTATTCCCAGAGCACTGTCAATCTAATTTGGTGAAAGGAGAAAAAGTGGAAGGAAAAATTAGTGGAAATAAGATCTGGGGCTTACTGAATACCTCAGTTGAAGGCCGGGCGCTGTGCTAGTCGCTTCCCACGCAGGCCTCATTCAATCCTCCCACAACTCTCTAAGAGGGGCAGCCGAGGCCTAGCGAGGAAAGTGCGCACGTGTGCTCAGGTCGCAGGGCAGGTAAGTGCTGGTGATGGGACTCAGGCCCCTGTCTGCTGTGGTCTTTGATCACTGTCCCCTCTAGGGTACGGCCTGGCCCCCCTGGCTCCCCAGCTCACCCCACTTGAAGACGGGGTCCTGGCAGCAGGAGGCTGAGCCTCACTGGCTTTCTGAGCAAGGACCTTCAGGGCAGCCTGGGTCAGCGGGAGGTGAGCCAGATTCCTCTTTGTCACCTGTGGACAGCCAAAGGCAGCCCTGAGACTCCTGGGTTCTCAGGGGCCCTTTCTGCCATGCTCTGGTCAGATCCTATCTGCCTGGGATGGGAGCGGACCTGGATCTGCAAGGAGCCATGGGGCTGGAGTGAGGACTGAGGTGGTCAAAGGGGCCATGCCACAATCTGGGCAGAAAACGGTGCCAGGCTTTAGGCTATGATCTAATCACATCATTCTCAGAAAGCCCCAATACTTCCAGCCCTGCGGAGGGAAGTATCCCAGGCCCCACCCAAGGCCCCCCAACTCAATCTGAACCTTCATGAGGTATAAGTCTCTAGCCTGGTGGCTGCAACAGCCATCTCAACAGTCTCCTGGGTGCCACTCCTGCTTCCCAGACCCACAGTCAGGGAGAGAACTGATAGAGAACTGGGTATGACTCCTCGCAGTAAACATCCCAGCCCCCAACTGCCCTTCCGTGACCACGGCCTTTCAGGCCTGACCCCTCACCCCACACTACTCCCTCCAGTTCTGACCCCCAAGGGCCTCCCCAAAGGGTCCCCGGCCAGACTGCTACATCTGCTTCCATGTCTCCTCCTTGGGGAGGCCATCCCTGCCCGTCCTTCCTAAAGCAGCTCACCCCATTATCACCAGTTTATGTTGTTTCATCAAAGCAGTTGGTGAGTACTTTATTTTTTTGGTTTCCCTTTTTAGTGGCTGCCACCTCACTGGGGAACTCCACGAGGGCAGAGACCTCCCTGTCTTCTTCCTGCTGTATCCCCAGTGCCTGACACGGACAGATGCTCAGCACCATCTGCTGGCTGAATGGCTGCAGTGACCACAGCCCAGACACCCGCCCCGGCCTCCTCCAACTCTCTCCTGCCCTCTCAGAAAGAAGGGGTGAGGAAACAGGAAAATGAACTGATAGGACCCAAAGACCACTGGCCTGGGGACCACGAGACCTGGGCCTGGCCCTCCCTAATCCTGGAGAAGTCTCAACCCTCTATCCTCTGAACAATGGGCCATTAACTGTGCCCTGCCCAGTTTTTAGTTTCAGGCAAGGACCAAAATAAAAATGCACTGAAAATGGTAAAGGCTGAGAAGATATTAAGTCACTACTAGTATGGTACACTAAAAAAGGGCAACTTTTATTCACGGCATCTCAAAACTGGGAGGAAAAAAACAAATCAAAAGCCTAACCAACCATGTTGGAAAAGCTGATGAGGGACTCATGGAGTAGTGCTGACTCTGCCTGGTGCCATGTCCCCAGATGACTGTTCCTGCCCACTCAAAGGTATCCCAGGAGCTCAGATCCGAGTAGAGCCAGAGGGCAGGAGAGGCTCTGGCTGTGAGGGGCAGCTAATCTGGGAGGGTAGGTGAGAGCAACTGCAGTCCCACCCAGTGGCACATGTGGGTACAAGTGGGGAGAGTAGGGAGTCCCCTCACCCCCACAGGTGTGCACAGTTCTCTCCTGCCCGCCAGGTACCTACCTGAGTGGCTGGTGCCTCCTGTTTCTTGCCTTTTGGCACTCGACTGGACTCTTCATTGCTGCTGGCCCCAACAATGCTGGTTTTGAGGGCTGTCTTTGGGTGGGCAGTGGGCACGGCCACCATGTTGGTTTTAATGCCTGAAATGGAGCAGGATGGGGTGCATGTCAGGGCACAGAAGCCCCATGGCCTCCTCAGCAGTGGCAATACCCAATTTATCTGCCCTGGCGTGGTGTTCAGCGCATATGCAGAGAAGCCTGTGTAATGCTCTCCCCAAGCCTTCAAGGCAGGAGCTGTCTCAAGCTCCCTGTTAAAAGGCTCAGGGAGATCACATGGCTGCTGAGGCAGTGACCCTGGCTTTCTCCTCAGCCCCTCCCCCACTTCAGTCCTCCATGATGCTCCCCCTCAGCTGGCCCGGCTGAGCAATGGGTGAGAGCACTGGTGCCAAATGAAACTTCCTGTGTATTTAAAACAGTCTCTCATGAGAATCATCACAGCCATCTGCAAAGGCTCAGTTACACGATGCTCACTGTAGCACTATTTATAAAAGCTAAAAATCTGCCCCAACAAAACCCTCAGCTTTGTCCAACATGGCACTGGCAAATAAACTGTGGTATGTCCACCCAAAGGACTACTTCGCAGCCAGCAGGAATCGTGCTGTAAATATATAACGTCACAACGTATCAAATAAAGATTATTGAGCATATGTACAGCATGGTCTCACCAAAAACACACATGTATAGCTTAGGTTTTTGTAAAGTTTACAGTTGTAAAATGCCCAGATAAACTGCTTAGTAATTATTCCAGGCAGTGGGACTGGTACACTAGTAGGCAGGTGCACTAGCCTACTAAGATTAGGTATTACCATCCTCATTAAAAAGTGTCATAATAACAATAATGGCAATTAACCATTTTCTTGCTGTCACTGGTAGAATTAAATTCTTGAAAAGTCAAAGAAATCACAGATTTGGTCCTGTCTCAGTTGTTGGAGGAAATCTTTCCCTGAAAATGCTACTGTTTAAGGATTCCTTAACCCCCTTACATGCCACCATGAACTGGAGGCTCACTACCACCTCACCGCCCGCCCCACGTTTAGGCAGTCAGTTGTTACAAAGCTCTTCCTTAGACTATGTAGAAACCTGGTCCCTGCAGGTTTGTCTGTGTTCTACTCTTTGGAGCTGGCACAGAGAAGCCCTGGCAAATATTTCTCCTGAGCCAGCCCCTCATCAGGATGAACCAGTGCAGGGCCCAGAGTCCTTGCCCCAAACCCCTACTAACGAACAACTTGCTTTGTGACTCCGCCAGAGACCTTTCCCTTCTGAGTTTCAATGAGGTGTGGGGGGTACGGTGGGGGTGGTGGTGGTGTGTGTGTCCGTCCCCTCCCAGCCAAGCCTGGTGGTCACAGCAGGGAAGTCACCCCTGCGTGCTGGGCCCGCGCTCACCAGGAGCCAAACACTGCGTAGCAGGGATCACATCCTCATCCTCGCTCTCTGAGGAGGAGCTCCTGGCTGTGCTCTCCGAGGCCCGGGCCTTCTTCGGGGTATTCGCAGCCTGGGCTGGCGTAGGGGTAGCAGCTGGGACAGCTGGACTACGATTAAGTTCGATAAAAATCAGAGGGGTTTTAATCACCTTGAAAAACAAAAACAAAAAAAAAACACCCCTCCAGTGATTAAAGGCTGGGCCAGGGGGAGGGGAAGATAGGGTCGGGGAAGGGTTTTACAAGGCAAGGAGATCCTGAGAGCCCAGAGCAGCTGGACACAGAAGATTCCAGCTGCCCAGTGCACTTGCAGCTCATTTTCAGCCACAGCACCTGCTAAGACCCAGCACAGCACCTCACAGATCACAGGAGCCCACCTGACTCTCACAATGAACCCCTGGGGTAGGCGGTATTAGCTCCATGGCACAGATGGGAAAATCACAAGTCCCGAGAGGGGAGGAGAGGTGCCCAGGTCAGAGCCTAATGGAAGCAGAACCAGGGTCAGAACGTCCAATTCAGCCTTCTTTCCTCCAGGTGGCTTCAGAGACAGAGTCGCTGCTGAAGTAGTGATATATGACCACCTGGGGAGTTGTTCAGCCTAGTTGTCCCACCCCAGAGATTCTGATGCAGCCTCGTGTGATGTGGCCCAGGATGCAGCAACCCAGCTACATCAACCAGTATCTTCAATAAATAAACTGCACAGGGGCAAAACCAACAGGTTATGACTGAAAGGACCCAATGTAGTGTGTGCCCCTTATGTGGACACACAACATAAAAATATCATTCACAAGACAATCAGGGAAATGGGGACACCGACTAGGCAGGTCAATTTTTTGGGTGTGACATTGTATTGTGGTTGTGCTTAAAAAAAAAAAATAAGTGATCACCTGAGCTGAATGGAGAGTTTGGATGAAATGGGCCTGGTCCAGAGTTCAGAACTGCTGAGGCTGGGGAGGGTGCACTTTAAATTTTTCCAATAACACGTTCAAAGAGAAAGAAAGAAAGAGGCAGCTGCTCCCTGGCATTCTGCGGACCAGTCTGGGAACCAAAACACTGGTGAATGTGCCCACTGCATGCACTGCACGTGTAGCTACAGCCAGGGAGCGGGGAGTCTGTTTTCCATTCCCCAAAAGTCAGGCCTGCTCTGAGTTCTGCTCCCTCTCTGGCCAGCAGGGAGACACAGGGCAGCAGGAGAGAGCTGCCTGAGGTCATGGTCTGGGACCCAGGTCTCCTCCATCATCCTATCCACCTCCTAAGCCTGACTCCTCACCCCGCCCCCAGGGTGCTGTGGGAGAGGAAAAGTGAAAAGTAAAGCAGAGAGGTGCCGCCCAAGGGTGGAAGCTTTGCTGGGCTCGGGCCCTTCCTACCCCTGCCAAACAGCCTCCCCCGCGGCTGCTCTGATCTGCCACTTCCAGAGCCTTCCTGCCCACGTGATGAAAGAGAGAAGGATGGAAAGTGGGAGAAGGCTTACAGTTGAGGGAGGGGGGATCTATATATATGTGAGAAGACACAGGAACAGATTGTCGGGGACGAAGAGAGGCAACGAACCCACTGAGGCAAACAATAGCGTCTGGGATGTTAAAAGCAGCTCAGCAGCAAAAGCCGCCTCCTCCTTGTTCCACCTGCCCACGCCGCCTGCCCTGGCCTCTGGGCTTCACAGGGTGCAGGGGCACAAAGGGACCACGGCTGAGCCTTGTTTCTGATCCCATCTCTGCCATGACCTCACTGTGTGGTTGAGGCCCTGAACTTGGTGAGCCTCAGTTTCCCACTTGTTGAAAGGGCTGTTAGTTATGCCAGCCTGCGTGTATTCACTGGAGGCGCTCTGATGTGTTTTGGAAAATGCAGAGCACAGTACACACAGCAGTGATGAGGGCCTTCCTTCTGGGCTGGTTAGAAAAGGATCGTGGGATGTTGAAGCAGGCTGAACATTTGCTGTGCCTCCCTGCAGGCGATGGGCAGTAAGGATGCAGAGGGAACACGGGCACTCCCTGCCACAGGGTCTGACGTCTGTAGAACCAAACCTGGGGGCAGTGCTCACCATCACACCATCACCTGTAGCAGCTGACCTCATCATGACCATATCTTCACTCCAGTCTGGGGCAAAGTAGGGGTGGGGGGCTGCCTAGCCCAGGCTCCTGACCCTGGGCAAGGGGCACAGCTACGAAGGCACCGAGGTGGCAGAGCTCCGGAGGGCGGCCTTCTCCAAGAGCCTCTCTCCTAACCGTCTGGGGCTGGTTAACAGATCCTGGGCCACCCCATCCCAGGGCACTGAGAAATCCCACTCCCTGAAGATGTGGTCTGGAGCCTCCGTGGTTCGCAAGCCTTCAGGGAGTCTCACTCCAAGAGTCCAGAAGACTGAAGCTCAGAAAGGGCAAGTGGCTTCATCTAGGGTGACCAGCAAACTGCTGCCAGAGCCAGGACTGGAAGTTAGTTCTCCAGGCACCAGACAGGAGCTCCTTCCAGGACCAGCATGCCAAGCCTCTGATTTAACAGCTCATTTGGTTTCTTACAGATCTCCTTTTTCTCTCTGCCTCAACATGAAACTGAGGGCAGGGCCTGTATTTTTTAAATTTGGTAGCTACGCCAGGCCCCAACATAGACCCTGGCCTGGGGTTAATGACAGCACAATAGTGCAGAGCCACAGACCACCCCCCGAAGTCTCTCTCAAAGCAAGTGGGTGGGCCCCATCTCCTGCAGGTGGGGAGACTGAGGCACAGCGAGAGGGCCTGGGAACAGAGCCACAATCCCCTCCCTCTCTGCCTCCCAGTCTGAATCTCTGCCCACCACCCTGCATCGATCCCTTTCCCCCAGTGACGGGCTAATAATAAAAAGAGAGCGAAACTTGTCCATAGAGAAGTGCTTGGTAAAAGCATAATAACGATAATAATCATAATTAGTGAGCTGGGGATTAAGGAGCTAAAAATCTCCCGGTTTGGAGGAGGCAGCAGCTTCCCCAGGCTGTGCCTTTTTCCCTGAATCCTCCCAGGGGAATGCACAAACTGCCGACTTTTTTTCCTTCTTTTTAAATAGGGACTCCAGAATCTTCAGGACTAACGTACCAATTAAATGGTTCAGTTTAAGCATGATGTTCATTTTAATTGTGTTAGTCCACCCCCGCAGAGAAGGGCAAAGCGGCCCCCTCCCTCCCAGCTGTTCAGAGCCTCCCAGGAGGAGGCGGCCTCCTGAAGGAGCAGAGGGCAGTGCCCCGGCCCTGCTTTCCTCTTTCCCCGGGAAGGAAGTGTCAGGGCAGGACCCAGGAGCTGTCAGAGTGCGGATGGCCTGGGTTCTGTCCACTTATCAGCCACATGACATCAGGGCATTTCATTTACCTTTTCTGAGCCTTATGCCTTCCTCCTTAACATAGGAATAATAGGAAGAACTACCTTCATAGGGTTGCTGTGGGGATTAAACAGAATAAGGCAAATCTGGGGCTTAGCACAGAGCCTGGCACACAGGAAGTGACCAACAATGTTAGCTGTAGTTGCTGAGGTTTGTTTTTGTGATCTGTGCTATTGAGAAGAGAAAGTGAGCACTCTATCACTGGGCATGCAAGCAGCATCTGACCTTACTGATGAACTAATTAGCAAATGGTATATGTTGTACAAGGGAAGATGGATAGAGACCCCACTGGTCTGGCAGTTGCAGACCCCCAGTATCTCTGAGGGGACTGGCAGAAGCTTCCAGGAGCTGGGGGCTAGAGGAGGACAAAGGGCAGTTCTGTCGGCCAGAAAGGCCTGGCATTCACACAGAAGCTTGGACACCAGCCCAGTGGACGTGGGTCTCTGAGTTGGAGATTGGGCCAGGCCCATGGGATTCCAATGGCACTTGCAGAGAAGGCTCCCAGTTCTAAATAGGAAGCAGAGATACACAGGGAGCCCAGGGACCAGCTTCTGCCCCTTCCTCAGCTTCTTACAAGTTATAAGAATTTGGGGCTTGTAAGGCCTTGATTCCTGACATCAAATGGGCAACGCCATGTGCCCTCCTGCAGGATAGGTGCACTTGCTGTTAGGTAGTGTGCTGTGGACCTTTGTCAGCGCATGGACACAGGCGGGAGGATGGTGCCCTGCCTGTTTACAGCAGAAACTTTCAGGCCTCAGAATGGTTAAGGTCTGCCCAGGATCCCGGAGCTGGTGGGTAGGAGGGCTGGCTCTGACTCTACACTGTCTGGCTCTGAAGCCTGGACATACAATGACACTGCTGCCTACCTCATGGAGTTATTGTGAAGATGAATGTGACAAAACAGCAGAAGGGCTCTAGAAACTGTGAAGTGCTGTTTAAATGGGAAAGTTCTGTCCTCGCCCCCCCAGAGGCCTGCTGGCCTAACTTGGAGCCTAGTCTCCTCAGAGAGAAGGATCGGCCTACCTGGCTCGCCGGCAGCTCCTCATCACTGCTCTCCGAGGATGCCTCGGCATTCTTTTCCTGGGATGCTGGGCCCAGGATCTTGATTTTGACGGTTTTGGAGCTACCCTCTTTCTAAGGAGACAAGCACATGGGAGGGAGAGGGGGCGTTAGCTGAGGGAGAGCACAACTGAAGGACTGGGAAACCACAGCCAGTGAGCAATGACCCTCATGCACGCTCTCCAGGGAAGGCAGCGTGGCCCCTTCCTGCATGTGCATGGGGGGTATGGCTGCTGGCCCTGTATGCCCCACAGCCACTGGAAACACAGGCTTCTACTCTGCTCATCCTCCTGCCATAGCTGACTCTGAACTTGAAAGGGATGTATGGGTCAGATGCCGCCAAAACCCGAGGAATAAAGTTCTGTTGGCCAGGCATCTGAACGAGAGGTGACAGCAGCCTGAAACAAGGTTGTAGGGGTACGCCAGTGGCCCCAGCATGGCTCACATCGGGGCTGTAACACCTCAGCAGGCTAAGTGTTCTAATGGCTGCTATCCCCTCCTGCCAGGCCAGGCATAAATGAGCGGGGCCAGAGGAGGAGTGGGAGAGCAGTGAGGAGCAGGCACTGGTGGCGACCAGCTCAGAGTAGCCCAGGGCAGGGCAGAGGGCAGCCCTATGCCTCCCCACTGGAGTGAAGGCCCCATCTTTTGCTATTCAGCTCAGCCAGCAAACTGAGGCCAAGGCTGCTGGAGCCTCCAATTTCTCAAGAGAAGCTAGACGATCCTGATCTATACATGTCACTTCCCAAATTTTGAAGTGGGTCAACTAAAATGCATACTGCAACCGCCATGCCCATGTCTTCCTTGCTAACGGAACCACGTCTCTGTTCTGGTGGCCCTCACTCTAGGTTTTAGGAAAGGTGGCCCCTTCTGCCAACCAATCATAGGAACTGCACCCTTATCAATGAGTGGCTTTGGTGGAGACTGTCCCTTAGATCTGGACAAGGAGACAGGTGAGGTGAAGTCAGCTGAGGGATTTCCTAGCTCTTTATGAGAGATGCTGCAGCCCTCCTGTGACAATGAAGATAGTGGAGCATAGGCATGGAAGAAATCTGGGTCATCAAGAATGCTGAGCTGAAGGAACCTCTTGTACAGCAGCCTTACCCTGAGACTTGGTGTGCTGTTAGACAACCAAACCCTTTACTACCAAAGCTCTTATGAATTAGGTTTTCTCCTGCTGATCGGGACATCCCGAGGGATATGGCAACTCATTCAAAACTTAAAATCATCTCTTCTGGCCTCTCAGAAACCTGTTCTCCAGCTCCATCAGACAGAGCGCTACCAGAACATTCTCTAATAATCCAGTCACCTTGTCTTGCCCTCTAGACTATAAACTCCTTGGGGGCAGGGCCAACATCTTTCATTCCTTTATCTCTATCAGCAAGATGGTGCTCAAGGTTGGCCTGATGCACTAATGCCGAGGTTAGTGCTAGGAGCGTTTAATAGGCTTCTCTGTGCTTGTTTTACTCACAAAGAAAACAGATCTAAGAGGGGATGGAGCGTGGCCTAGCACAGGGATTTCCAGCCTCCCGAGGAATGGAAAGTCTAGCCACACAGAGAGTAAATTTATGCAAGGTCACAATGGCTGGAGCTGACAGGGACAATCTCTCTAGATGGAGTAAGGGCTCTTTAGTTTGCCACCACTCCCTACGTTCCCTCCTGATGCCAGGGCTCAATGTCAGTTGCCCTATCACCTCTGGCAGCCCTAAGCTGATCGTCTCTGTCACATGCCTGAGCCCTGTGAGCTCCGGAGGTCATTACCCTGAATCTCTGTAGGACACAGCAGCCCCGCTGCCTTCTGCAGGCGACAGGGAAACCACCAGATGAAAGCTGGTTCTTTGTTCCTTCTCTCTCCCCACCCCGACTTCACACTAAGCTACACAAGCTCTCCCTGGAAAGATGTACATTCCTACGTGAGGCCCCAGACCCAGGAGTGGGATATGACTTCTTCCAGATCCCTAGGGCCTTGTGGCACCTACACTACCATCCAAGCAACCCTCCCCATGAGTCTGACATATTCTTGGCTTCATGCGCCTTGGTGGGAGTTTCTGGCTTAGCCTTCCATGGGACTGGTGTGTCCACTCAAGCTGTGGAGGCCTTGGTAGATATGGGAGTGCAGAGGACACTTCCACTGGGGAGGCCTTAGTTGGGGGGTATTTATAGCAGGTTTCACCTAAGGAGATGTAGAAAGCATCCTGGAGTCAGAACCTTAATCTGGTCATCCTCCCCTACCTGGCCCTGAGCCCAAGTTTCTCAGGTGAGCCCACCTGAGAAAGAGGTGGCCTGATCTTGTAGTTGCTTCCTCATTAGGCCTTACCTGGGCTGGAGTCACAGCTCCTGGCGCCTCTTTCTCATTGTCTGACTCCTCCTCGCTGCTGCTCTCTGAGTCCTTCTCCTGCTTCCTAGCCTGTGTGGCTGTGGGTCCTATCTTCCCAGAGGCCGCTGGGGCAATCCCTTTCCTGGGGGACTCCATGGTGGGGACTAAGGCTGTTCTGATCTTCATGGTCTTCCCTGAGGGCTTTACCTGATATGACAGAAACAGAATCAGGAAAAGGAATGCAGAGGGACAGAAGAGCTGGATGGGGCATACACAGCCATGCTGTGGGCAGCTCCTGGCAAGGAGGGGAAGCCAGAGCTGCCACCTGCCCTCCCAGGGCCTCACCTGAACAGGCGCCTCCCCCTCGCTGTCTGATTCCTCTTCACTGCTATCCGAGTCTTCCTTGACTGGCTTTGGCTGGGCCTGGGCTGCTCCGGCCACTGCCTTCCCCATAGCTGGCATGGACACCTGTCCCTTCACTGAGACAGCATTGGTCTGGGAATTTCTCGCTGGTGGCTTTACCTGAATCAAGAGGAGGTAACAGTATTGGGGAAGGAAATAGACAGCATAGCTGTTTTTAGATTAAACCCTACCTGTGGTGTGACGGTAAAGAGATCACTCTCGCCTGTGGCGGGCCCTTGTCCAGGCTGGGGCTACTGCTTTGTCCTCCTTTCTACCACACCCCCAGCATCTCCTGTTCTAATCCACTTGCTTTGGCCAGGGACCCCCGTTTGGCTTGAGCAGCTGCACTGACCACTTTCCCGGGAGCTGATGCTGCCCCTTTGGCTGAAGCCACTCTGGAAGAAGCTGGGTTGGCTTTGGTCTGAGGGGTTTTCGCTGAGGTCTTCACCTAGAAGGAGAAAGAGAATTATGGAATGGAGAAAGTGAGATGCAGTAGAGCAGTCAGCCAAGAACGCTGATTTTGGAGTCAATGTCTGAGTCTGGATTCTGGTGCCTCCATGTAACAGCTATGAGAACCTGGGCAAACCATTTGACTTCACTGGGCCTCCGTTTCCTCTTTTGTGAAGTAGGGATAATAATAAAGCCCACCCATGAGGTTATTGTGAGGATTAAATGAGAGATTCACAGTGTTTAACATAGTTTCTAGTACATAATAAGCACTCGAAATTCACTATTGTGACCACTTTTCTCAATGTTAGCTAAGCACAAGACTACCCAGAACACAGGTGTTTTCTAGGCTCCCTTTCAGCTAGGTGGCCATAATTAAGCTCTAGCTAATAGAATGTAAGTCGAGTATACATTCGACTTTCTCACACATGTAAAAAACATGTGTCTTCTTCCTCCTGGCTGGCTGGAATGCTTAGGTAATAGCTGGAGCTTAAGCAGCAATCTTAGTCTATGAGGTGGGAGCCAAGTACTGAGGGTGGCAGAACAAGATAGAGAACCATTGTTGAGTGTTTCTTCAGCTTAACGTAATCTTAACTGATATCCAGGGAATCCCCAAAATGCCCGTCAGGGTCCCCAGCAAATACAGGCCTAGAGAGATGAGAGCAATTAAGAGTCAAATCCTTGACAGGAGTATGAAAGCAAGTCCTGCTAATGTGAAATAGTGCATCTCAAGGCCCTTGCCTCAGCCAGGGCCAAACTGTCATTTGATCAGTGCCAGAAGAAATCCTCTACACCCCGGATTCCCTCACCCACATGAGAACAAATGAAATTAAGAATTATGACTTAAGTCATCCAGAGGGGATATCTTTTACATAGACAAAAGACACTAAGGCTAACCTGTCTCAACTAGTCTCATATCTGACCTAACAAGTCTCAACAAATTTAAAAGGACTGAAATCATGCAAAATATGTCTCCTGCAGAAAGAAATCTGCCAAATCCGATATTCGATAATTAACCCATAGTTCAAAAAATACAAATAAAAACATTTCAAATTTCATGGAATGAAGCTAATGCACTCCTCAGAGGAAAATTTATAGCTTTATACATTTATGTTAGAAAAAAGCTAAAATCAAAAATTTTAATTCCACCTTAGGAAGAAAAAGAAGAGCAAATCAAACTCAAAGGAAGGATTAATAAATATCAGAGTGGAAATTAATGAAACAAGAAAGAGGAAAATGATAGAGAAAACTCAATGAAACCAAAAGTTGTTTCCTTGGAAAGAACAGAATTGGTAAGTCTTTAGCTAGACTGACCAAAAAATAGGACAAGACACAGTTACCAAAAATCAGGAAAGAAAGAAGGACTTCACTATAGACTCTACAGAAATTAGAAAGATTATAAGGGAATATAATGAATAAATTTATGCCAACAAAGTCTACAACTGAAAGAAATTTCTAGAAAGGCACAAATTATTAGCTGTGCACAAAATTATTAAAAGGCACAATTAATAAACTGATTCAAGAAGAAAAAAATCTGAATAGACCAATATTATTTAAAGAAATTGATTTAATAACTAAAAATGCCGCCTTCCCCCCAAAACCCAGGCCTACATGGCTTCATTAGAGAATTCTATTAAGAAAGAAATAATAGCAATCCAACACAAACTCTTTCAGAAAACAGAGGACAGAATGCTACCCAACTCATTCTATGAGGCCAGTATCACCCTGATACTAAAGCCAGGCAAAGCCATCATAAGAAAATAACAGATCAATATCCTTTATGAACACAGATAGATAAAAAAATCCTTAACAAATGATCAGCAAACCAAATTCAGCAATAAAATGGAATATATACCATGACCAAGTGAGATTTACCCCCAAAATAAAAGTTTGATTTAATACCCGAGTATCAATTAATGAAATATATGAATAGAACAACAAAACAAGGTTACTTCAATAGAGCAAAAGCATTTGACAAAAATCTAACTCCAACTGATGATAAGAACTCTCAACAAACTAGGAAAAGAAAGACACTTTCTCAACCTGATAAAAGGCATCTACAAAAACAAAGATAACATCATACTTAACAGTGAAAAGCTAAATGTTTTACCCCTAAGATTAAAAACAAAGTAAGGACATCTGCTCTCACCACTACTATTCAACATTGTATTGGAGGTTCTAGTCAGTGTAATAAGGCAAGAAAAAGAAATAAAAGACATCTAGATCAGAAAGAAAAAAGTAAAACTGTCTTTATCTGCAGACAACATGGATGTCTACATTATCTACAAAAGCCACTAGAACTTATAAAGTGTAACAATATCACAGGATAGAAGATCAACATACAGTACAAGGTTAGGCCCAGAAGGCACCCTACCAGTTATTCAGCCATTCTCACACAAGGGCCATCTTCCTACGGCATTTAAATCCTGAATCATCTCCTTCCTGAGTCTCTGGAAAATTTGGTTTTCCAGAACCAATCCTCTTGTCTTTGCTTTTTTGTTTTGAATCTTGACTCCCAAATGGTTTACACTGAGCTGGCTGGGTGTCTCTGAGCAGATCAGAGATGCTATCAAACTCATTTATGGCCCCAGCAAAGCAGGGCAGTGATACCCAGTTAGCATGCACAGTATTTTGAGGGTGAGATCATACAAGTATTGTCTCATTTAATCCTCATCATAATCACACAACAGAGGCATAATTACTATTCTCATTCTTCAGATAAATACAAAGAAAAGGAGGTGGTCAACAAGACAACTATCAGCCCTACTTGTTTTAGCAGAGGCTCTTCAGACCTCTTGAAGTGAGAAAAGCCATCGTATTCTGACAGGGCATCAGGCTATAAGGCTAAACCCCTAGAGAGGGATTAGCTGTTCTATTTTTCACCAAGAGAAAGTAAGGCCCCAAAGCATAACCATTCTTGTGGATGGAAAAGTTCTGGCTAAGGTGTAGCAGAAGGAAGTGGGAAAGGCAAAAGGATTTTGGGGCAGGCACTCGGGGACACTGGCCTAGCTCTGACCCTCACTGGTGGCTGAGCTGAAGCAAGGTACCGAACTCCTCTTAACTCTCATTTTCTCTTCCAGAAACATCGCGAATGAACACTCATGTCACAGTACAGGTGGAGGCACGGATGGGAAGATGAATATTTAAGTGATCAACACCCTGAAACTTTTAAGGCATTGTTCTGGAATGTGCCTGTGGCTTCGAAAAAAGGGAAGGAGCCTGGTAGGTTGGGACTCTGGGAAGGCCCATGCCGTTTTAAACCTCAACAGAGGAATCATAGGATCTTGGGTCCCATAAGGTAATAGTGAGAGGGGGACCAAAAAAATCCATAGAAATGTGTGCTCTGGTATAGGGAAAATAGAAATGACTAATTTCTGAGTAGTTATTGAAAAAAAAGCAACAATTAAAAATAATAAATGGTGGGTGGGTGAGTGCAGGAAATGAGCTATCCTCACTTTTCCCCGTTCTTCCAAGCTTGATTCTGTTGCGCAGCTCGCCTTCAGGGAGATGAGGGCCTGCTGTGTGCAGACTCCTTGCTGGGTGTGGAAGGAGAGATCCTGTTAAATCCTCAGTCCTATGAGGAGGGTTGATTTTTCAATTTACAGAAGAGTAAACAGGCCTCCATGGATTACATCATTTTTTAGGGACTTAATTCAAGGCAGTCTGGCTCCAAACTCCCTGCCATTCACCCATCTCATACCACGCTATCTCCCCAGTGATCCCACCAGGATGTCCTGCTTGGGGCAACCCACCTAAGCCAAGCACTCTTCCTCCCTCTGGACTTTGCAAAGAATACAGTTTAGATGTCACTTCCTCCAAGAGGTCTTCCTTCCTGAAAACTCCTAGACACTGCCATGCTCTGCTAACCCAAGTATACACCCTCTACCTCGGCCCTATCACACAATGCTAGAATAATCTGTGTACGTGTCCATGCCCCCCACCCCCACCCCTCCTTCTAGGCCAAGAACTTCCTGAGAGCTAGGGCCAAGGAACTGTAGGCAGGAGAGCACCTGGCAGACAGGGTACTCAACAGAACCTATGGAAGCATAAGGAGTCTCAGTGGGAGCTCACAAGGCCGTGGAGAAGCCCTAGAGCTCTGATGGGCAGGAGACAGAGAGAAAAGGGGAGATGAAGCTGAGCTGAGGCTGCCCCTGAGACTTCTGTACACCTGGGGACAACAGCAGTCCCGGCAAGCCCACCTTCAGCCATGTCTCAGGCACTGAAGTAGGTGGGATGGGCTGGCTTCTCCTAGGCCTCACCTGTGCTGGAGCAGCCTCCTGGCCATCTGATTCTTCCTCACTGCTCTCTGAGTCTTCGTGCGTCTCAACTTTGACCTGGGCCACAGAAGGCGCTGCCTTCCCAGGGAGTACCGGGGTGGTCCCTTGCCCTGAAGGCCCCTTGGTGGGTGCTGAGGCAGCTTTCGCTGGGAGGCTTTTCCTCACAGACTTCACCTAGAATGACACGGAAGAGAGGAATGTGACAGGAGCCCAAAGGACCATACGAGGGCTGGCTCTGAGTCAGCCAAGCACACCTGGCCTCACCTGTCCCCCTGCTGTGGCAGGAGCTGTCTCCTCCTCACTCTCTGACTCCTCGCTGCTTGACGAGTCTTCCTCTGGCCTCTGGGTGCTCCTGGCCACAGCTGGGGATGACGTGCAGGCTGGCGAATTTGCTGTTCCTGCTTTCCAGGGGGCTGGTGTGCCCACTCGCACTGGGGGGACCTTGGCAGATGCGGGGGTGATAGGGATGCCCTTCCTTGGGGAGGCCTTGGCCTGAGGAGTTTTCACAGCCAGTTTTGCCTGAGGGGACACAGAAGTCAGAAGCTGGAAAAGGGTCCTGGATTCAGAACCCCCATCTCTTCTGGAATGAAACCCCACTGCTGTCCTTCCCTACAGCTCCCTGTGGTGGAGTTGACCAGTGGGGGCAGCTAAGGTCAGGCTACATAGCCACCCCTCCTGAGGCCTTATCAGGGACCTCACCTGGGCTGGAGTCATGGCTGCTGATGCCTCCTCCTCACTGTCTGACTCCTCCTCGCTGCTCTCCGAGTCTTCCTTGGACCTTTCAATCTTGACCTGGGTGGCTGCAGGACCTGTCTTCTGAGGGGTGTCCTTGGTAGGACCTGAGGCAGGTCTGATCTGGAGAACTTTCCCCGAGGATTTTGCCTGGAATGACACATGGGATCAGGGGAGAGAGCCCAAAGCATGGCTATGTGCAGTGACACAAGAAACTGAGGGGCCAGTCATAAGGTATACATAGAGAGAGGGCTCCTAGCACTGCGAGGGAGACAAGAGCCTTATAGGCAGGTAGCCTCACCCGGGCCACAGCCAAAGCTGCTGGCACCGCCCCCTTGCTGCTGCTCTCTGAGTTCTCCTGCTTCCCAGCCTGGGCCAAGGTGGCTGCAGACCCTGCCTTCCCAGGGGGTGCTGGGACAGTGCCCTTCCCGGAGGGCTCCATGGCCATAGCTGAGGCAGCTCTGACCTGGGAGTTTTTCCCCAAGGGCTTCGCCTGGGCGTGACAAATAACAGCATCAGGGCAAGGGCCTACAGGTGGAATGTGTGTGAGGTAAGACAGGAGGTGAGGAGGGCATGGGGGGGTGGGCTCCAGATAAGGGGGTAGGATAAGCCCATGGGCAGCTCTGCAGCCAGGATAGAGACCATTCAGTGTCCTCCAGCCTCACCTGAGCCGGGTTTGTGGTAACAGGCACTGCTGCTGGCGCTGCCCCCTCACTGTCCGACTCCTCGCTGCTGCTCTCTGAGTCCTCCTCCTGTCTCCCTGCCTTGGTCTGGGCAGCCGCAGGCACTGCCTTCCCAGGGGCTGCTGGGGTGGCCCCTTTCCTGGGGGACTCCTTGGCAGTGGCTAAGGCAGCTTTGACCTGTGGGGTTTTCCCAGACGGCTTTGCCTAGAGCGAGAGAAACAGAATCAGGGGTGGTAGCCCACAGGGTGACATGAGAAGATACAGAAGACCAGACAGGGCCAAGGGCACCACACGCACCACATGGTGAGAGGAGGGGGCAGGGCTCTGAGCATGCCTGGGGCTCTCGTGAAGTCTCGAGAACTTCCAGGAGGGGCACAGGCTGCACGGGCTCTCCTTCCCCAGGCCTCACCTGAAGCGGGGTCTTGGCAGCTGGTGCCTCCTCTTCACTGTCCGACTCCTCGCTGCTGCTCTCCGAGTCCTCCTCCTGCCTCCCTGTCTTGGCCTGGGCAGCCGCAGGCCCTGCCTTCCCAGGGGGAACTGGGGTCCCCCCTTTCCTGGGGGACTCCTTGGCAGTGGCTGAGGCCACTTTGACCTGGAGGGTTTTCCCAGACGGCTTTGCCTAGAGCGAGAGAAACAGAGTCAGGGGAGGCAGGCAGCTCAGAGGGTAATGTGGGGAGGTACAGGAGACCAGACAGGGCCAAGGGCACCACACACACCACATGGTGAGAGGAGGGGGCAGTGCTCTGAGCATGCCTGGGGCTCTTGTGAAGTCTTGAGGCGTTCCAGGAGGGGCAGGCTGCACGGGCTCTCCTTCCCCAGGCCTCACCTGAAGCGGGGTCTTGACAGCTGGTACCTCCTCTTCACTGTCCGACTCCTCGCTGCTGCTCTCCGAGTCCTCTTCCTGCCTCCCTGCCTTGGCCTGGGCAGCCGCAGGCGCTGCCTTCCCAGGGGCTGCTGGGGTGGCTCCTTTCCTGGGGGACTCCCTGGCAGTGGCTGAGGCAGCTTTGACCTGTGGGGTTTTCCCAGACGGCTTTGCCTGGAGTGAGAGAAACAGAGTCAGGGGAGGCAGGCAGCTGAGAGGGTGATGTGGGGAGGTACAGGAGACCAGACAGGGCCAAGGGCACCATGCAGTGAGAGGTGAGGGCAGGGCTCTGAGCAGGCCTAGGGGCTCTGGCTGAGCTAGAGAACAAGTCTTGAGGCCTTCCAGAAGGGGCACAGGCTGCACGGGCTCTCCTCTCCAGGCCTCACCTGAAGCGGGGTCTTAGCAGCTGATGCCTCCTCTTCACTGTCCGACTCCTCGCTGCTGCTCTCTGAGTCCTCCTCCTGTCTCCCTGCCTTGGCCTGGGCAGCCGCAGGCCCTGCCTTCCCAGGGGCTGCTGGGGTGGCTCCTTTCCTGGGGGACTCCTTGGCAGTGGCTGAGGCCGCTTTGACCTGGAGGGTTTTCCCAGACGGCTTTGCCTGGAGCAACAGAAACAGAGTCAGGGGAGGCAGGCAGCTCAGAGGGTGATGTGGAGATACAGGAGACCAGACAGGGCCAAGGGCACCACACACACCACATGGTGAGAGGAGGGGGCAGTGCTCTGAGCATGCCTGGGGCTCTCGTGAAGTCTCGAGAACTTCCAGGAGGGGCAGGCTGCACGGGCTCTCCTCCCCAGGCCTCACCTGAAGCGGGGTCTTGGCAGCTGGTGCCTCCTCTTCACTGTCCGAGTCCTCGCTGCTGCTCTCCGAGTCCTCCCCCTGCCTCCCTGCCTTGGCCGGGGTGGTTGCAGGCCCTGCTTTCCCGGGAGGAGCTGGGGTGCCCCCTTTCGCAAGGGTCCCCTTGGAAGGACCTGAGGCAGCTCTGACTTGGACAATTTTCTCTGAGGCCTTCACCTAGTAAAAGAGAAAAGGCAATTTGTTCCCTTCTTCCTGAAAACCCTGTGGTGATACCTTTAGGTTAAAGCCGAGGCCTTAGTGGGGTTCTCCAGACCCCCTGCTTTTCTTCTCACTCCAACCTTGACTGGTGCTCTGACCTGACCTATCAGCTCCACTCTTTCATTCCTGAAGCCTTCGCACCCCGTCCTTTCATCTGGACACCACGGCCTCATCCTCTGGATTCCAGGAAGACACCAGTTCCTTATGGCATTTCTTCTCCCTGACACTCCTGCACTTGTCCCCACGGTTGCCCTGCACACAGGTGTTATTGCCTGTCCCTGGCTGGGCTGCCCCATCAGTGAGAAAGCTGTGAGCACAGGCACTGCGAATGGCCAACGCACTGCCGCACCCTTAGTACTGCCGGCCCCAGTGCATATGTGACTGGGATCAGAGGAGGGAGTACGCGAAGGCTCAGAGGGAGGGAGGGACAGGAGGAGTCTGGATGTGGAGAATGGAGAGGCAGTCCGAAAGTGAAGGGACAGAGTGAGGCCCTCTCTGAGTCTTCTATAGATGAACAGCAGGAAGACCCTTGGGAAGCCTGTCCTAGCCTCATGGGCCAAGCTCCCCAGGGCCTGGGCCTCCTCCTCACTGACCCACCGACTCCTCAGCCTCTGCCCATGGCCTTACAGCTGTGGCAGGGTGGCTACAGGCCCTGTCTTCCTTAGAAAGGTCACAGCTGCTTACCCTGGGCCGATCACCCCCAGAAAATCAGCGATTCTGATCACTTTCCTTCTAAAAACCTTCCCAAGCAGAGGGTACAGGCTGCTTCAGATAGGCTTTGTACGGCTTGCACATTCAAATTTTTGAACCAATATGGAGAAAGTAGATTTTAAGTAAATGTTCACATTTGGGCTCCTTCTGAAAAATGGGTGCCAGGCAACACAGGGGAGCCCCTGGGCACAGCGACACTGACCAAGCTGGAGAGCAGCGGCCCGCTGCAGTCAGGGTCTGCACACTCTGATCTGCCACTTCTCATTCCCACACCCGTGTCAGCGCTTTGGCACTTGCTGTGCTCCCTGCCTGGAATGACCTTCCTCCAATGTCCACAAGGCGCATGGTTCCCTCCCTCTTCTCCCGCAGGACGTCAAGTTTTCACTCAGCTCCTCCTTACAGCCTTCCCCTGAGCACTCTGTTTAAAAGGCCACGCCTACACTCCTCCCCACCTCACTTTCCTCTTTCACTAACACCTAGTGAAGCTGATCTTACTTATGGACCATTTCCCACTTAACGATCCTGCCCCCCGGCCTGCGTGTGGGGTGGGACCTCCGCTCCTGGACCTTTCCTGGACCTTACCTGGGCGGTCGCAGGGCTGCTGGGGCCTTTTAACACCACTGTCTGACCTTCCTATTCCCACTTTCCTCTCTGCTTCCAACAACTTCCCAGCCCCTCTGGATTTCCCTCGAGATACTCCCAGAGCCTCAGGGGCTGCAGCTCCGACCACATGGCCAGCAGACAGAAGGTAACCAAATTCCTGTTAGCTAACAAGCTATGACCTGGCCCGAGAAGCCAGAGGACCAGGCATTCAAAACTCCTGTCCCTTCACAGCAGGACTAGCTGAGATGAGAAGAGAAGCCGATTTATTAGACAGAAAAACTGAGGTAAAGGGGAGTAACTGAGAGTGGAGCGCAGGACCACACTCTGGGAAGCAGCCATCCTAGGCTGCTGCTTGGGCGGGAAGGGCCATTTCCACAGGTGGCTAGAGTAGGCCCAGCTCCCCTTGCCCTTCAAGTTGCATAGCCCAGGTCCCTTTCCCCAAACTGTAAGGTGACTCTTTTCAGGCAGAGGAGGTGCTCATTACAAAGCTACTCTGCCAGTCTCTGAGGGCTCTGGGAGAGTCCCAGGCTGCTGGGGGACCAGAAGACCCCGAGGGGCAGCCCTCACCTGGCCGGGTTTCCACGCAGGGGCCTCTTCCTCACTCTCAGACCCCTCCTCACTGCTCTCCGAGTCCTCTTCTGGCTTCTTGGCCTTGTCAGCTGAGGTCTGGGCACCTCCTCTGACTTGAGGTGTCACATTCTCTGCCTTCCCAGGAGTCGGAGCTGCCCTTTTTCCTAGAGATTCCTTGGCAGGGGCTGGGAAGGCTTTGACCTGTGGTGGTTTTACTGAGGGTTTCGCCTGGAACAAAAGGATGGAATTAAGGAAAGAATAACAATCCTTACTCCAGGAAGGCATAAGAAGCTTCATGGTTTACAAAGTCCTTTCCTGATGCCTTTGACTCTCAAATGACTCCTGGAGACTGATACCACCTTTCTGTCCATTTTACAGAAAAGGGGCTCGGAAAGGTTAACTCACTCAGGACGATATGAAGGGGCAGAGCCATGACTGGAACCCATGTTGGTGGGGTTTTGGGGGCAGAACTCCCACCTACTGCTTCTCTGCCACCTGGCACACAGGGTCCAGCACAAAGAGGCAGCCTCTCTCCATAAGGAAAGCCACCCTCATCTGCTTCTTCAACGACAGTATCTGATCATGGTGGCCATCCTGAGGGCCAGGAGGCCAGAATCTCAGCGCCCATCTTGCTGAGACACTTTGGGCACATTCCTCTCTGGGATCTTTCTTACACTTCTAAAAGTCTGACATTTCCAAGGCAGGCAGTGCCCTACCTCTACCTCTTATCAGTCAGCCCTCACTTGACCCTGGGTTTCTGGGACAGCCACCTCCTTATCTCAAGCTCCTTACTGCACTGGCCTCTGGCCCACTGATGCCATGTGTTTAACTGCTGGTTTCCCAGGCCACCCTTATGGCTGGATGTATCTAGGACCCAAAAGGGAAAACAGAATGCAGGGTGCACCTGCAGCCTGGCCTGGGGTAGGGGTGAGGTCTCCGCCTTCATGGGTTACTGGGTAAGGCAGGAAGAGAGGTGGGAAGAACTCTGGGCAACAGATCAATCCATCCCTGAATTATGCTGGTTCTCTCTCCCGACATCTTTCTACTGGGTACCCTGGTGCCGGCCGCTAGCAGCTCCTGCCAGCATTCTTCAACATTCCCTCAACAGTCTCACTACTTTCATTCTGTCCTCCAATTCAGGCCGCAACAAGTGAACTTTATGAAACATGAATCTGGTCATCTTACCTCCGTGCCTGAAACCTTACAATGGCTTCTCAGAGCCCCGAGAATAAAATCCAAACTCCTCCTGGTGGCCCTCATGGTCAGGTAGTGGATCTGGACCCAGACTACCTCTGGCCTCATTTTATATCTCTTTTCCCCTCATTCATGAAGTTGTAGCTCAACGATGGAGACTGTCTCCATCTCTGCTCATGCTGTGCCTCTGTTGACATCACATTACTGTTACTGCACCTCATGGCTCTCTATGCTTTCCTTTCATAGTAACCATTACCACTGTAGTTAAATTTCTGAGGGACTCTCCACTTCCCCTCAGCAGCAGGAACCCTGACAATCTTGCTCACCACTGTACCCAAGGCCCGGCACTTGGCAGATGCACAGTAAGAAATGACTCCCTAGTCACAGTTCAGAGAAGAGACAAGGCCACAGACTAAGACCTTCCCACCTCTGGCCAAGGGCCAGGCTTGGCATTTGCCAGCTGGCCTATAACCCCCTCAGCAGCCTCACGCCATTCGCCCCAACAGCACCACAGGATGACCACCCTCCTGTCCCTGGGCCTTTGTTTGTGCAGCTGTCCCTGCTTAAACACCCTTCCCCCTACATCCCTTCCTGGTGAAGGCCCCTGTGTGTTAAGACCCTGCTCTAATGCCACCTCTCCTGGAAGCCCTCTTTTGCCTCACAGACAGGATGGTCTCTCCCCCTCAACCCCAGACCCTTCTAACACCCAGAGTGCAGTGAGTGGCACCTGGCTCCTCTACCCTCTCCTCCCTTCCCTAGGCCTCAGCCTTTCCAGCTTCCAGTCACCCTGAAACACTTGCTGAACTGATCTGGTCCCATTGGTGTGTGAAGCCAGACTCAGGGGAGGGTTAAATTTGCAGAGGGCAACTCCTGAGGATGGGTGGCAATTACCTCCATGTCCGTCTCATCACTCGAGCTAGAGGTGTCCTCACTGGAGCTGGCGACCTGGCCTGCCGATGCCATTCCTGAGGGATGAACAGGGAGGGCGCTGAGGGCCACTCTTCTCAGACCCACCTGCACTCTGCATACCAACTAATCAGAGCCAGGCACTGAGTGCTCACACCTTGCTTCAGCTTCACTGTCCGGTGAAGCGCCACAGTGGAGGCACATACCACTTATCCCTATGTTCCTGCAGACCTCCGAGGCCCTGGTAAGGGCTATAATAGGTCCTAACACACATGCGCCAACACCTGATGGCTTAGAAAATCTCCTTCCACCATCACACCAAGGCAGGCAGGGTAAATGCCTATTGTTTATGAGAAATAGAGGCAAACCCAGGCCTCTCAGTTTGGTCTCTAAGCCTCTGAGGTGGGCCTTATATCCACCTGAGAGCAATAAACCAGAAAATGCTCCATCACCACCCAGGCTGTTCAACTCCCCTGGCAAAAGCGGATGTGTCCCTGCCACTGACTCCCCCTCATCGAGCGGAGGGGAAAATGGTGAAGTGAGGGGTGGGGGAGGGCTCATTGCCTTGGAGACAAGCCTCTGAATTCCAGAATTTCCCAGACCTTGAAGAAGTAGTGCCCAGGCCTGCCCGCCCCCAAGCCCACACTGAGGGGGTTCTCACCAGGCTTGGCAGTGGTTCCGAGGGCCGGGACGCTGCCTTCCTCCTCAGTTTCTGAGACCAGAATGGTATTTGCCGAGGGCCCTGACGACTTTCTGGGTGACTTCCCAGAGAGGAGGTGGGCCACTGTCTTCCCAGAGGCAGGGTGTGGTGTGGAGTTCACTGTCTTGTTGACGTTCTTGGTCTTTGCCTACAGAGAACGAGTGGCAGGCACATTTGGGTATAGCCTGGTGAACGGGGACTACATCTGAATCCAGCTCTACCACTTTCTAGCTGTGTGAGTCTGGCATTTTACCTCCCTAGGTCCGTTTCCTCATCTTTAAAGTAGGGCTAAAAAACCCTCACAGAGCTGTGGAGAGAACCAAGTCACCATTCTTGGGACACAGCTGTTATTTGCTAAGTGGCTAAGTAGCAGTTTGTTGTGGTTATTGTCATTATTCCAGAATTATGCTTACATTCCAGATAACTACAGGATACAATCCTTTACGTCTGTAACACTGCATTACAGATTACCAGAAAATGATTTCAGTCTAGTAGTTTCCAGTCTAGAAAATACTTTGAGAGCTTTCAGAACCGCAAATGTCTTGATCAGTATGGTGTCTCACTGCCTCATCACACAGGGCTCAGAACATAACTGTATCGGCATAAATGTGCTGAGGGAACTGGTGAATGCAGGGACGGAGGAGAAAACACCTGTTCCAGGTATATAAGGTGCCCACTGACCATGGCAATAGACATCACCCCATCTTACAGAAAAGGAAACTGAGGCCCAGAGAAGTGAAGGGACTCACCAAGATCACAAAGCTGGTGACAGGCTGACATGTGAATTTAGGTTGGACAATTACCCACAACCCTACCCTTCTCTAAACGCAAGAGACTGTCCCTTATAGGGTACTTCAATTCCCAGGAGTAACAGCCTGGAATGTGGTCCCACTCACCTTGGCCTTTTCTTTCATGCTTGATGGCAAAACTGCCTCCACAGCTGAGGAGTTGATAGATGTTAGTCTGGGGGCTGCAAGACAAACATCCACTGGATGAATCAGGCGAGCCTTTTCTCACTTAAGAACAGCAGATAGGTTTCACCTCCCCTAACAATTCAACTGGTATGGCTGCTTGGTGCTGAATAAGGATTTGAGGCTGAGACCAGACTTGTGGGATAAAGCTCTTCGGTGTATTGGCCACATCCACCAGGAGCGAGAGAGAGAGCAGCAACATGAAAGCCACATGTCTGCTTTCCCGTTGGAATCCCAACTCCCTGGTGGCATGAGACACTGAGGCCCCCAGAGGAAAAGGATTGGCTCACAGTCCTGCCTGCTGCAAGCTACATGAAGGAGCTACACAACTCCGGGGATGCCATTCCCACAGGCTACTGCACTGCAGCCCTGAAAGTCACTTAGATGGTGAGATTTCTAGGTTCTTGGTGCTTTGACACCAGAGTATTCTCTCCTTCGATCTCGGATAGAAAGATTTTTAATGTATGCTATGAAATAAAGAGGATGCTATTGAGATGAATGGCATGATCTAATTCTTTTCCTGACATTTAACTCCATCTCTTTCAATCATGGAAAATTTTAAGCACATTCATTAAGTAGAGAGGAAGTCTACTGAACCACCCAGCTCCAACCATTATCAACTTGTGGCCAATTTTATTTCAACTGTGCTCACTTGCTCTTCCCCATCAAGGAGTATTATAAAGAAAATACCAGACATCATATGTTGCCTACATATATTTCAGCATGCTTCCTTTGATAAGGAGTCTCTTAAAAAGAATTACAATTTTACTATTACAGCTTTAAAAATTCAATATCGAGTAGCCAGTCATTAAGAAATTTTACAATTTTTGTTTTAAATAGCATGAATATGCATGTATGCATACATGAGTGGTTACCTATATGGCTATAAACGCGAAAGAGAAAGTTGTAAGGTTATCCACCAGCAGATACTTTTAGAAAGTGAAAGGGGAGCAGGCTGGAGAAGAGAAACCTACCATTTTTCTTCTATATGCTTTTGTACAGATCAAAGTGAACTTGTTTTACGTTTATAATTTTAAGATTAAATAAGATATAAAATATATGTTCGATATGGTCACAGCTCTTTTAAAAACATGTCTGGGAAAAATAAATGGAAGAAGAATTTGCCAAATTGTAGGCAGCAAGAATATGGGTATTTTTCTGCTTTTTTAAAAAATAATTTTCATATATTCCATAACGAATACTCCATAATGAATCTGTTTCTTTTACAATCAGAAAATATATTTACAAATCAAGAAATTACTTTCAATGTAAGCAAAAAACAATACGAAGCAGAGAAGAATGACAATTCCTTTGTAGAATTACGAATACTGCTGGTTAAAGCACAAACTCCCCTGAGAGCTTGGGGGGAGGGAATGTGAAGGCCTCACTGGGTCACCGCTGAAACCAGAGTGCCCAGGACAGCCTCCCAGAACTAATGTGTACACATTCAAAATGATAGGAAGATCAGCAACTCTCAAAGCAACCCATAGGCCATACAGAAGAGGTGCCCGTCAGCTGCCCTCTCTGATCTAGCAGTTCTAGAAATGTGGGCTTCCTTCCACCTTTATCACAATCACCTGGGGGCTTGTAAAAATGCAGCTCCTAGGCCCCATTGGAGGGGCTGACTATAAGCACCTGTTTGGGTTTCTGTTCACAATTGGATCCCCGACAACTGGAAATGCAATGTTTTTTGCACAAACGAAGGGCTCAAATAAATACTGAAATAGATATATGGGCCCTTCCGATCTTCCCCCTAAAAGGTCCTGGTCTTCCTGGGGCTCAGTGAAGAAGCTGGAGGTAGGCGCCCCCCTGCGACAATCCCATATCTAAAAGCCTGTTCCCAAAAGGTGCCGGACCCTGGGCTGAGCCCCCACAAGCACCAATGATGGGGGCCCAGCATGGAGGGCTCTTACCAGCTTTGGTGGTTTCAGCTTCTGCCTCCTCCTCCTCTTCTGAGCTCTCCGAGCTGCTAATGGGGTCTGACACACGGGTCTTCTTGGCCTGCAGTGCTGCATCTTCCTCTGCTTTCCTCTTCTGGCCAATCACTGAGGTTCTGCAGGACAAGGGTAACTGGCTATACCGACCGGATGACAAGGACAACTCCAGGAGACTTAAAAAGAAAGACCTTCCCACATCCTCCCACCCCTTGAAAGGAAATATGCATAAAGAGAGTTTAAACAGCAATGAAGATACAGTGTAGATATAATTTTGCACTCATATTCATTTCATAAAATGTTTTTACAACTGTCTAGCAGTCTTCAAAATAATCAGGAATGGTCAATAACAGTAGCTAACAGGCATAGAATGATATGTACCAGCACCTGCAGGCACTTCACAGAGCCATCTAGGCCCCTCCCTCCTCCAGACCTTTAGGCACCTGCAGCGTCCTCTTTCTGGAAGACTCTGCCCAGGTCCTTCATGTCCTTCAGGCCTCAGCTCCAATACAGCCTCCCTGACCACTTCTTCCCCAAAGACATTCTCTGCCCTGTCATCTTGTTTCATTTTCTTCAGAGTACTTTTCTCTCTCGTTATTTTACTTCCTGCCTGATGCTTCCACTACACAGTAAGACGCAGAGATGGGGGAAGGGCTGGTGGAAATCTTTTACAGAACACTAAAGTATCCTTTGCACAGAGCATACTTCTCAAAAAATGAACGAGTAAGCGACTTGCCCAGCGTCAAAGAGTAAGTTTGGGGGCATTGGTGGAATAAGCACTCAGATGGCTGAGTCCCTGGAACTTTCAAGTATCATCTCCTTTGACCCTGACCCTCCCACCCTGAGTTGTTGCTGTCTATGTCCCATGTTCTGCAGCTGCAACAGACATCGCTGTGCCACAGTTTGTTTCCCCTGATTTCCAGGAAGGTCACTTGTTGGGGCTCTCTTGCTAAAAATAGGTTTTCTTTATTACATGTATCAATTGTTATGCTTCCTTTTCCCAAAAGAATATAAATTTCACAAGGGCAGGGATTTTTCTCTGGTTTGTTCCCAGTCAAATCAAGAACAGTCTTGGCTCATAGTAGGTGCTCAATAAATACTGGGGGAGGGGAACATTTCCAAAGGCCAAGCTTAGCACTTTATTTACTATTCTTATCTTCACTTTACAGATGAAGGCAGACTCAGGGAGGCCAAGTTCGTTCAAGGTCATACGGATGGTTGCTGGGTTTGAATTTGCTGGAAACCAGTAGGTTAGGCTGCGTCTGGTGGGTATGAGGTTCTCGTCCCACTCAGTACCATTTACCCATTGAAGGAACCAGGGGCAGGAAAGAGTTGGTACAGCTCACTGAAGTGGTTCTCTGGGGAGGGAAGTGCTGTGAATAACACTCAAGACACCTGGGCGAGTCGGAAAGGGTGAAGAAGAGGAAGTATGTGGTGTGCTCCGTGCTCGCTTTAGCATCAGAATCAAAACTGAGAGCTGATGGGGCTTTCAAAGATCTTAGCTCTCTATTGGAAGCTGGGATCTCTTCTATACCATTCCTGCCTTTGCTTACACACCTCTGATGACAGGGAGGCTCACGACTTTCACTGTAGCCTACCTCATTTTTGATGACTAAGTGCTTGTATTCAGAAGTTGAAACCTGTCTTCCTAAACCAGGTACATACAGATCCCACATCAGTCTCTCAGGGCCCCAGAGAACACGCGACTCCCTTTGTCCTCAGAGATGTGCACACCGTGGTCCCTCACCTCTCCCTTTGCCATCTCTTTCCATCCTGAACGAGTTGGTTTGCTCCATCATTCCTCATGGGGCATGACTACAGGTCCTTCATTCCCCTACTTGGCTGTGGCCAGGCCAGCGCATGGAGAGAATACCATTATCCTCTCCTTCATTCTCAAACCACTCTTCTGTTGATATGGATTATTTCCCCTTCCTTGAAAAGTATTTAAGTTCTACATATTTTACAGGCATTTCACACTCAACATGTCCTTGAAATCTTTCCCTCCAAATCAGGCTCCCTTCTAGCTCCATGCACACATAAGCCAAACACCTGGAAGTCGACTATACTGCCTCTCCAATCCATCCACAGATCCTACTTTCATCCCTGAATATTCCTGGAATCTACTTCTGCCTCCTGTTATTCCTGTCTCAAGTCCCATCAGCTCTTGCCTGGATAATGATGTCATAGTCCCAATCAGTCTTGCCAGGCTGCAGACCGATCTCACCATTCTGCTTCACCCTTCCATGGCTCCCACTGCTCTTGGGGTAAAGACACAACTTCTTACTATGGATGATCAGGCCTTGCATGGGATAAGCCCTGCAAACGGCCCAGCCTCATCTCTAATGTGCCCACAGCTACTGGCCTCAGAACCAGCAGTTCTCTTTGAGAGGTACATTCCACTTGTTTCTCCTTACCAATTGCCTAGTTCATATTCATACTCCATGCAGCTCTCAAATCAAAGGTCACCTCAGGGATGCTTCCCCTAAAACCCCAAAGGAGGTTTATGTGGTTTTGGTACCAGGTACCTCCTTTTAATAATCCTTACTACTGTAATTTTGTATTCGTTTGTTTTATTTTCTGATGGATGCCTACCTCCCTGACTTCAACGTCAACTCCAGGAAAGTAGGAACCACGTCTGTCTCGCTCATGACATCTCCATGCTTAGAACAAAGCCTGGCATTTGAGAAGTGCTCAATGTTTGCTGACTGAATAACAAACTGCTAAGAAGCTTTGGTCATTATTCAGTACTGATCACAACTCTCAATGTCCTCTCCCACTACCAGACGCCCATAATGTGACCTGGCTTCCTGGGGGCAATAATGGTGTCCGCAGTGGGCTATGGGGACAGATCTTAGACTAGATTAGCACCCTAGGTTATTCCAAGCTAATAGCTTAGGGTGTTCCTACTCCACACCTTCAGTCCTGTCAGACTTACTGTTGCCAGTGCGTATAGATGTCCAGAAGGGTTACAGGCTGAGTCGGGAAACTTTTCTGCAGAGAAGTAAAGAGAGAGAAGCAATTAAACCCCCAGCACAGTAAGGATCCTCCTTGGGCCCAACTCTCCACAACCTCATGACACACAGAGAGAGGTGGTTGAGAAGAGGGTCTTTTTGCTCTGGGAAACATGTCTGCTTGGTCCTGCCAGTACCACCCAAACTTTCCAGAGACAAGCAGGGCAAGTATTTCCACCTAAAACCCTTTAAGACATGTTGGTGAGAGGTATCTTTGAGAGACTGAAGCTGGAATGTTCCAGGTTAGCATTTATCCAGCCCCCAGCCTCTTTGGCACTCTTCATGCTTAGAGGTCATGAGACAGGACTTTTTCCACCCCCGACCTTTTAAAAGGCTTTTAAAAGTCAGGCTGGTCAATCTTCCTGGGACAGTATGAACCACAGCCGACACTGATGGCATCCAAGTGGCATGACCACAGTCCACTCATCCACTGGGAACAGACTGCACCCAAAAGTGCCAGTCCCTTAGGAGAAGCAAAGGGAACCAGGTGGAATCCAGGCCTTTAGAGCCAAGGCCAGAGGGCCCATTGTCTCTGCAAATGTCAAGAATTTGGGGTGTCAAATGCCCCAAGGAGGTTCAGTGAGCAACGTGCAGCGAGGACAGAGGGTGTCAGGGTTCTGGGCAGAGTGGCCAAGAGGCTGCATGTAGTCAGGCAGAACTCTCTGTTCACTGGCTGGACTAATCTCTTCACCTCTTCAAACTTTAGGATCCTTCCTTATGACACATGGATAAACAGCAGTACCCAGCTAGTAGGGGGCTATCAGGCCTGAATGAAATAATCTAGTCAGTGCCCAGCACAGTGAGCAGTAACATGGAGACTTTAAGTGTCAGTTTCACTCTACTCCACCCTAGGCACACAGGCCTGCTCATTGTCCCTCAAATTGCCCCCATCAGGGCTTGCTAGTCTGTCCGGGATGCTCTCTCCTGCTACCTTCACAGCTTATTCTCTCTCCTCCTTCAGGTCTCTACCCAAATGTCACCTTCTCAATGGGGTTTCCTGACCATCGTATTTATAATTGGCCTCTAACATTCCTATCCCCCTTGTCTGTCTTATTTTTATAACTAGCACCTACTCATTACCCAACACATTATATCATTAACTTTTCTTTTTTATTTATCACCTATCTGCTCCTGCTAGAATGTATGCTCCATGGGGATAGGCTACTTTTGCCGAGGCAAATGCCCCAGTGAAGACAGGGTTCTGTCTTTTGCCCTCTTTAACTGTTATGTGATATAAATGGAGGTCCAGAGAGGGTTAGAAAAAGCATAGATGATGTCTTAAAACCCATCATCCTTTAGTGTCTCCAGGAGGTATTGAGAGCAAGCATCAAGACTAGACTTTCTGCTGTAGCCAAAGGGAAATTGACTAATCTGGTAATCCACTTTACCATCTTAAACCCTCCAGGGGTTTACCACTGTTCTTCAGATTGAGACTAAACTGCCTACAATAGGACTCCAGCCAGTATCCCACTCTCCAGGGACCTCTATCATCTCTGTACTCCACATTTCACACACAATGGACTTTCCCAAGGTCAATACATCTGCAACAAGTTCCCTCCCACCACAAGGCATTTGCACCTCTGCCTGGAATATACACTTCCCTTCTCTCAGATGTCAAAATCAATATTCGCTTTCTCAGAAAAACAGTCCTGGGTATCCCTGACAAGGGCAATCTGCCATCCCTGTCTTAGCACTCTATGCTTCTCATTCTTGGCACTTAATGTAGTGTTAGTTACTTTTGTGGTTCTTTGATTTATGTCCATCTCCCTTAGTAGATTTAGACTCTAAGCTCTAGGAGGGCTGAGGGATCGTGCTCACCATTTTATCACCAGCACCCTGAGCGCCAGAGTACCAGTTGCTAAAAGAATGAATGAAGAAATGACTACACCACGAGTTCGAATCCCAAAGCTGTGCGGCTCAGTTCGGATGGACTGCTAAAGGCCTGAGCTCCAGCTCAATTAGAGAGCCACAGGCCCCTTCTCTTGGCGCTCTCTTTCGCCCCGCCCCCTCTCTCCCGGGGCTGGTTACAATCCACCCCTCAGACATGCAGCTTTCACTCTAAAGGGCCGCGCCTAGCCACGTGGCCCGGGACTGAGGAAACATCATCGCCGTTACCGGGAAAAGGGTGGAGGTACCGCAAGCGGGAATTATAAATCCCTGTGCGTCATATTACGTCCCGCCTGCCCACTGCATAGATGGAGAAACTGAGGCCCAGAGGGACTGGGAGCCACAGCGGGAGACAGAGGATGCGGCTCCTTCAGCACCCCTGGCCGCGTCCCCGAGCACCGCGGGATCCGACTCTGGGCACTCGCCAGGCCACCAAGAGACGGGGCGCGGGCCGCCGCTCTCCAGATCTTGCACGCGGCCCTCGCACACGCCCCGCTCACGCTTACCTGGGCGCTTTGCTCCTTCACTTCACGCGCCGCACGCACATAGCCCGCCTGCAGTAGATGCTGGTAGATCAGGGGAAGCAGTTCTCGCCTCTTCCTGGCCTCAGCCATGCCCGCAACCTGCGGCCGGTCGGCACACCTGCACGCCCCCCGTCAGTCCCCGCCCGCCACTTCCCTCGTGCCCTTAGACCTCGCACACCCCACTTCCGGCTCTTTAGCCCTGGCCGCGTGGCACGCCGGGAAACGTAGTCTTATCTCCTGTAGTAGGCGGCCCAGCCCCGGCGCGTGAAAGGGGCGGAGGCTCGAAAGGCAACGAGCCCTCCCATTGGCGGGGAGAGGGCGTGTTTAGACCTGGACTCGCCCCCTAGGCCGGCCATGATAAGTACGACTCTTAAATTCTTCAAACTTCCTCCTTGAACTTTAAGGCTTAAAGGGATTTGTTTTCTGTATTAGCTGTCTGATGGCTGTAATTGGGTTTTACTTAACCTCTGAACATCCTAATCTGAAGCTTCTTCTAGACCCGAACTTCCAGTTACCAACTCATTTATTCATTTCACTCTTTTTCAGAACCCATAAACCAGAAGCTACTTGTCATCATTCACTAAACAAATCGTTATTGAGCACTGTACCTTGAGCTAGCGCGCGACTAGTAGGATGGGGGGCGGGAGGAGGAGATAAAAAGACGATTAAGACATGGCGGCTGCCCTCAAAACTCACAGGGATGAGAGACACGGTAACCAAGCAACTATGATTCAATGCCTTCTGTGCTTTGTCGGGGACAGGCAGAGCCTATGGGAGCAGGGACAAGAGGGACCTAACCCCGAAGAGACATCTAATCTGAGGCTTAAAGATGGAGTAGGAATTTCTAGATGCAGAGGAGAGGACGGGCGTCCCAGACAGAGGGCACTGCCTGAGTATAGACAGGAGAAGCCATACATAAGCTGGTAAAGGTTGATAAACCCAGACATAGAACCCAATCTGTGCTGCTGGGCTGTAGAGTTGCGCGGGGTGTGGGGTGGGGGCGGGAAGAGCTGGGGGTGCTGGTAGGGGGAACGGATGAGGACGCACGGGGATGGAGAAGTAGACAGGGCTTACAGCACCCTCTCACCCACCCACCAGAGTATGCACTATGCTCCGAAAGCAATAGGTCATCTTTGACTAGCGTTATGCAGGAGGGCGGCCTGTGTTTGTGTTTTTAAAAGAATGCTATGACCCAAGTGTGGAGGGTGGATTTGCAGAGAAAAAAAAAAGAAAAGAAAACGAGGTTTTTGTAATAGTTGAGGGGAAGTTGGCAGGGAGAGGATTAGCTAGGCTAGGGAATATTTTAATGAGCCGTTCTTAACTTCATGGACCTGTTGAGAATCTGAAGACAGCATGAACCACCTAGCCTTTGCTCTAGAAAATTTTGTATGTTTACAGACACGTAACATTTTCCATCACATATCATGACATACTTGAATCTCCTAGGGTTAGAAATGCTCCAAGAAGAAACAGAGACAGGACCATGTGACTGATTGAGTGCAGTGAATGAAGAAGAGGGAGGAGACTAATCTATATTCAGCCATTTAGCAAATGTTTATTGAGCACCCACTACTGAGAATTAAATAGTCTCTACCCCAGTAGAGCTTATAGTCTAATGGGAGAGACACATGCTAAAAACATAGCCATACCATTCCATTGTTACAGTGAGTAAGTGCAGAAAGGAAAAGGATGGTGTTTATTAGAGTGTTTAAAAGCTATCCTGCAGTCACATTTCCAGGGTTCAAATTCTGGCTTTGCCTCTTATTAACTAAGTGACTTTGAGTAAGTTATATAACTTCTCTGTGCCTCAGTTTCTTCATCTGTAAAATAGAGATACTTATAATTCTACTTCATAAAATGGCCACGAGGAGTAAATGAGTTCTAAGTGGAAATGCTCAGAAGAGCTGCTAACAATGGAGCTGTGTGTACGTACGTGTGTATGTTAGCCATTATTATGAAAAGATTTATAATCTTTTATATAATCTTTTATAAATCTTTTCATATGATTTATATGAAAATAAATCATAAGATTTATTTTATATGAAAGGAAGGAGGCATCTATCTTTTCTTGGGTGTTAGGCAAGGACTCTCTGAGGAAGTACTGTTTGTGAGGGAATCTTAACTGTGTGTAGGGGAGGATGGGGGTGAAGGAAGAACCCATGCAAAGGGCCCGAGGCAGAAGCTACAGCTGAGAGGAGACAGGTAAAGTCCTTTGTAGAGAGAGCAGGGGGACTGGGGAGTATAGAAGGTGGGCAGAGGGTAGATTCCACATTAAGGATCTTTCTCTTCATCCTGAGAGAGATAGGAAGCCACTGACGGTGTAGGCCCGAGAGGGACAGGATGATGTTTGAATTTTAACGTGACCTGTGTGAATGCCCAATGGAGAGTGGAGTAGTGTGTGTATGAGTAGATGCGGGAAGACAAGTTGGGGTTAAGAGTGCAGGCGGGCATCCAGGGAGAATATAATGAGGGTAGCAGTGGAGTTGGAGAGTGGTGGAAGGTTTTAGAATTATCAGGAAGTAAAGTCGTCACAGAGATGTATAGGAACGGAGGGTAAGGGAGAGGGAGTGTGGGAATGGACTCCAAGGTCTCTGTGCAAGCAGGCAGGTGGTGACTTTCACTGAGACAAGGAAAACTAGAGAGGCCTTGGATGGGAGTTTGAGCAAGGAGGGGAGGGCGTTGAGGGGGACATGAAAAGTACAAGTTCCACTCTAGACATGTTGAGCTTGAAATGCCGTTGGGACACTGAGTGCAAATGTTGAGAAGGCACTTGGAAGCCTAGGTTCGGACTTACATGGAGATGGGGAGTGGTCTGTAGAGAGATGATAATCGAGACTATGGATGATGATGGTATTTCCCAGGGAGAAGAATGTGGAGAGAGAAAAGAAGGTGGCCCAGGATGGCGCTCTGAGGGAAGGAAGGCAAGAGAAGAATTTCAGGAAAGTGGGAAGAGTCCCTGGTGAATGCTCAGAGGTTGGACGGGATGAGGCTGGAGCTACCGGCTTTGGTTTAATGATAGGCATGGGAATTGTTGGTGGCTTTAGGGAGTGCTACTTCTGTGGAGTGATGGAGAAGGTCAGATGGCAGTGGTCTGATGACTAGGAGGGCCGAGGGAAGCAGTGGGTCTTTGAGAAGTTTTTGTGTAAAGGGGAGGAGAGAGCTGCTGTGACAGAGTCCAAGTGCGTGTTGGGGGAGGCGTGTTATCAGGTAGAAGAGACCCGAGTTTGTATAAAGGCTGATGGCACATCAAGGGGAGAGAATTAATGAAGGGTGTAGGAAACGGGAGATAATCAGGGAGCGATGTTCACGAGCACATGCAAGGGGATGGGATCAGGAGTGTTGGTGGAAGGGTTGGTCTGGAAGAGGAGGAGGGATGACTTCTCCAGAACCAAAAGAAGGAACAAAGAGAGAACGGGTGCAGATGTAGATGTAGGTTTGTAGTGGGATGTTAAGGGAGATTTCATCTTGAGCTTCTATTTTTTCCGTAAAGTGGGAGGCAAGGTCTTCTTCTGAGAGCAAGGAAGATGTGGGGAGGAGTTTGAGGGGAGGAGGACAATGAGCATTCGGAGAGTCTAAGAGCAAACGTGCCCACGAAATCCCCATTTGCCTGATAGTGTTATCAACCTAGTTGAGGGTGGTGGTCATTAGTTTATGTGTGTCCTGTCCTTTCCTGCTGAGTGATTTCCCGCTTCATGGCTTACTACCCAGGTGCGGGCAGGGGCAAAAAAGGGCACATGGGTCTCGGTGTTGGCAAAAGAGATTCCCAGTCTCCGGGCCCTGGGATCTAGGCTGGGAAGGAAGTGAAGACAGATGGGGTCAGTTTTCAGGGAGACAGAGAAAGCCTTCGTGCACTAGGTGGCCAATGAGGCTTTAACCAGGAGCCTGAGCTTGGAGAGGGTTGGCAACTTCGTTGATGGATATGCCCAGTTACTGACCAGGAGGCTGGATGGGCTGTTCACTGAGACGGGGAACAGGGTGATGAACATCCAAAACATTGGAAGAGCGTAGATTTTTTTCACCCTTCCAAGAACCAATATTCGCCCCCTCGGGGGCATTATTGCCCAGTAGAATGCAAGCCTTAGTAAATTCCCTGGAGGCAGACTTGGGGTTGTTTTGTTGGCTGCACCCCCATCAATAAATATTGGCAAATGCAAGCGTAGTTACAGCCCAGCTCTTGACGAAGGGAGGAGGGCAGAACAGACCGTGAGTATAGGCCTGGAAACAGAAATGCGGAAGGCTTCTAGAAGGCAATAAAGAAGGAACCAGGGGCTGAGTCCTTGGCTGACCTTGGAAGAAATGGAGAACTGGTATTAAATTAAAAAACAAAAATAAAAACAAACCAGGATGGCCTAATACCTTCTATCTGGTAACAGGTTGTTTGTTTTTGTTTTGTTCCTAATAAAATTCGTTTGAGGCACTTATGCTTTGTCCTCGGCTCCTGGGAGGCTGCCTCTTCTGTGGACAATTTCTTTATTTCCTTGATTTTCCAAATCATACCCTTCATTGAATTGCCGCAGGGCCCAAGCACAAAATTAAAACATTAAACTGATAAAATATAACATGGCAACAATTAAGACAGCAGCAAACAAAACAGCACATTAAAAAAATTAGCCTCAGAGCATTTTTCTACCAGTTAGAAAAAGATATCTTCGTTAGCAGTAGAAGCCAGAAGCTTCCAAACCACTCAACTGCGAGAGCCTCTTGAGTAAGCAGCATGCCTTAGTCATCTCGAATTCTCAGTCAGGGCACAGTGAGGGCACTGGGAAAATGAGTACAAGAAGAACTGTCAGTAGAAGAAAAGGAAGCTAAGCTGGTGGGGCATTATACCCTTTTTTTTTTCCCTAGCAGGAGTGGCTCCTGCACAGAGGTGGGAGGTAGCATGATGCAGGGGAGAGACTACTGGGCCAGGAGTGAAGAAATTACCCTTTTGGCCTGGCTCTGCTGTGTGACTTTGGGCTATTTTCTTGCCCTCTCTGATCCTCAGCATTTTTTTGTGGTTGAAGGGGTTGGAAAAACGCCCTACCGGCATTGGAACTCTGAAGAACAGGGCCCATCTGGGAAGGCTGCCCTTGCCCCCAGGACCCAGAGACAGCCCCTCCATCCACTGAAACAGTGGGTTCTCTCTGGGCCAAGTCACTTGGGCCGGTAGGTTTCCCATGGCCTTCTTTCCTCTCATGGGACGATAATTTCTCTGTTCCTTTTTTTTTTTTTTTTTTCAGTTTCATTGGAGATTTTGAAGATTTACAAAAGGTTGAAAAGTTATTACCGAAGAAAGAAGTTAAGCTATTGATAGATGTATAGAGACCAAGTTAATCTTTCTAACCTCTCATCCATTCCCAGCCCACTTCCCACACTCCAGGCCCTCCCCTCCCCAGCCAACCTGAGGGGCAGGGCTGGTGTCAGATTCCTTTGCATCCTTCCTGTGTGGGGACAAACAGAGACATCCTCCACAAGGTTTTAACCCCCTTTTCTTTTTTGTTTATTTTTCTTTTTCACAAAAGGAGATCGTACTAAACACGCAACCCTGCAACTAACTTTTTTTGCACTTAATAGCACATCAGAGCCATTTCTCCAGACATCTGAATCTGCCATAGGCTTTTGAGTAACGATAACAGCTCACATCTATAGAGCGGGTACCCTGAGCCAGGGCTGTGCTGCAAGGCTTACAAGCACTAACTGGTGTAACCCTCAGAGCACCTTATGAGGCATGTGACTTGGTATCAGCCCTGTTTATAGATGAAGAAACTGAGGCTCAGAGAGATCAAGCCTTGGGCCATGTAGCCAGTGAGTGGCAGGATATAGACAGGCTCCAGCTGCTGGAGTGCTCAGTCCCTGGGCGGGTCGATTGACAGACAGAGGTAACAGACAGCATGATATAGATTATTCGCTTCTAGTTTTCTGGCTAATACAATGGTGCTGCTCTAAACACACTAGTAAAATACATCCTTACAACCCCAAGCTTTAATTGTTGTAGGATGAAATCAAAAGTGGGCCATAGGGGATGCACGGTTTATTTAAATAGCTAAAAGCCAGATTAACTGCCAAAAGGATTGTAGCAATTCACAGTCCCATTAGCATAATTTCTTATTTATGTGGTTTTATTTCTCAGAGCTGGAAGGGTCCTTGGAGAGCATCGAGCCCAGCTCTCTCCTCTTACCAATAAGGATATAGGCCTAGAGGTAAGAATCGACTTGGCGAGGACCCCAGTGGGGTAGAGGCAGAGGCAGGCCATGTTCCTCTTCGCCTGGACCATTGCCATACTGTTGTTTCCTCCCAGGCTGCCTCTGCTTCTGTTCTTTTCTCCCCTGTCCATTCTCCACACTGTATTTGGCATCACATCACTCCCTGCTTATCAAACCTCCCTCGGGTGAACGACTGACCACAAGATCAAGTCACGACTTCTTAATTCAAGCCCATCCCAGTCTGTTCAGCCTTCAGAGCCAAGTGCAAATGCCACCTCTTCAATGATGCTTTTCCTGGCTGCCCCAGCTTCTTTCTCACCTTCGGCAGGATCATCCCTGTTCTGCAATGAGGCCCCTATTTGGAGGAGCCACATTGCAAAAGGACCTGCCAGGAGGGGGCAGTGCATAACCAAAGAAAGGTCTCCCAAAAGGTCAAGGTCATCAGGGTGCCTGGGGCCCATCACAGGCCATTTGGTGCACACCCCTTAATCTCCAGTGAGGATGCTTGTGGGAATATGGGGTTCCACCCCAGTGTCATGACCTTTGGCAAGCTTCACCTCTCCCTGAGCCTTAGTTTGCATCTTTGTAAAACCAGAGAATTGGACCAGTTCAGAGTTTCTGGAAGTATGGTGATGCACAAAGTGACATCAGGAGAGAAATAGATTTTAAAATGGACATTTTAAAATCGAAATCATTATGTGTTCATTTTAATGTGTATTAATAAAAAAATAACTAGCAAATGAAACCTGTTATTTCAGAGATATTATTGCTTAGAAGGGGGCTAAAGTAGGCATTCAAGTAAAAAAAGCAGTGAGTCAATATAAAAGAAAGTGCCAATTAAATAATAGTACAGGTGGTAAGACAGCAGTGAATGGCTGCAATTGAGAAAACATTGGTCTGCCTTTGATGTTTTAGAATTCTGTGATTTGTGGTGACTCCTATCCTTGCTAGGTAGGGAAGAAGGGGTGACAGGCCTTGTGGCAAAGGGGCAGGAATTCAGAAGATGGGCCTGTCCCTACCCCTGGACCCCCCTCTACCTGTGGAGGGGTATGAGTGCTTGCCCCCCTCCCTGCCTTCTTTCCCAGCTTCCCTGCAGTTACTAAGGAGTGGGAGGCTGAAAGGGGCCGCATTCTGGAAGCTCATCTGCTCCCTCATTCTCACCCAGCACCCTGCTTGGCATAAACTATTCAGGGTGATGATTAACAAGGATGCAGGAAGGCACTGGGGGTTGGGAGAGAAACAAAGGCCATGTGAACAGAGCTTTCTCACCTTTGTGAATGTCCAACCTGGATGACCACCTAATGATTCCCAAACTGGGCCATGCGTTGGAATCATCTAGCAATTCAATAGAAATAAAATCCCAGTGTCCGCCTCAGGCAATCCTGAATATGAGGCCCCTGCATCTTCATGTTCAAAAACTCCTCAGTCTATCCCGGTGCTTCTAGGTTCAGAACCACCATGTTAGACCGTACATCTCCCTCAGAGTACCTTCGGAGACATAGAAGCTCAGAGAGGCTGTGTCACTTGCTCAGAATCAGCCAACAAATCAACAGCAGAAGTCTTGACTCCCAGCTCACTTTTTCTCACTGAGCATCGCTTGTTGAGCCTAGTTTGGGGTTGGCAGAGAACTCCCCTGACAAATGGGTGGGGTTTCTTTGAGCCTCCTTGGCCTCAAGGACTTGCTGCAGAAAAGAACGCGCTGTGTAAGCAGCCATCTGCTGAGAAGGCCGGAAGGGGTGGGGAGGGGTAGAGATAGGTGGCGAAGGAGGGGGTGGCTGGGACACGCAGCTTCTTCCCTACAGTTGCCATCCTGCACATTAGCCTGCTGAGGGCAGGAGCCAGCACAGATGTAGGCCACTAGTAGCTGCGTTTTTCACGAGGGATCCTTAAGGAACAGAATTAGGAGCAATGACTAGGAGGAAAATTCCTGATGGCATTTTCTAACAGTGATCATTGACCTGGGAGAAAACTGACCTTGGAGCAATTTCCAGTGCCCTGCTTTTTTTTTTTTTTTTTTTTAAGTATTTAACATATGAAAAATATGGGGACAAATACCTACAGCTCCCATGTTCCCAGGACCTGGATTGGGAAATAAGACATCAGAAATAAATAGGAACTTCTCAGCCCATTTCCCTCCCTCCTGAGTCACCACCGTGTTCCCTGAGGTAGGCACGCATTGTTCCTCTACATGTTTTCGTATTTGTGCTGCATATGTATATATTTATAAAACATATACAGCATTGTTTTGCAGATTTTTAAACTTTTAATAAATGATGGAATTTTGTACATAGCCTCCTGTTTAAGCGACTTGCTTGTTTTTGTTCAACATTTTGTTTGAAATTTATCCATGCTGTGCTGAGCTCTGCGTGCATGTTAGCACTACCCTAACCTATTTCACTAAGTATGTGCCACAATTTATTAATCTATGTTCCCATAGATGGGCATTTGAGTTATTTCCAGTCTTCCGCAGTACAAACTACACTGCCGTGAAAATACTTGCACATTTCACTGTGTGTGCCCGGAGGAGGGGGTCGCTGGGTGCAGGAGCTTCTTCAGCTTCGTCTGCCATTCCCCGACCGCATCTGAAGGGCTGGCCAATTTCTGTCACTCCACATCCAGACTCACGTTGGCAATTGTCAGACGTCGGAATTTATGCCACTCTGGTGGGGGCCAAATGTCTCTCATTTGTGTTTTTAATTTGTGTGTCTCTGATCAGTGGAGCTGAAATGTTTTTATCATTTGACTGGTTGTTTGGATTTTCTCTTCTATGAATTGCCTTTGTATCCCCGGCCATGTTTCCTTGGGTTGTTTGTGTCGTTCTTAATGATTTGCGGGAGCTCTAATCCAAGGTCTGTCGCTACAATCTTCTGCCAGTTGGTGGCTTGTCTTTTCACTTTATTTATGGAGTCTTTCGAGGTACAAGGGTTTTATACTTTAATATAACCAACAGCGTCAATCTCTTCCTTATGGTCTGGGCTTCTGCAGTCTGCAGTAAGTTGAGGCTATTTTGCCCTGTACGACGCTCCTCATGAGGTCTTGTGGCAGAGTAAGAGGGGTTTGGGCTCTCGAGCCAGGCCAACTTGGGCTAAATTCAGGCTGAGGGATTTACAGTTGGGTGAACTTGGGAGTGAGTTATTTTACCTTTGGGCTCAAGCTTCCTCTCTTGTAAAATAGAGGTAAAGACAGTGTCTAGCTCTCAGGGATGCTGTGAGGCTAGAAGGAGGAGGACAATGGTAGAAGTGCCAAGGACCTGAGGGGAAAGAGGACTCACTGAGAAGTCTCTGGAGAAGCTGTCACCTGAGACCCATCCAGCATGATGTCCCAATCTTGCCCCCAAAGGGCTCAACACAGCCTCTGTAGATCTAATTACATGTCAGTGTGGGCCTAGGTCTCTGGAGGAACTGGGACGGGTGGAACCAAGGTCTACTGCTCCTTCCCTTCCTCCACGGCCCTGGGTCCTGAGCCTATGTTCGGGGACTCTACAGGCAGGGACATATGTGGAGTGGCATTCCTGATCTCGCAGGGGCGGAGGTAGGATGTACTCCAGGCTGCTGAAAGCTGCCCATTCACCCATGGCAGCAGGCTTGGGAGAGCTCTGATGGCTCCAAGGCAAATGTTTGTCTGGGGAAAGAAAAGGGCACACGTGCCCGGTCACTTTTACTCGTATGTGACCACATGCCAGCCCACACAGACAGGTCTCTTGAGGCCACAGAGGGGGGTGGGGGGTGACCACTATTACTCTCAAATAATTTATGCTGGGCTTAGCAACCTTTCAGGGCAAGATCAAGCTGGGAGTAGGGCGGGCAAAGCCCTCTGGGGTCAGCCGCCTTTGGGACAAGGCCACAGAGCCCATGGTCAACAGAGCCAAAAGATGCCTCCTTATTCACCCCACTTACTGACCCCACATCATTCCACCACCACCACTACCGCGGTGGGGTCAGGCTGCTTGAGGGGCTGGAGCACTGGATGGCAGTCAGGAGTATTGTTTATAATCGAAACTTATTTCTGGAGTAAGCAACATATACTCATGATGCAAAATTGTAAAGGCACAAAGATGATGCAGAGAAAAGTGAGTCCTCCACCTTTCAAGAGGAAGCAATGTTACTGGAGAGTATATCTATATATGTATTTATATTGCCGTGATAGTAGCACATTATGCCCTCTATGGTAAACCTTGCTTATTTCTTTTTCACCCCATCTTCTCTCTCCTAAATTTAGGACCTGGAATGTAACAGGCAGGAGTGAATGTTTGACGAATGGATGGATTAGTGGATGGGGTGGTGGGTGAATGAATGATGTTCATCTAAGTTTAGGCTTTTTCCAACTCTGTATTTTGAAACGCATCCCTGACCTCGGGAGGGTCCCTCTTCCTTTGCCATGTCACTGAAGGTGGGTAAATTCAGGCCTTCTTGACCCTGGCACAGAGCCATAATGGGGGAACTAAGAACCAGGCAGCTTAACAGCTTAATTGTCATTTCCCCAGTAGATGGTTACCAGGGAAACTCAAAGAATGTTAGAATTAGGAGGGGCCTTCAAGCAATGTAGAGGCAGCCTGACAGAATCTGGTTGGGGGGAGAGGGGTCCCATGAGTTCTTTAAGACTTTAATTATTTTATGTTCATGTCAATGACAATCTAAAACAATTTAAAATGATGTTTTTGGATCATCTGGTTGTCTGCCTGATAATGTTGCATGGCCACATGACCTTTGCCTGGATTGGCGTGTGTCTTCATGATCACACGGCACTGAGATAATCAATGACTCCACAGCCCCTTAAACACACCAAGATTTTCACATAGATCAAACTGAGCATGTTCTTAGGCTTTGTGTCTGCAGACCCCTAAGATCTCTGGATGGATTCACAGAAGTGAGAATTTTTTACAGCCATCTGTACATTAGTCAAGTATGAGAAACCCTGATGGGGACAAAAGGGCGCCAGGCCAGGGCTGGGAACCTGGATTCAGGTCGTGTCTCTGCCTCTCACTGGCTGGGTCACCTAGACTCTTCTGTCTCTTCTGTTTTAATTTCCCCATCAACAAAATAGGGACCTAAATGCCTTCCTCTCAGGATGTTATGAAGGCAACATGGGATAGTGAATGTGAAAGTTCTGTCTTTATAAGCATGTTCCACCCTCTCATTTTGTAAGGTAGGAAAACGAGGCCTGAAGAGGTGACGTCAGTTATTGGCAGAGCTGGGCTGGAACTCAAGCTCTTAACCCCATCTGGTACTTCCTCCACTGTCCGGGTCACCTAGGCCATTAGCAGGGGTGGTGTGATTCTAATTCCGGAAAATATAACAACATCTCAGGTGGGGCCTCTCACTATTTAGGCAAACATACTATCTTTATTTTTATTTGTTAAAGAGATTAAATTAAGGAAACCAAACAAATAAATGAACACATTGAGCTCCCCACAGCTATACCTTCTTCTCAGAGCAAAAACAAATTCTTCCTTAGGTCAGACAGGAGGCATATGGGGACAAGATACCCAGCCAAGGACTGTAGTGCCAGACACTTTGATTTACCCCTTTTCTGGGTTGAAGGGCCATTAAACCTGGTACATGGGCTTCATTTCAGCACCCGCTGCTTTGGGGGATGCTGTTTTGGGGTTGGGGTTACCAGGGTAGCTGTGAGCTCTAGAGAGCAGGGACCATGACTGGTCACTGCTATTTGTTCCAAGGTCAGCTCAAGGCCTTTCACATAATAGGTACTCAATCAATGTTGAGAGAATGAAGAAATGAGTGACTAGAGCCACGTTCTTTGCGTTTATAGATTTGGAGGGGTTTCTCAGAGATGTCTCACAAATCTAGGTTCAAACTCAGGAGGTCAGGAAGCAAGGGAACTCGGGGCATAAATGGCTTTCTATCCTGGATTTCAGGAACCAGGCAGGAGACTGGGAATGAGAACTGATCCAGTGGCTGAGGTCAGAGGCAACAGCTTGATTGATTCATTATATCACGTCTCTGGGCCAAGCATCCTCCATATGTCAGGCTCTGGGCTAGATGCTGCGGATCCTGAGAGGAGAAAGTCCTGCACCCAGGAGCCTCCAGTCTGTAGTAATGAGCTCACAGTGGTGAAGAAGAGTTTGGGCTTTGGAATCAGACTAATGTGAACTCAGACCCCAGCTCGATGACGTGTGATCTTAGGCAAGCCCCTTGACTCCTCTATGTTTCAGTTTCCTTTCTTGGAAAATGGGATGGAGAATAAAAACTGCCTCCTTGGCTGTTAAAACGGACTCCTATGGTACCTAGCACCTGGCCTAGAGCAAGCACTTAAGTAACTGCTATCCGGCATAGCCATCTGACTAGGCCTTGCTAGAAGATGGGCCCATTTCGTCCATCTGCCCTGAGCCCCAGGGTGCTTCTCTGACCTGACAGGAGTGAACAGCTTGGATGGGCATCTCCCATCTACTTATATCAAGTTATTTATAGTTGATTTGTTATTGTGGTTGTTGCCGTGGTGGTTGTTTCTACTAAGAACATCGATGCTATGAATAAACTTGCGCATTGCCCCTGGTGCATGTGAGCAACAGTTTTTCTAGGGTGTACATAATAATAATAAACAACCGGAAGAGTCGGGGCACTAAGCCATCAGAATGGATGTTATGGAGCTGGAGCCTGATGCTGCAGGTATTTTGAAAGGCCAGGTGTTAACCTTATAGTTGCTGGATCATGGGGAATGTTGGGAGGGTCCCCAGGAGAGGAGCTGGGGCAGTCAGAGCACAGGGTGTCACATGGGGGAGGGATGGGTTAGGGAGAGACTCAGAGTATCTACCAACTGGCATTGAATTATTTCCAAATTTTAACAACCAGTGTGGTCAAAATGGTAAGCACTGGTTTATATATGCCTAGGAGTAGAATTGCTAGGCAATAGGGAAAGTAAATGATCAACTTTATAAAGTATACTGGCTTGTTTTCCAAATCACTTATCCCCATAGACATCACCTCTAGCAATAGTACCTAGTTGATCCACATCCTTGTCAGCGCTTGGTATTATCAGGTTACTTCTTTTTTATTTTTCTGCCAATCTAGTAAATATAAAATGATATCTCATAGTGGTCTTAATTTGTATTTCTCTGAATCCTAATGAAGGTGAACATCTTTTCATAAGTTTATGGGCCTGAGCTATTTGCTTAAAGGATGTGGGCCTCTGATACCACAGAGATCACTCTGCTACCTGCCTTGAATAACAGCCAGGTCAAGTGGGAAGAGCACTTGGTGGGGATCCAGAGACCTGGGTTCCAGCCTCAGCATGGTCACACCCCCATTCTGTGGCCTAGGCAAGGTATTTTACCTTTTCCGATCCTCAGTTTCACCATTGGCCAAGTTGGGGGAGAACCTTACTCTGCTCACAGGAGGGAAGCAGAGATCAAGTGAGATCATGGAAATAAATATGCTTTGGGGACTGAAAAGTCCTGTACCAGGCAAAGATTAGTATTCACTTCTTGATGACCATTTAAGAAGGCGTTGAAGCCTGGGGCAACAGGAGCAGCCAGCCAACCTCATGGAAGTAGAAAGCACCAGCCCCAAGGGTTGAAGGAAAGTCTCCTTCCTCCCCGCCCCGCCCCCCCACCCCCTGGCACCTCTCTGCTCCCATCAGGCAGAGAAGAAACACATTTCATTAACTCCTGCCACAAACAGGCCTTAGGTACCTTGAGGGGCTTTGGGAACCAAAACTAATGCCCAGGCTGCTTTAATGTGAAGCTAGTTGGCCCCCTGAGGCCTGTTCCTTTCCTGGGAGACCTGCCTTGCAGGCTGCTGGGCCAGCAGGTGGCCAGAACTTAGTTGCCCAGGCCAAGACAAGAGATGCAGCCACGCGAGAGTGCCTAACCCTTAGGTTCATGGCTCTTTCCTCTGTTCCTTCTGGCCTCACATTTCAATAGCAGGAAGGTTGGCCTACATGGGCCTTTCTCAAAGCATGTGCTGTGGAGCAGGAACCATCATGGATGGTGGCTAATGAGGGGAGGAAAGATGCTGTGGTGAATGAGACAATGAGTTAAATTATTTTTGCAGCCGACATTTGCTGACTGTACCAGGCACTGGGCTAGGCATTTTTAATCATTCCCTCACTGACTTCTTACAGTAACCTTATAAGGCAAGTACCATGGCTGGCTCCATTTTACAGGCAAGGAAACTAAGGCTTTGCCAGGTTAAGTGACTAACCCAAGTTCTCTCAACTGGTAAGTAGCAGAGCCATGATTCAAACCCAATCAGCTTGTCTCCAGATCTGTTCTTAACCAGGTTTGAATTAACAGAACTTGGTGACTGATAGGATTGTAGGGGGCTGGGGAAGGGGAAAGAAGAGTTCACATGCCCTTTCTTTGATTCAGCTCAGTGTCAGATAGTGTCCTGGTGGCTGGTGAAGAAATACAATGAAAAAAATAAAACCCACCCAGTTTCACACCCCACAGAACTTCAGGTAAGGAGGTAAATTCAGCAGAGGGTGAAAGCACATGGAGGTGGGTGGGGAAGACAAGGCTATCTTTTAAGCCAAGACTTAAAGGGAGCATTACACATGGGAAGAGGGCAGGAAAAGGGAGCCCGAGGCAGTAGGAATAGCATGTGCAAAGGCCAGGAGCTAAGGAGAGCATACAGGGTCACATACACTGTAGATTGAAGGGATGGGGACATGGGAGATGAGGCCTGGACATCAACAGGGGGCAGCCACCCAAGGCCTCAACTATGAGGCTTCTAGATTGGGACTGGAACAAAGGAGAGGTGAGAATGTTGAAGAAATACTGGGAGAAGAGTGGGATGTTGGAGGAAGCTGGGAATGTGGGAGGAAGAGGGAGGGAGGGGGCTGAGCGGGTGGTGATAACACGCTTGGCTTTGGCCTCCCCAGTGTTGAGGGGGTCACAGCCAAGGTCTGTGCCAGTACTGACCTTCTCAACTTCCCTGGAAGGAAGGAACATCTCCCTGCGGCCCCTCCACCCCCAAATATTCCGGGCAGGAAGGAGCGGGATCTGTTTTGTCAACGCAGCTTGCAATAAAGAGCCTCATTCAGGGAGGCAAACAGCTGCTTGACTATTAATAGGCAGGGGCCTCAGCCGCAGCCTGCAGGGAGGGCCTCAGCATACAGTTCTGGAAAGGTGAATTGGTTCTTTCTGCCTGTCTGAATTTTGCACCCTGTAGTGGGACAATTAGCCGGGTGCTTATTTCTCGGAAGGTCAGTCACCCTGAGCCTTTGCTGGGACAGTTTGGAAGGTGTGTAGCATGGCCCTGCTGGGATGCTGGCCCTCCCACTTCATGGGGACCCAGCCAGAGGGAGAGGGAGCCCAGAGGACCCAGAGCTGCATAGAGAAGCAGACATCCATGTGGATGGAGGAATGTCTGATTGGGGTATCCATAGCTACTAATGAAGATAGGCACCCGCACATACAGGGGTCACAGAGAGACCAGAGTTGGGTGGCTGGAAGGGAACAGGGTTTAGTCTAGAGATAGGACTGACGAAGAAAATTGAGGGGCAGAGAGGATGGAGGTTGAGCTGGGGTCAAGGAGACCTCATTCATGGGACATCTCTGGTCATGAGTCAGACCTGGGCTGAGGGGAGCCTGGAAGTCCAGACCTGAGAGGGTGAGCCTGGGGAAGGCCACAGGCTCCTCCTGGCCGCCACCATCATGACGTATGACCTCATTTGTGGCCAGCCCGCTCACCCATCTGAACGAGCCTGTAGAGAGGGCAGCTGGGAGCGAGCTAATGGAAACCCGCCGGGCGCCCTGGGCCACACCGAGGCCAAGTCGTGCTGTGTGAGAAGGCCCAGGGCACCTGCCCAGGCGGGCGCGGGGCTCACAGGCCGGCTCTGTTCTCTGCCCTCTCAGGTGGCTGCTTCAGGTGGTGGCCACTTCAAAGAAGCCCCATTTAAAGCAGGGCCTCAACTCAAGTTTCCTAAGGGCCCTGTCCAGGCTAATGAGATCATTAAGAGGCTCCTTGTTAAATGGGTTTAAATAGAGTTTGCCTGTACAGCCTCTGGCTGAGCCGTGCACCCTGGTGCAGTTGGTTTTTTTTTTTTTTTCACTTTAACGTATGTGTGTTTGTATCCATGTATGTAGATGCTTGAGAGAGTAGGCTCTGGCCGCAGACTGCCAAGATTGAGTCCTGACCCCGTTCTCAACCTTCTGGTAGTGTGACCTCGGACCAGTTACCACTCTATGCCTCAATTTCCCCGTCTGTAAAAGGGGGCTAATCATTGTACTGCTGAATTGCACTATAGAACCCTCCCCTGCGACTCCCCATCATCCTCAGGAGAGTGTCCGAGTTCCTTAGGATGGCCAACCTTCTGTGGCCTGCCCTTGGCCTCATTCCTCACTGGGCTCATTTTTACACTTGTCACTTCGACCATAGGGATCAGCCCTCTTAATCCATCCTTTGTGTATACTGTTTATTCATCTTAGAACACTCTTTCCCTCCCTAACCTCCCTTCCTTTAGGTCCCCACTGAAGGACCACTTCCTGGGAAGGCTCTGCTGATTGCTCACGCCAGTTCCCTGTGGCCCCCATGGCGGCGCCCACTGCACTGTACTGAAATGCCCTGCCGAGTTGTCGGCTTTCTGTGCAAGACTGTAAGCACCACGAGGCAGGGACTCACCCCGCTCCTCACTGTGTCCCCAGGGCCCAGCACTGCACGTGATAGTTTGTCAATAAGCCTCTGCCATGTACCTGCAGTTCACTTGAAGGTTAAGGCTGCCTCTGGGTCTCCTGTCATTGGCTGTACCTTGATGTTGCCCCTGCTTCTTCTCACTGGCCTTGACTCAGAACCCTGCTGCAGCAAAACCTGGACCAGAAAGGAAGCACAGGGAGGCCCAGATGCAGGCGCCAAAGCCCAGCCTACCTGGATGCAGGCTGCCATTCCTGTATCCGGGAACTCCAACCTCTTAGGCCTATCCTGCTCAGCTGGGCCTTTGCCTGAGGACAGTAGGCAGATTTGCAAGAGCATTCCAAGTCTTTGTGATTTTTCCCTGGAACTCACAACATTGGAATCTACTTGGTATCCAGACTGATGGATCGGTAGGGCCCTGGTGGGCAAGAAAGTAGGGAAGCCCAAAGAGTGGTGCCTAGCTCCCGGTGAGAGGTCTATGGGCTGTCTGGGTGGCAGAAGTGAGATCAGGATCATTACAGTGGAGAACAGCATCTTTCAAGTCAAAAGGGTGAGAAAAGGGCAGCTAGATGGGAGGCAGAATAAGACAACTAAAGCTGGGGGAGAGACAATCAAGAGAGAACCCGAGCCAGCTTCAGGGAGTGAGTGGAGGCTGGTGGTCAGGACAGTGTGTGAGCAGAGTGAACCTGCATCTAAGGTGTGCTGTCAGGGAGAGCCGGCTGGCTCACAGGGGCCACTTAGGCTAAATACGTATCTCCCCACTAAACCATGAGCTCCTCAAGGAGAGGGACCATGTACTTTTCACATCTGTGTCCCCTGGATGGCAGAATAAATCCCAAATCCTTTCATACAGTCAGCATTTAGAAAAAAAGTCCTCTCCCCTGGGCACTTGAAATTGATAATACTCTTTCTAATAAAAATAGATATCATTTGTTGAGCTTTTATCATGTGCTAGGCACTGTGCTGAATACTTCCCATTCATCATCCCAAGGATGTCAGATTCATGAGAACAGAAACAGGGCCCGTTTTGGCTCACCATTTCATCCCCAGGGCCCAGAATCAGCCTCACACAAAGTCGATGCTAAATACGTATTTGTTGAATGAACAAATAATCCTGCCTAAGAATCTGAGACTCAAACAGCCTAAGTAACTAGGGTTATTCAATCAGTGAGATGAGGAAGTTAGGATTTGAACCCAGGCCTGCCTGACTCCGAAGTTCACATGCTCTGCTGCCATCATCTCGGAGCTCACTGTCAAACTTTAGCCAGAGAACCACTGCCATCAGCATCACCTGGGAGCTTGTTAGAAATGCAGACTCTCAGCTCCGCCCCAGAGCAAATAAATCAGAATCTGCATTGTAACAAGATGCCCAGGGAATTCAGATACAGTATCTTAACATGTGAGAAGCCTTTCTGTGGCGCGCCCTTCCTTTCTCCTCCCCAGCCAGTCCACCTCCACAGCCACTCAGGGGGTCCATGCCCTTGGCTGACAAGCAGCCTCAATCAAAATTCACTTGGCCTTTGGTTCTTTTGTCCTTTGCCACGAGACCGCTGAGTATAATTGCAGTGCTGGCAGCTTTAGCCATCGTGACTTATAAAATTATTACCACTTAAGGATCAAAAGCATATTTTCACCTTTTAAATCTGGCATGTCCATCGGGTTTCTAGCACCCCGAGGAACATGTTCATGAGAATGGACCAGCTTTCTAGCTGGCAGTCTTGCCTCTGAACAGGATCATCGTGGATGGAGCCTGGTCCCCGCAGGGGCCCTTCCTGTTCTCTGCTCTTCGCCATCCAATCATGGAGCTTGCGGACTCTCAGCCCAGTTTCGTTTATTATGTACAGACAATTAAATCCAATAATTATATTCATAAACAATTCCCCAATGATTTAAGAGGCTCTGCTTGTTTATGTTTTGAAGCTTATGAGTTTGGTCTTTCAAAACAGCTCAGAGAATTGCTTCATCTAGCAGAAGGAACACAGAAGATGGCTCATGGTTTATTTCACCCAAGCTTCCCCATCCCCGCTTCTCTCTCTGGTCAAGGCCCCCCAGGTTCCTAGGCCACTGACCCCGTGTGTCTCTAGTCTCTCCTTATAATTTGTGTGGTGCTCTTGTTCAAGAATTCAAGTGAGGGATTTGTCGCAGGCTCCGCTGACTTCTATTTATGGGTTTACCTAAATCAAGAGTTTTTAACCTGAGGTTTGTGAGATGAACGAGGCGGCCTGTGATCACCAAGAAATTGTACGTGAAGTTTGGTGCGTATGTACATTTTTATGGGGAAGAGTCAGTAATTTTCAGTGGGGTCTGTGACCCCTGAAAGATCACGGGTTTTCCTGCCTCTGAGCTTTCAGGAGCCACATCTATTTCTCTCCTTGTATTCAAGTTACTTAGATTCTATCTTCTTTGCAAAACCGTAGGCTTCACGTAAGACAATGCCATTCACATCAGAGGTTCTGCCTTTTAAAGTATGAGAGCCTTTTGCAAACTGCAATAGCCTCTTTATCCCAACACACACGAAGAGTTGTAATTTCATGTATTTAGTTTACGGTTAATGCTTGATGCACCAACAACTTCCCAGACCTCTTAAAATAAACTCTGCCCCTCTCCAGGAATCTGTAGCTCACAGGTGAGACTTCAATCATAGATAATAAGAAATGAAAGATCCTTAGATATTATCAAGTCCGACTTCCCCATTTTCCAGATGAGGACACTAAGGTCACTAAAAAGAGGAGTGACTTGCCTAAGGTCATACAAAGAGTGTCTGTCAGAGGTGGGGCTAGGAACCAAATGTTCTCCCTGCCTAAATTCCATGCTTGCCCCGCATACCCTCTCTGTGGTTTCAGCCACACAGATGTTCTTAAGAAATATTTGGAAATAAATCAATGATTATTGGGCAGGGTAAAGATGCCTGCAGATTTGAAGTTTTCTCTAGTTAGCTAAATGACAGGGAATGCCATGCGTTCCTCTCCTCTCTCTCTCTCTCTCTCTCTCTCCTCTCTCTCTCTCTCTCTCACACACACACACACACACACACACACACACACACACACACACACCCCTAGACTGGGCTGATGTAGCAGTTTGAGCCTGGAGAAAAAGACAGAGGTGGCCGAGGGGGTTTTTCTCTCTGGAACTTAAGGTTAGGGAGCCCTAACTTGACTTTGTTGACTCTAATCTCAGTTTCTAACAATAATATTTAGCATACCGCTGTTCCAGCTTACATACATTCATTTGAAAATTATTTATCGAGGAACTTTCATGTGTTGAGCACTGTGTTGGGCTGAGGACGTGAGGGTCAGTTAATATGGGCATGGCCCTCCCCACTGGTTGCCTACAGTCTATGAATGGAGGGCTATACACCTTCACAGGCCATAGAACAGATTGCCCCACTCTCCCGACTGCGGGTCTGACAGGTGTTCATTGAGCCAAGGGAGTCCAAGTAGCTAGGATCACTTCCTTTTGTAGTGGACACTAGTGCACCTGCCATTCCCAGTGTCGCAACTGCAAGGAACTTAGAGGTGATACAGTTCAAGGTTTTATTTCATATGGGGAAACTGAGTCCCAGAGCTGCCATGACGGAACTACCTAAAACAACCAGAGAATTGGGGGTCCAGCCAGGACCATTACTTGGGTCTCAGAGGTTGGTCCTGAGGGCTGGATCAAACAAGGGGGAGAAATGGAGACGGTCCAGGAGAAGAAGAAAGCAAGAATGCCCATGGGGAGAAGGGAGCAGGGAGACAGGCTGGCCTGGCTTTTCCTATATTGCTCTGGAGTCAGACAAAAAGAGAAGCTACCAGGGAAGTGAAGCTGAGATCACTGCCACAGAGAAGCTGCCACGTGGCCAGCTCTAGAAACTAAGCCCAGGACGTGGTTCCATAGTGTGGTGGTTAGCACATCTGCTTTACACACAGAAGGTCCTGGGTTCGCTCCCCAGTGGAGCCATGGTCCACGGTCTACGGCCATGCCACCCTGAACAAGCCCCATGTCTGATCTCGGAAGCTAAGCAGGGTCGGGCCTGGTTAGTACTTGGATGGGAGACCACCTAGGAAGATCAAGTGCTGTAAGCATAAATAAAAAAAAAAATAAATAAAAGGATAAATAGAAACTAAGCCCAGGCCAGGGACTGATGTTGCCCTCAGGCACCAAGGGGCCTGATAGGACAGAACAGATGAATTGTTTTCAAATTTATGAAGTCCTGTGTACCAAAATATTTATGTGTACCGACTGTCAATGAAAAAATTGCTGCTGATGTCACCCTTTCTCAAATAATCATGAGGATCAAATGACAATTATTACTGTTATAACAATAATAGGAATAGCCATTTATTTGAGTGTGAACATGTGCTGAAGATAGAGTTGTACACGAGCAAGCAATCAGACATGATAGAGCCAGTATATCCATCCTGATTTTACAGTTTGGAGGGGGCTCCACAGAGGAGAAGGGATTTGCTCAAGGTCCCACAGTGGGCTGGCAGTGAGTGGGATTAGGACTCAGGTCCTCTTTCCCACGGGTCAGGGCCTGTCCTGATGCCGTTTAGCTCTGCGGCCAGCCCCAAGGAGGGTGAGCACAGCCTTGAACCTCCAGCCTTGTGCTAGATCATGCAATGCTCTTCCCGCAGGCCTCTACGCTTTTTGACTCTAGGGGTGCAGCATTACCAGGGCTGTGCAAGCTCTCTTTGTCCCGCAGGCAGTACCCGCAGGCCCGGCTGTCACTGGACCTGCGCTGAAGCAAGTGCATTTCTGCCTGGCTGAGTCCTGTCAGTGACTCCAAGACCACAGTCTCCGAGAGGCACGCTTCAAGGGGTTCTAATCTCTCCCTTCTTAGCCAGAGGCACAGGAGCAGAGGGAAGCCCCAGGCCTGAGTCTGAGAGCTTTCTTTTGCAATAAGGCAAAGAGAACCTGGTGCAAAGCTCAGAAGAGAAGAAACCAACTGGACAAAGTGTAGACAATTGTCTCTGGATGATACGTGTGTATGGCTGGGAGGCAAGAGTTCCAGGTTCCTTTACCCACGTAGCAGAGTGAGGTGACCTGCACAGTGAAGGACACACTCCTCTGATGAACGCAGGTGGTATCCAGAGATGGCACTGAACATGGAATCACTTAATGAGAAAGAGATGAAAAGTTCAGTTATATTTTCAGTCCTTCTCATTATACCGTTTTAATTTGGTGCTTGCATGTCTTTAATACCTCTCTAAAGCCGCTAGCATTATGTGTGATATTAGATGTGTGTGTGTGCGTGTGTGTGTGTGTGTGTGTGTGTGTTAAAAAAAGAAGTTTTTTTTAAAAGCAAGCCTTGGGCTCGGAGCCTTTGGCAGGCAACAGTATCTAGTTAGAATTTAATAACATTGTTTTTATTGTATTTATTTTTACTTTTAGCTCCTATTTATGGCAGGTGAGACCGGTTTTCCATTTGCCGTAGTGATATAAAGTTTCCATTTTAAAGACATTTATTTAAGTTAAAAAGAGTCTATTTAAAGAAAAATACTAAATGAATAATAATAATACAGGTGGTATGCAGACATAGCCTAGGCGGTAAAGGTGGTCCAGTTACGGCTGGAACTGTGGAACAAAAAAGTCACATATTCTCAGAATCAGAGACCATTGCATTTTAGAAGCCCAGGGTTCTAGAATCCCAGAACGCAGAATCTTAGTACCATAACTCCTAAAACGAACAATGTAATATATGAGGTACTATAACACATAGTCTCTCAGAAAATATTAGCACGTGAGAAAGAAAGCCTTGAAGCCATCTGTTGGTTCAATTCCCTCATTTTGACATGGGGAAACTGAGGCCCCAAGAGATTAAGGATAGAATGAAATAACATATGTGAGAGAGCCTTGTAAAACCTAATGTGTTCTTCAAATATGAGGGATATTTGTAAAAGTCCCCCGCCGCCCCCAAGCTGCTGGGTTTTCTAGCAGAGAACTGGGACTGAAATAAGCTTTCTTGACTCCTGTCCCTGTATCTGTTGCTCTCTGGCCCGCCTCGCTATGACAAGGTCCTTGAGGCTCCTCTGGCCCAGGCCCAGCCTCTGCTGGAAGCTGTGGGAACATCTACAGAGGGACAGCCTGTTGGCCCCCTCCAGAGATGGGAGCAGAGGAAGGGAAGGCTGTAGAGTCCCCACCTGCAAAACTAGCATGTTGCCAGAAAGTCTGCAGGGGAGAATCTATTTTAGCATTCTAACTCAGCTTTATTCTGGGGCCTCAGTTTCTTGTTCCATCCAATAGTCAGGAACTTAACCAATGCTTTTCCTGACCCCCATAATTCCCATAAGCATGATTCCTGGGTCTTATCTGTAAAGAGAGTCGGGCTCCATCCCATGGGCATCTTGGAGAGTCTCAGTGGGGATGAACATTAGGCAACGCAAGGTATTGAGAGCTGTTGATGTGATGGGTAGAAGACATCCACCGCCCTGTTGGGAAAGACCCCAATCTCCCGGCTTCTTCAAGAGTGACCTACATGTCTCCCTGTACCTGGAATTGATGGGCTCTCCCTGGACCAGGGCCAACTGCCCTGAGAACTGGGCTCCGGGTTATGGTGACAGGCTGGACCATGTGCAAAAGTCTGCTATGCTGCTCTGATGCGGTACCTCTGGGTACCCAGCTTTTAGAATTGCCCACGTAGCTACAGACGCAAAATGTGACCCCAGACCTTCTTCACACGGCAGGGAGAAGTGGCCTCTGGCAGGGGTGGAGTTTCCTCCAACCACAGCCAAGGGACACTTTCTCCTGATGACCAGACCTAAGAGAACTCCTTCAGACTCCATCTCCAGGAGATTCAAGGCCATAAGTGGCCCCCTTCTCATGGACAGCACCTCTCCGCCAGGCTCAAATTTTCACACCCACTTCTGAAGTGTGTTCTCGCTCCCTCTCCCCCAAGGACTGTTTCATGTGGCTTGTGGGAAGGGAAATACCACGGGAAGTACCACGGCCTGGCTGGGGCTGCAGCAACCCCCTTTTCCTGAGGTGGCCCGCAGTCCACCTCCCGGGTGCCAGGGGCCCTAGGTGTTCAGTGATGTGGATTCCTATGTAAGTTCCAGGTGGCCCAGCGGCAGCCCCCACCTACATGACTGGCCCTTCCTGGCCCACTATGCTCCAGACAGGCGCCTGAGGAGGAGGAAAAAAAGGACCACTTCTCCTCGCAGCCGGCCCTCAAAAACGTCTAAGCCATTCTCTCCACATTAATCATGGAAAAGACAGCATGCCCCGGCCTGGGAGGGAGAAAGCGCCTTTTTCATCTGTCTGGCTGCATGAGTCTCAACACAAAAGTTCAGTCCTGGCCAAGCTCTCGTTCTCGACAGCTGTCCTGCCATCTCCGACCCATCTCAGCCTCTTCAACGCACGCCCGAAAAGGATAACAGGATTAAGTCAATTTCATTTTTCAGAGAAAATGCTCGATAGCCTGTCTTGTCCACCATGCCGTGGAGGCCAGCTCACGGCTCCTCGGCACCCACCGGTGGACTCCCACCCTCGCCCGTTACCCTGGGCTGGGGCTGTTAAGTATTTCCTCATTAAAGCCCTGGCAGCTCGGCTCAGGTCTGTGAGCCAACACCAATAGTCACGACTGCCCTGGAATGTTTGGACAGATCTCTGCAGTTACGAGTTTATGAAGTTGAAAGTGTTTATAGAGGGGGAACCATGTCTCTGGGGGGCCCGAGTCTCTGTCTTAAGATCCTAATGGCAGGAAGAGGAGGGGAAAGGGCCAGAGGAACCAGGGAGGCCAACCCAGGAGCGAGAAGAAAGAGCCAGACCGCCGAGGGGTCTGCAGAGTTAGGGACAGTTTTGCCTCCAAATACAAACTCCATGGAAGGGGAGCGTCCGATCCTGAGCACCTCTTGCAACCAAAGGAACCGCCATTTGATGTTCATCATTTTCTATTCTCGAATCTGAAAACCTCAGAGCAGCATCCGGGAATCTAGGGTGGGCTTCGAAGGGGTGGGGACCTCCTCTCCACACTGGGTGCAAAATGCTGCTTCTCTGTCTTTTCTGGGGGAGAGGATCTCTAAATTGTATCATATTTGAAAAGACGTCTGTGACCAGAATCACTGGGTTTCACTTACCCTCTCGTTGTGTTAATAAGCAAATTGAGGCTCACTCTGGTCACTCATCCACTCGTTCACCAAATATTTTTGAATATCTAAGCACTGGCATAGTGGGGAACCAGAGAGAAGGTCCCTACTGTCAGGACGCTGATTGTCACAGAGAGGGAGGTGGAGGGGGGTGGGGCACACACAGACAATAAACATGAGAACAAATGTATAGGAAATGTTCGGATGATGATGAGGGCTGTGAAGATGCTGACATGGCATGGGGCTAGGTGGTTGGGGAAACTGCCCTGAAGAGTGGCATTTCAGCTGGGGCTCCAAACTCAAGAAGGAGCCAGCAATGTGAAGGTCTAGAGAAGAGAGTTCCAGGCAGAAGGAACAGCCAGTACAAAGGCCCTGAGGCAAACGGGCTTGGAGGGAAGGCAGGGGCTAGTGTGGCAGGAGGGCCATGAGCAAGAGGCAGAGAGGGGAGCAGATGAGGCCGGTGAGATGGATCGTGTAGGGCCACGGTAAGGAGTTTGGGGTTCATTCTTGGCGCAGTTGGAAGGCATGAAGAGTTCGGAGGAGACAGGACAGAGGTCCCAAGGCAGGCAGATACTGTCCACCTAGAGAATCTCCAACTTAGAATTCCTGATGGCAGGCCCAACGCGCTTCCCACTATACCACACGGCCTCTCCCCAGGCTGTCCTGCTCGCTCCCTCCCTGCTCTCGGCAGAAAAGGAGGAAACACAAGGAAGGACCTTGGTGGGTGGGGTTGCCTCCTTGACCATTGTAGCCAGTGAGCTGTAGCCCACTCTGCATGCAAGGGCCCTACTGTAACTTCGAGCCCAAAGAGGGAAAGGGGTTTGCCCAAGGCCACACAGCATATTCATGGCACAGCAGGAAGTAGACCTAGTTTCTCTCCCAGGCCCGTGGTCTCTCCGCTGGTCCACATGCTCCGCTTTATCACACACACTCTGGTCCTGAAAATTAGCCATAGGCCAGAGCCAGGCCAGGGGGGTCCCAAGGTGGGGTTGGGTTGGGCTCCAGACTCGGAGGAAATGACAAAGAGGAACCAAGGGGCCCTGAAAGGAAAGCTCAGAAAATGGCCAGGAAACACCATGGTTCTTTCCTGTTGTGCAGGTAAAATTACCAAAACGCAATAAAGCAAGTCACCCACTTCTTTTCTATTTAAAAAAACCACCTATAGTCTCACCCCAAACACAGCCCCCGATGAACCGTCCAGTATGTTGTGGAATTTGGTTCTGCTTTCTCTGTTTAACTTCGGTCCACCATCTGATGGAAAGCAGTGTCGTATAAAAGAAAAGGCTGCACTTTGCGGCCAGGTGGCAGGGCTGGTGTCATGGATGTGTGACTTGGGCAGTTGCACAGGGCCCTGCACTTAGGGGAGGTTGATGTTTTGTGGTCACCATTTTTAAATTCTTAACAATGTTTGAACCAGGGATCGCCTATTGCCACCTTTCGCTGGGCCTGCAAGAGATGTGAGAAGGGGAAGGTTGGAGTATGTTCCTCGCAGAGTTGTCATGAGAAATTAATGAGATAGGCTTCTTGTTGAGCCTGAGGGCACGCGGGTGACCCTCAGAGTGGTTTTGCTTCTCCCCCCACCGCGGTTTTGCTCATTTCCTGCCCTCTCCCTAGAGTAGTCCTTTGGCCCTGGGTGCGCGATGGTCCCTGTCTTTCTTGCCTAGGTCAGCACCCCTTCTTCCAAGAAGCCTTCCCCAGGATCCGTACCTGGAGAGACCTCCCCTGAAACTCTGAGGGACTTTGGCGGTGTCTTACGAAGCCCCTGTTTCTACTCCGGATTGTGATAACTGTCTAGCTCTTTCTTTCTCCTCAACTGTACTCTCAGTTCTGGGATTTCATAGACCGGACATTCCAAAAAGTTTTTAAAAATTAAAACCTGGGAGACTGAGATAGGATTGCCAACTATTTTCTTTTGCTAAAGACATGTTTAAAAGACTATTGTTTAATATAGCCATAATCTCCTTAAAGAAAGGACTTTCGACATCAAACAAAGCAGGAAGGCCATAACCACTGAGCGAAAGACAATCCTTTACATGGAATGAGTGGAACTCTAGATAAAACTACATTGTTCTTACTTTGCTATCGATCTATGCAAACTTCCTCTTGGAACAGCATTTCTGGCTGATCCTGTGGACTCTGCCTCGTTTTGCCTTAAGGAGACCCCTTGACACTTCCTTCTTCCTGCCCAGCCATGATATTCAAGGGGTTGTTATTTTTTTTCACCTTGAAAGAGCAGTAGGGTCTGTGGATTCCAAAAACTGTTATTAATCTTTAAAAAAAATTCTGTGTTCCAACCAAAATGTGGGCATGCTTTTAAATGTTTGCAGTGCCTCCCTCTCCCTCTCAGCTTTCAAGAAGTGAGGACTTCAAAGGCCATTCCCTTGCCGAAATAAACATTGGGGCTGGAAGTAGGAGAGAGAAACATGGGCTCGCTGAGTGGAAAAGAAAATTGTATTTTTCTTCTAAATGACATTCGGACCCATCGCCATAAAAACGGCCTCTGGTCTGGAGGACAAACGTTCCGGAGGTTGAAGACAAGGGCTGGGGGTGGATGTGGGCTATGGTGACCAGTCTCTTTGTCCTAGTGTGTCTCAAGTTGCTGTGATGATTCTGTGTACAAGGGCTGCTAACGACTGAGAAATGCACGATCGGTAGAGATTAAGAGCCCGACTCTGGAGCCTACTGGCTTCGGTTGCAGCTGTGTGGATGTAACTGTTCCTTGCCTCGATTTCCTCATCTGTAAAGTGGGGATAATAGTTTTTGTGAGGATCCAGCCAGTTAATGCTTGTGTAATGGCTTAGAACAATGCCTGTACAGAGTAAGCACTAGATACATGCTGGCTGTTGTAATTATTGTTATATAAACATGTCCGGTGGGCAGGATGGCTATCTAATTCCCTTCGCTGAGGTTTTGTCTGAACTTGAAAAGTTCTATGATTCTGACGCCTCCCGACCCCATCCCACTCTCTCATTACAGGAAACAGCTGGACTCCCTGGGAAAAGAGTCGGCCCTTGGCTCACTTGGTGGCCCCTCGCGAGCCCTGCCACAGGAGTGTAGAGCAGATGGCCTGCTCTTCCGGCAGGCGTGGAGAGAGAGGTGGCACAGAGGGCTTTGGTGCTGGGGCCCTGCCTCGGAGCCCCTGCTTAACCACTTACTAAGGCAAGCGTTATAGATCTTCATCTGTAGGACGGGACTAACAAGAGGATGTAATGAGATGATGTTTGCAAAGGGTGTGATGTGGGAAGCACTTATCGTCATCATCGTCATCATCATCACCATTATGTGGAGCCTGCTTGAAAATGGCCTCTTTGGATGTCCTCCAATATCACCTGGGGTTGGCCAGGTCCTGACTCCGGGGAGAAACGTGGGGTTGCACCTGAGCCTCAGGGAAGGCAAAAGATGAGTAAGGCAAGAAAAGCATGGAAGGAGTCTGAGGAACGGCACCCCAGAGGTAAAGCTGAAGAGAAAGGCGCCTGGTCTGGACGCTGCAGCAGAGCAGAGGTGAGGGAGGGGGTCGAGAGCCTGACCCCAGTGTGTGTCAAAGGGGAGAGCGGGGAGTGCTCCGTGTGGGGGGTCAGGCAGCCAGAAGTCCACGGGACAGCTCAGAGAGAAAGGAGCTGGCCACCTCGGTGTGCAGTGAAGAGAAGACCTGGTTGGTTGGAGTAGGGTGTCCAACTAGGCAGCTAGGGAGAGCGTGTGCTCAGGGAGACAGGCACAGGAGGCCCAGATAGGGACACCTGGGCCCTGTCCTCTTCCATCCAGCCTCCCCCCACCCATCCCCTGACCGACCCCCAGGTCCCCTGTCACTTCCTCTGAGAAGCCTTCCCCTAACTCCTCCCCATCCCCAGCCTGTCCTCAATCCCACAGTTGCATCGTGCCCTATTCTTCACTGCACCGACTGCAAGCCTAGTTTATTGTTTGAGTTAAATGATAACTTGTCTCTTCCTCAGAAGATGTCAGATCCAGAAGGAGATGGTCGGGGCATCCGGTTCACCTCCCTCTCCCCTGGGCTCAGCTCCATGCCTGGGACAGAGCTAGCTGGCAGGAAACATTGGTTAAACAGATGAATACAAGCTAAAAAGATATAGCTTAGCAATGGTGAGAAAGAAAAGGATTTTAGGTGATCTCAGGCTAAATTCATGGATGTAGATAACATTTTTTCTTCCTCTTTTTTTTTTTCTTCTTCTTTTTCCTTCCTTTTCCTTCCTTCTTTTTCCTTTTCCTTCTTCCTTCTTCCTTCTTCTTCCTTTTCTTCTTTTCTTCCTTTTTTCCTTCCTTTTCTTTTTCTTTCTATTCTTCCTTCCTTCCTTCTATTCTTCCTTCCTTCCTTCTATTCTTCCTTCCCTACCTCTTCTCTCCTTCCTTCTCTTTCTTCTATTATATATCAAGCACCTACTACGTGCCCTGTCCTATGTTAGGCATGGGAGTGCTGTGTTGAACAAGACAGAGACAATCTTTGCCATTATAGGGCTTATATTCTAGTGGGGGAGCCTGGGAAGAAGCAAGCTACAGATAAATGTGTAGTCTGATATCAGGTAATGATAAATGTTTTAGGGAAAAACAGTGTCATGGCTGGGTATATGCATGTGGTTTTAGGCACGGTGGAAAGAGAAGGCTTTGGTGAATGCCAAAGACCTGAGTGAAATGAGGAAGTGCACCACGTGGATGTGGGGAGGGCACCCTTGGCGTGTTCCAGAGGGAGTTGTTTGTTGAACTATAGAAAAGCAGACTGGAAGGGCTTAGACGTTGGCCTGCCTCTTCTGTGATGAAGGAGGAAAAAGCCCCAAAGAGTAGAAGAAAGTGCCCAGGCATGTCGGTGGCAGAGCAGGAGCAAAACCAGGAGTCCCGGCCTTCGTCTGCATTCCTGCCACTATGCCTATCCTCTGTCATTCCTGGTCTAGGGCCAGAGCATCCTAAAGGACCACTGCAGGCTGGAATCCTTAACAGGAAAGTCTACAGGGCCTCTCAGAGATTGCCCAGCCTAATGCTCCATTGTGCAGACGAGAAATCCAAGGACCAGAGAGAGAGGGCCCAAGCACACAGCAAGCCTGAGCAGCAGGATTTTTAAGAGAACTAGGTCCTTCCTCTTCGAAGCCTGGCCAGGCACTGAATAGGGTACTTAATGAATGAATTTGTGAATGTGGGCCCACAGGCTAAGGGGAGATGCGGTGGTCACAATACACTGTTTGGTGTATCGTTATTCACTATGGTGATGATCAAATCAATATCGATGAACATTTATTCGTGTTTACCGTGTGTCAGGCACGGTACTTACTTAACTGCTTTGCAATAACCCTGCAGAGTAGCCACCACTCTTCCAACTTTACAGAGAAAGAAACTGAGACTTGCAGAGCCAAGTAGCTGAGCTAAGGAAGCCAGGAGAAAGGATGGCTTCACAGAGAGGACCCCGGGATGGAGAGGGTAGGGGGCTGAGGGCCCAGCCTCGGCGTGTCTAATCAGCAGGGTTGGTAGAGAAACTACTGTTGCAGTAACTCTCTGTCCAGCTCACGTGAGAGGCACGAGAGAGATGCCAAGGCCTGAGGGCAAGTCTTCACATCCGTGCACAGGTTTTCAGGCTGCAAAGCCCCTTCGCATCCCCTGCCTCATTTGGGTCTCACGAGAACCTGGTTAGGGGTGGGGGCTCTTTTTCTCATCTTACCATGAAGAAGAATAAGGCCTAGAGAAAAGGGGAGTACCCAAGGTCACGCTGGGAGCTGAAGGCAGGGGCCGGGTGTCCTAGGGTCCAGGTGTCCTGGTACCCAGGCCAGACCTTCCCGATCCCCTTCTCTCTCTCAGCGTCCATGGTCCCCATGGGTAAAGCCAGAGGTCAAGGGGCCATACTTCCTGACTCCTGGTGTTTTGGGTTGAACTGTGTCCCTCAAAAGATCTGTTGAAGTCCTGACCCCAGTTCCTGTGGATGTGACCTTATTTGGAAATAGAGCCTTGCAGATGAAATCAAGATAAAATGAGGTCACAGTGGGTTGAGGTGGGGGGCTAATCCAGTATGACTAGTATCCTTATAAGAAGAGAAGAGACACACACAGAGAACACCATGTGACGACACAGGCACATAAGGAGAATGTCATGTGACACGATGGAGGCAGATATTGGAGTGATGCCTCTGTAAGCCACGGAATGCCAAGGATTGACGGCCACCACTAGGAGCCAGGAAGATGTAAAGAAGGATTTTACCCAGAGTCTTAGAGGGAGCATGGCCCTACCAACACCTTGATTTTGGACGTCTAGATTCCAGAACTGTGAGAGAATACATTTCTGTTATTTTAAACAACCCAATTTGTGATACTTTGTTCTGGCAGCCCTGGCAAACTAATATACTAGGTATCCAGTCTTTCTACCTATATCAAAAGTGACCCTCAGAAATAAGGGGGAGGGTCCCAGGCCTTCAGTGCATAGGCCAGAGGCAAGGCCAACACAGGATTTCAGCAAGCAGGGATAATTCTGATAGTTTAATGCTTATACACATCTTACATTGTTCTATGTGCCTTACAGATATTAACACATTGAGTCCTCACAACGGCTCCGTGCTGTATCCATTTTAGTATTCCATTTAATAATCCTAGTGCTGTCTCCATTTTATAGATGAAAAAACTGATTCTCAGAGGGGCAAAGTGAACAGCCTAAGATCACACAGCTCATAAAACAGAGCTCAGATCCAAACGCAGGCAGCTGTCTCTTCACCACGGCACTGGTCGGGGGCAGAGATGGAAATGTGTATCATTCTTGGAAGAGGGAAATGCATAAGCAAATCCCAGGAGGGGGTACTTTGGGAAGATAATTAATTTTCCAAGATAAAGAACTCAGGGAAGGAGACTTGGTAAAGGTAAGAGACAAGAAGGCTTGGGCTTGGCCAGTGTCAGCACAGCCCAGTAATTAAGGCTATGGGCTCTGAAGACGGAGCTGTATCTTCAGTATGATTCTGGATGGCATACGGGATTAGTTGGAATAGTTAGGATGTAAACAACCTAAATAAACAACCTAAAAGTCTTAATGGCTTATTACATCAAGGCTTATTTCTTGCTCATGTCACATATTCCCCATGGCTCCGTTGGGGCCGCTGTCTCCTCTGCACTGTCCTTACTCTGGGACCCAGGCTAGGAGGAAGCCGCTCTCTGGAAAACTGTTGGAGGGTCTCACACCAGCGATTAAATGCTCCAGCCCATGATAAGGTACAGTTCAGAACCAGATCTGGTCATGTGGCCCCTGTCAACCACAAAGGGATCATCAGGTGGTGTCATCATCCCTCCTCGGGCACAGGAGGCAAAACACCGAAACGCTTGGCCGACAGCACTAACGAGGGCTGCATAGCTGAGCCGCATTACATGACAGAGAAGCATACAACGAAAAACCGAGTTCCCTTTCAATCTCATTTTAGCTTTCAGATTCTTCCAAGGAGAAAGCCTCAGTTCAGTATAAGTGAATCTTTGATACTTTTCCAACATGTGTTAATTTCTCTTTTTGAGCAAGCAAGAACACTTCACAGGCTCAGGTCTTTGAAGGGCAACAGTATTTAGTTAGACTTTAGTAATGTTGTTTGGTTTTCGTTGCATTTATTTTTACCTTTGCTCAATATGGGCTTTTTATTAATAGTAGTAATAACAAGTTTCCTTTCAGAAAAGAATTAATTTAAGTAAATAAAACACAATGGGAAAAAAAAGTGAGCTTTAGAGTCAGAAGGCCTGGGTTCAAACCCGAATTCCTCCAGTTAGTAGTTCCTTGACCTTGGGCGTGTAATTGAACCTTCTCTAAGCCTCAGTTTCCCCATCTGTAAGGTAGCAGCAACATGAGTTACCACATCACAGGGTTGTTGGGAAATGTTGGTCACGCTCTCACCTCACTGCCTGACACATAGTAAGTTCTCGATGTTAGCAATTATTATCTAGCTGGGTGGCCCCCTCCCCTCACTGACCTCAGTTTCCCTGTGTCTGAAGTGGGTTCAGGGGATGATCTATGGCAAGCTGTCATCCCTACTTAGGAAAGTCAAGATGCAGGACCTTGAATGCCGGTATGATTGAATTTGGTAGGCAAAGAGAGGACCCCAGCGAGTCTGGCAGCCCCCCGTCTGGTCCCTCCCTGCAGGTGCTGTGCCGGGCCTCTGGCTGACAGCTGTGTTTCCCCTGCTCAGCAAAGCCCTTCACCATAAACAACAGAAATCGGGTGACCTCCAGCCCCCGTAAAGCCTCACCTCTGGGGCCTGGGTGAGAAAGGGCTCCTTGTGTCTGGGATAGGAGTAGGCTCTGCATTCCTCAGGTCCAACCATTTGGGCAGGTTTGCTCCTGGAATGCAGCTGGAGGGCCAGGGCCCCTGCCAGAAATAGCGGTGGGGTGGCTTTGCTGTGGTCTTCCTGCTCCGGGGAGGGGCTCACCTCCAAGGGCCCTGCTGGTGCTGTGAGGGCTGAGGGTCATAGCAGTCTGGACAGGACACAGGCTGCCCTCTTGAGAAAATGGTCAAGCTCTTCCTAGGATCCGGTATGTATGTGTGTGTATGGGGGGTTGGGGGGCGTGGCAGTGGTCTTGCCCTGGAACCCCAGCCTCCAGAAGTATGAATTGCATTTAGAGAGACATGGACTCGTTTTAACAGGACATTCCCTGTCCTCATCCTGAGTTGCTCCCTTTCTCACTACAGCCACTGTGTTCATGGCGACCTCACCCACCTCCTTGCCATGTCTTTCATATCTGACCTTCTCCTGGCACTGATATTTGCCCTTGCTCTTGCCCTGGCGGAAGTACTTCTCCTCCTGCCTCTTCAGAAGGCTGGCTTCTCCTCGTGGTTCAGCCGTCACATTTCAGTGTAAACATCACCCCCTTAGAGAGGCCACCTCTGGCCACTCCATCTAAGTGGCCTCCCTGATCACTCTCAACTATATCTGTAATTTTCTTGCTTATTATCCATTTACCTTTCCCGGTTTCACTTTTCTCCATTAGAATATAAGTCCCATGATGCAGAGACCATGACTGTCAACATCTGTGTTTTCTCTGCTCAGCTAAGGTCTTAAGCACAAACATCAGCAGTTAGGTGACCTCTAAGCCCTTCGAAGCCCTGCTCTCAGCTCTGACCCCACTGGGTAGGCACTCAGTAAATACTGGTTGACTGAATGAATGAGTGATTGCGTGAGAGAATAAAAAGAGAATGCCAGAAGAGACCCTAGATAATTCTCTGTTCCCTGGGCTAAGTGCATTGCATACATTATCTCATTTATACATCCTGCCACAGCCCTGGGAGGTAGACACTGGTTTTCTCATTTCATAGACCCAGAGAGGTTAAGTAACTTGCTAAGGTCACTTGTGAGTAAGGGGCAGAATTGTGACTCCAACCCCCAACCCAGGTTTATCATGTGGCAAAGCCTGTGCTCTGAACATAACTCCTGCATGCAGAGTTGGGGGGTGACTTGCCCAAAGAGGGGTGGGGGGAGTGTCAGAGAACCTTCTCACTGCCTCTTCCCATCCTCTCCCAGCCAGTCTGCTAGTTCCTTCTGCTCGGGCTCCTTCTCAGAGAGCACGTGGGGTCAGCATCCAGCTTCCATGTAGCACAGACCCAGCTGGGGTTTCTTTGAGTCATCCAAATCCCCGAGGCCCCCACAGGTCAGCTCCCAGGCTATCAGGCCATGACCTGAGGCCACTCATCTGGCTGACTCTCTAACATCCAGCCTTGCTGAGGATGCACCAGGCTCACAGGGGAGGGCCTTGTGGCTGCACCATGGTGCTCTCAGCCCCAAAGAATGCTGCTGACTCACAGCAGAAAGGCGGGTAGACTGTGACTCAGGGTTGATGTAGGCACATTCCGTGGGAGAGGAAGAGAGGGTCTTGAGGTGGAACACAGGCCAGCCCCAGCTCGCTCCACACAAGCTATCATTAACCTCTGGCTCAGTGACCTCAAACAGCCCTTCTTTCAATGGGCCTCGATTTCCCTGTCTATCTATGAAGCCAAGGCAGAGCATGATCCACGATGGGCTGTCATCTGCAATTAAGATAATGAAAGTGGATGAGAACCAGGCCTCAATGCCAACGTGAAGACCGTGCACTGGACTTTGTGGAGGCCAAAGCCCTGGACTGGGAGTTGAGAGTCGTACCCTTAACACCAGTTCAAGTCGCACCCTTAACACCAATTTGCTGTATGACCCTGGTAAAACTACCTCCCCTCTTTGGGTCCCAGTTCCCTTTTTTATCAAAGACTGGTTTCTAGTGGGTAGAGTGGACTGTCACTGACTGCATTTGTCCATACTGTTCCCTCTGCTGAGAATGCCGTGACCACTGTCTCTGCCTCCTGATCCAGCCTGTGCAAATGCCGCTTCATCAAAGGAGCTTTTTAGAACCTTCAGTTCAAAACTCATCTCTCACAGATATTAAAATGATGGCACGAATCTACATTCAATGATATAAAAAATTTCCAAGATATATTAAGCAAAAAAAAGCAAGAGACAGAATAAAATGCATAAAATATATTTCTATCCATATATCTGTGCCTGTAATTGGAAATGCATAGAAAAAAAAAAGCCTAGTAGGATATATATAAAAATGTTCGCTGTGACAATCTCTGAGTCATGAAAATTATGGTGATATTGATTTTTCTAAATATTTTTTTTAGGTTTTCTAACATGCATGCAATAAGCATGTTGCTTTTATAAACAGAAAAGCATTAGAGCTTCTTTCCAATTAAAAACTTCATCTCTTACTTCTCCTATATTTATATGGCCTTTTGCTAGTCGCCCTGTGGCATACATGGCTTTTCTCAGTATGATCGAGTGCTGGGCCCTCCACAGGCTCTCAATAATATTTGTGAAAAGAATCGAAGGGGCTGCCTTGTCATTCTTGTGGGTGTGTCTCCTCTCCAGTGAAACTGAGAGCTCCCTGAAGAGAGACAGCACCCTACAGATTATGCTAACACAGGAAAAGAGTGTCGAAATAAGAGACAAGGTGCTTGAGTGCTGGTTCTGGCTGTGGCCCTAAATTCTTCTGAGTGCTTATGTAAGTCCCTTCCTCTCTCTATAAAATGAAGGGGCTGGACTCTACAATCTCTGAATTAGTGCTCTTCAATAGAACTTTCTCCAGTGATGGAAGTTCTATACCTATGTCGTTCGATGTGGGAGCCACTAGCTCTTGAAAGGTGCTAGTGCTATTTAAAAACAGAACTAATTTAAATGTAAATAACTGTACTTAACTAGTGGCCACCAAATTGACGGTGTAGTTCTAAATTCACTTTTAGGTCTGATGTTTGATTTTTTTTTTTTATTAAAGTTTCATTTTCTCAAAAGGGCACCTCGTCTCCCACCTATTTAAGAAATGTAACTCCTCCTGCCTGCAACCATGCAACCCCAGTGGGAGCTGCCATCTCTTGGCGGATCCCACCCCTAGTCCCTGTTGATTGGCCAGGGCGGGCACCTGACCCAGGGGAGGCCAATCGGAGCTCTTTTCTGGGACTTCTAAATTTATTGTGGTGAAATTCACATAACCTAAAATTAATCTTTTAAAAGTAAATGAGCAATTCAATTCAATGTTGTGCAGCTACCACCACTATATAGTTCCAAAACCTTTTCATCACCTCCAAAAGAAACCGCACACCAATTAAAGAGTCACTCCCCATTTCTCCTTTCCGATTTCCCTGGCAACCACCAGTCTGCATTCTGTCTTTATGGATTTAGCCGTTCTAGATAGTTCACATTGATGGAATCATACACTATATGAACTTCTGTCTTCTTTCACTTAGCATAATAGTTTCTTTCACTTAGCATAATGGTTTAGTAGAGGTTGTTCATCACATTGTAGCATGTAGCAGTAATATTCCATAGCACGTATTTACTACAATTTGTTTATTCATTTATCTATTAAAGGACATTTGGGCTGTTTCTGCCCTTGAGTTATTGTGAATAGCGTGGCTATGTACATTTGTGTACAGGTATATGTTTGAGTCCCTGTTTTCAGTTCTTTGGGGTATATAGCTAGGAGCGGAATTCCTGGGTCATATTGTAATTCTACGTTTAACATTTTGTTTTCCACAGTGGCTGTACCATCAGCAAAGTATGAGCATTCCGGGACTTTTTAACTTAGAGCAAAAAAGAGAGGCTCTGAGTCTCTTCCTGGTGACCCCAGATGCCACTTGTCTGGAAGAAAGAAAATGACACCCAAAGAGGGGAAAAGGCAAAAGACAGGAAGAGTTCAGATAGAGCAGCCCTGCTCTATCCCATCTCCTTCCTCATGGTTACACGAGTCAGAAAACTCCCGCTTCTTGCCTAAGCTGGCAACTTGGGTTTCTGTTACTCCACGAGTCCTGACCAATACCCTCTTCTCAGTGCTGAGTTCAGAATCTCGATAGCTCAAGTTGTGTCTGAGGGTGCTCTAGGTAGAACCCCCTGTGTTGTAAGCCACTAAATCTCCGCCAGGACCTGCAGCCGAACCACTCTTTAGTTCCCGCTGCTCCTCCCGGGTACTTAGCCAAGGGCCCCAGACAGATCCTTAAGAAAGCCTTGACTCTGGCTGGTCATCTAATGAAAGAGTCAGCTAAGGAGATGGGTGGGAAGGGCAGGTGGGAGGTGGGTTGGGGGAGAGAAGAGGGCCGGGGTTCCCCTGAGGACACTGGAGCAGGGAAAATGGAAGGGAGGCTGGAGGCCAGGCTAGGGGGAGGAGGAGAAAAAGGTGGAAAGAAAAACCAGGCAGGACCGCCAATGTTTAGATGGCCTTTCCAGGGTAATTGAGAAAGCTCGTTCGGGGCCAAACGCGAAGGCAATGTTCCTTCAGGTTCGGAGAGGAAATAACTCCAATTTCGTTTTCTGGGTGGGGGAAAGAAATGGAAAGTGATGGGGAAGGGCAGTTTTGGAGATCATCACTCTGATCCCTTAAGACTCTGGGATCTCAAATCTGGGATCTGGGTCCTGGGGAGCAGAGCCCAGCCAGTTGTTTTTCTAAATAGGATCTGGGGAACACACTGAGGCACCAGGATGAAGGCCCTGGCGGTGGAGGTAGGGCAGTCCTAGCTAGGGACAGTGAGAGAAAGTTCTGGATGGTAGGAGCGGTGTGGTATTTGGAGAACCAGGGCAGGCCATGGGTGCCATCTTAGGTATACTCTTGGAAGGAAAATGATTTGGTAATCATTTTCCATATGGAATTTGGAAAGATAAGTCACTTTTCCCTCTTACATGGTTAATCTAATTTTTCTGAATTTCTGATAGTTAGAATGCATAAAATACGAGACTTCATACCTGGATATGCTAACCGTTTATGGTGCTGCTCTAGTTTGTGACCTAAAGACACAGGTCTCTGACAAACTATTTCACATGTGTATTAGTTCACTAGGGCCACCATGACCAAGTGCTACAGACTGGGTGGCTTAAATAAAAGAAGTGTATTGCCTCCCATCTTTGGAGGCTGGAAGTCTGAAATCAGCACTGGCAGGGTTGGTTCCTTCTGAGGGCTGTGAGGGAGAATCTGTCCCAGGCCTGTCTCCTAGCTTCTCATGCTTTGCCGATAATCTTTAGTGTTCCTCGGCTTACAGATGCATCACCTTGATCTCTGCTCTCACCCCTACATGGGGTTTTCCCCTGGGTGTGTGTACCTGTGCCCAAGCTTGCCCTTCTTATAAAGACATCAGTCCTATTGGATTAGGGCCCACCCTAATGGCCTTGTTTTAACTTGATCACCTCTGTAAAGGCTCTATCTCCCAATAAGATCACATTCTGAGGCACTGGGGGTCATGGCTTCAACATATTTTTTGGAGTATTACAATTCGACTCATAACAACATGATAACCATCAAAAAATAAAAAAGTTTACAGTATATTTATAACTGCATCCATTGTATTACAGAGACTCTTCCTGACAAGAAATAACTTCCATTTTATCTAGGCATCTCTGAGCACCAAACCCTCTGCCTACAATTGTACAGGGCTGATAATTAGAAAAATTTTCCACAGCCTAGCTTCCGGCTCTTTGGACTTGAAACTGTCTCTTCTCTCCAACACACATAGTTCTGTTGCCAGGTACCAGAGGGCACGTTCACATCACCACGCAAGCTCTGAGCCTGCGCCTTTGTGTCATTATGCTAGGTGAGTCAGCACAGTGGACAGCAAGAGGGTCCTGTAAGACAATTCTATACCAAGACACCAACTTAAACTACGTGTGGAAACTAGACAGCCACCAAATACAAACTAAATGTATCCCGAATTCAACTTCCCATTAGCCAGACCCTAAAAATGCTGCAGCGATTCTAAAACCATCTGACACCAGGAAAAAATGACAGCGAGAAAGGTCAGAGCGAGAAGAGTCAGTGATCTCAACTGATTCTAATTAAAATGACTTGTATAAACTTCACAGAAGCACATGACCACGTGAACACTTTGTTAGGGCCCCTCCTGAGGCTTAGAGGGATCCTGAAACTTACGCTATCCTAGTTTCATGGTCAGTCTGCCTCGGGATGGTGCCTCTCTCTGTCTTAAAAAAAACCTCACAACCATTCCTTTGAGAAAAGCTAATTCATCTCCTGTATGCCAGATGCTGTGCTAGATAAAGATGAGGCAAATACAAAGTAAGCTGAGTGCAAATCCAACTTCTAGACATCATAGTCTCCCTAAGGGGCCCAGCCCCAGAGAGACTAAGCTTTCCCAGGGGTGAGTCATCCAACGAAGGAGAAAAGCTAGATTCAGCTTAGGCTGGAAAGTGGGGCCTTTACCCTCGAGAAGTGTAGTGAAAGCTCCTGGGAAAAAAAGGCTCCTCCCAGGATACTCCCAATGAGCCTTGAATAATCGGAGTTCCAGGCCAAAGCGAGAGGCAGTCCGATAAGCCAGGAGCCTGGGAGTCAAATTCCCAAACTCAGACCTCACAGCCATGCTTTTCCCAGAAACCTTCCCTTGCCCAAAGTCCTAAATCCGCGTGATGGGAAACTCAGCCTCTAGGTCAACCTCTGACCTTGGCACAGAATCTTCCTGCTTTGACCCGGAATAAGCAGAAAGTCCTGAATGCCTAAACCAGTCCTTTCTGCCAGTAGTAGCTAGTCCTAGCTGCCCATCTCAGCTCCTGCCCAGTCTCATTCAGGACTGTGGCACTCTAAATAATTTGAAAGACACAGACTTTGGAAGATTCCCCTCTCTGAGCCTCAGTCTCTTCATATATCAAGTGGAATGACATTGAACTATCAGCTCCAAGAGGGCCAGGCACTTTGTCTTGTTCACCCCTCTAGTTCAGCCCAGGTGAGTGGATGGCATGTTGTAGCTCAGTAAGGGTTTGTCGAGTGAAAGAATGGAATAAAGAGATCCTTGACTTCCGTGCAGAGGAGACAGTATACTTGCAATAGTTGATACTTGTTCAGTGGCAAGTGACAGATACCAATGCAAATTGGCCTGAAAAGGAAAGACTGTATTGGTTCACATCGCTAATGTAGGGGTAGTTCTAGCTTCAGACTCATGTGCTCAGTTGATAGCATGAATCTATTTGTCTCCACCTCTGCACTCTGCTTTCCCCTCTGCTAGGGGAAAACCATGAGTTATAACCATGAGTTATAATAATAGCTAACATTTATTGAGGCATCACTAGGCATCTGGCCCTGGGCTAAGTAAACCCTTTACACATTTATTTTTATATTTACAGCAATCCCTTTACTGATGAGAAGCAGGTTATGAGCGGTTACAAGGCTTGTACACTGTCACGCAGCTAGCAAGGGTGGAGCTGGGGTTTAAAGCAGTGCCCTCAAGCATGAAGCTATATATAAACTGTAAATAATTTTACAAGCGTTAGGGATTATTAGTAATGGTCTGTACTGTTAATAATAGTAATTTTTAAAAACTCTGAAAGGGAAATTCAAATAAATTCAAACAAATGTTTGTTTAGCACCTACTATGGGCTGATCACTCACCAGGGGCTCAGAAGGAGACACATAAATAACTGCGAAACAGGCAGACTGTGATCTAATAGAGCCATAAACACACCCCGGGGGAGGGGAGTGTGGGGAGCAAGAGATTGACTCCACGTGGGGAAGGAAGAGGAGGCGGGGGTGGTCTGGAAAGGTCTCTTAGAAGAGGTGGGACTTGAACTGAGTTTTAAAGATGAAAGGACTTCCGCAACGGGAGGAAAGAGAAAATCAACTTCGGAAGGAACCTGAAAGGATCTAAAGACTCAGAGCAGAGTTCCTGGATAAGAGTTAAGCACTTATATGCAAAATAACTTTCACACCAGCAGGAGCTTCAAAAAGTGATTGACTAACTGGAGCACAGCAGTTGCCATGGGAACAGAAGCAAGCCTCAGTCCCTGTCATTAGTGAGTCTCCCTGGCTTCAAGCTGTCTAGCCAAGGCCAGGAGGCAGAGTGGAAGGTGGAGAGCAGGCTGGGTTATGCCATCCCTTAGAAGAAAAGCCCAGCAAGATTGCTGCCCTGAGAGGCTGACTTTTCTTTCACAGGGAGGCAGAACTGACGACAGGTGACATCTGGGTCTGAGAAGATGGACAGCTAGGGGAAGCCTCTGCCTTGAAGGGCTTTGGGACTTACAGAAGCTACTGGAAGCAGGCACTGAGGCCTCAGAGAGGAGATGTGCAGGGCAAGGATCAGGCCTAACAGCAGGTTTGCAAGGCAGCTCCATTCCCCCTTGATGTCGAAGGGCTGCAGCAGTGCAGGAGGCCAGAGGGGGAGGGGGCATCCTAAACCCCGTATCAATGTCATTTCCAGGACAGCTCAGACCTCCCAGGTTCCCTGGGGACTACCAGGCTATTCCAGCGCACTGGCAGAGTTGGTATTTAACCACTCAAGTGCAGAGGGGAAACTATAAATGACAACCCCATTGACAGGCTGGCCGTCTTTAACGGGAGAGTGAAAGGTGGGGCATTTAATACAGTGGGCATTAGATTAGAGATCTAGGTTCAAATCATGACTCTGACACTTTCTAGCTGTGCGACCTTGGACAAATTACTTACCCTTTCTTTGCTTTTTGGTTTCTCCGTCTGTAAGATGCAGATGATAATAATTTTATCTGCGTCATTGGATTGTGAGAGAATTAAGTGAGATCATGGATCTAGAGTCCTGCATGGTACCTGGCACATAGTAGATGTTCAATCAGTGCAAGCTATTTCGTTATGATTATTGCTTCCAAATTTCAATTTGGTATTGATTCAGGGTTTTTTTTTTCCCCCCAGGCGGCATCTCCTTAGAGTTTATGCTAAAAGGCAGTTTCTCTAAGTACATGACAATGACAACATTAACAGTAGTGATGGGACCATTTACCTTCCATTTTGCTAGTGACTAAGATGAAGGAAGCCAGAGTTCTACCCCTGAGTGCCAAGCCAAGGAACTAGAGCTTTTTTACTGCAGGCAGTTGGTAGCCATTGAAAATTTTAGAGGAGAGGACTGATTTGATCAGGGGAATATAGATCTTTGTCCCTGAGGCTATACACTTGTAGGAACAGACTCTAAGGATAATGACAATAGAATCTAAGTTTAGTAACCATAATAACAATAGCTATCATTTCGCGAGGGCTTATGATACATCAGGCATTTGTGCTAAGAGCTTCATATGCCTTTCTGTTGTAATGCTCACGACAACCTCGCGAGGTAGGTATTATTATTATCCCCATTTTACAAAGAAGAAAACTGGGGCACTAAGAGGTTAACTAGGGTAGCTAAGTCACGCAGCTAGCAAATGGCAGAGCTGGCCCAGAGCACAGGCAATCAGGTTCCAGGGGTCTCACATTTAACCAGGATACTCTTTTGCTTTCCCCAAATCTAAAAGGAACTTGGAGCCCTGGACGAGGATATTGGTGGGCAGCCTGTCATTCTTACTTTTAGGAGCCCCTCCATTTATCTGGATCTCAGCATTCCCACTCTCTGTCTGATTCTCTGGGACTTCACCTCTTTTTTAAAAAAATCTCATCTGGTGTGTGTGTGTACGTGCATGAATGTGCGTATATAAGAGAGCGAGGAACGTCAGCTAACCAGTGAGGACAGATGCCTCTGGACATCAAAGTGGGCAGAGCCCCGGATGGATGGGCTGGAGGCACCCTGGGTCCCGTTAGGCTAATTCCTCCCAAGGCTGGCAGAGGCCACGGCGGGAACTTCTGAGAAGGGGGAGAACAAGTCCTTTCATACGGCCTTCCTTTGAGCTGGCCTTGAGGTGGGGTTGGGGTCGGTGGGTGGAGGGTGGGGAGTGTGCGGAGAGGCGAGGCCGCAGTCGGGCTGGGCAAACAGATTGGGCAGTGGCTGTGAACACAGAGCACCCATTGTGTACCCAGAGCTCTGCTTTCAATAATCTACTTGGAAGAATGTTTCATTGAGCGCCAGAGAAAGGAGCCATTGAAATGCTCGGGCCAGGGTCCCACGAAGGGTTAAAGGCGAGGGGCTACGGGTGCCCAGGCTCTTGCTACTCCTGGCTCTGATGTCTGATATGGAGATCCTGACACTGAGACAAGGGGCACTTAGCAAGACCACCAAGAGGGCCAGAAGCAGGAGTGAGGAGGGATGTGTGTCTCTCCCGGAAATGCTAAAGGAGGTATCCCAGCATCAAAGAAGAAAACATTTTCCCTCCTAGGACCATTTTGCCCAAGTAATATCCAGCAAGAGCTGGGCCTCAGATGCTCTGTAGCCTGTTCACTGGGGACAATAGCTCATCTGGACAGGCGTGTCTCGATCTGGCCTTCTTATGCGGATCCTCAACTGGGGCCTTTGCAATTCATTCTCCATAATGCAGGCAGCGTGGCTTTCTTAAAAACCTCCAACCTTTCTGTTAATCATTAATTAATTATAATTAATGATGCTCTAGTCCGAGAGCATGGGAGTTAAAGTGAGAATCAGTGGTCACTAGACTAGGTGACCAAGGGAACCTGTAGAATTCTCTCTTCTGGAGGTTTCTTTAAAGAGAGAAGTTGCTCATTAGGAGGATATGGCTTATGCTGGAAGGGGCACCGGAGGTGGAATTCTGTGCTCCACTCACTGTGCTTCATTGCTGAGGCCACTTGCCATTTCAAGCTTATGGGACTTGAAGGACAGAGAACATCTATGGGCTGCAAAGAAGAGGCAGGAGGTAGATGAGCCGGGCCTGCCACCGAAGAGTGCACTTCCGGGTTGCTGAGCCTGACCTCCAGCATCCTCATCACTACAGAACCCGCTGCAGAGGTTACTGCCACCTGAACCTGCATCTCCAGGGAGGATGTTCTAGAACTGAAGCCGAGCTGTTATCATGAACTTGTCGTAGTAACCATTTTGAATGGAAACCTTAAAAAATAGCTGATGCCTTCCTCAGCTTTCTTAGAAAGAGGATCCTGAACTGAATTTAAACCCTGGAAGACAATCCATCATTCAGTTCTGTGCTGGGCTGTGATTTGGTGATGGCCTTGGGCTGTGATTAGGTAGATATGGCTCTTTGCTCCTGTACCAAATGGCTCCAAACTCCCAGCCTTTTGGAATTCATCAGTCTGATTTTTATGTTTATTTTTATGTTTATTATTTTTTCTCCTTGATGTTTTCACTTTGAAACTGTATTAGTATAAAACAGGTAGTTGCCTCAAGCCACTTTCTTATGTATTCTTTCTGAGGTGCTTCCAATATTTTGGGGCTGGGAAATGAAATCATTAGCCTCGTTAAGTATTATGTGTGAAGTAAGAGTTCATAGGCTTTGAGTGAAGAAGGCCTGAAGAGTTCTCCCCTGAGTCAAGGGATTGAACTCTATGATATTTTGGACTGTTCAGAGGTCTTTTATGTTTTCTTTTAGGTCCATGATTTTGTCCAGCTTAGACAAATTGACCCCTAAAGAATGACAGCATGCATAGTCTGGGCATAAGATCTTTGCCAAGGTCAATGAATTCAGAAAATAATACCCGTATGAAGATAATTTTAGTTCAAATGCAGCCAAATACACACACACACGGGTAACAATGAAAGACAAAGCCACAAAACAGACTCACCCAGTTTTTCAATTTTATATTCCTAAAAAATTTTGGTAGGATAAATAATTAGAATCACAACATTTTCAAGTTGAAAAGAACTTTTAAAGGCCTTTAGTTTTCCTCCCCATTTTAGTTCAGGAATTTCTCCCATTAGTTCCCGGACAAATGGGCACTTTATCCCCTTCTTGCATAATTCCAGTAAGGCGGAGATCAGTGCTTTTTGAAGTATGACTTCATCAACGGAAATCTCTGACAGGAAGTAACTACATGGTATCCCTGCCACATCTGATCCTCATTTCATGTGCAGATGTTAGATTCCTCCCAGTGTTTTAATATGTTTGTCCTTTGGGATTTTGGGGTGAGTATGCACCTATGTGAATGGGGGTAGAGATCTTACCTGTCTGGCATGGATATTCCCGCTGTCAATCATCTTGGAAGCAGGCAGGTCCTAAGATAGAAACAGCAAAGGCTAGCTTCTGTTTCTCTGAGACTTACTTCTTGGACTTGACCTTGAGACATCTTGGAATTCTTGAGAGTCTACCTGGATATTGTCCCAGGGAGGAAGGCAGGTAGCATCTCGTAGAGGACACAAAGGGAAGATGAGTGCGTTATATCTTGAAAGTGATATGACCTGAATTCACATTACTCTTTGTGATTATTTCCCCCTTGTCAACCCTGAGTCTCTGTAAATGTCTGGTTTAAATGTTCCAGCCTGGCCTCATTGTGTAATGACATTAAAAGAGAGCTGAGGGTCACTGTTTATTTCCTGAGAACATTAGAAGAGGAATGGTGTCCTCTGAGGCCACTGTGGGTTTCGGCGATTACTGAGGGACTCTTAAAGGAAATATGAAGATTGGGGAATAAGAGTTAGGCCTGAGAGGTCCATCCACTTTTCTTCACGTGGTGATTCACCCATCACTGCCATCCTTTGATTAAGCAAGCTGCCAGGTTTCCTACAAAATTAATCCCTTAAATTGAGCTGAAATCTGTCTCCCAGTCATTTTCACCCACAGGTCGTAGTCTTTTCTCTCAGAACTGCAGTGAAAAGCATTAAGTATTATGTGCTGGGCACTTTACTGAGTACCGTATTGTATCTCATTTATATTATTATCCCATTTTACAGATGGAGAAATTGAGACGGAGGGAGGCAAAATAATTTGCTCAAGGCCTGACCCCAAATATGTGGCAGGATTTGAACTAAAGCAGTCTGATGTCAGAGCCTAGGGTCATGAACTCTCAGAAATTCTGCTTGTCTTACCCCTGTGACAGCCTCTCAGAGATCTGCAGAGTGCGAGCTTGCCTCTTAGACCTTCGTTCTTCTAGGCTGAATCCCCACCCCTGCCCCCTACTCATTTCTCCTCCCGCCCTTTCTCCAGTTCCTCCTGACAAAGGTCTATGCAAAGGACAATGCAAAGGTCTATACAAAGGGACAATGCAAAGGATGCAAAACTCAAGTCCATCTGACCCCCCTGTGACTTGTCCTACTTTGACCCCCACGACAACCTCAGGTGCAAGCACCATTTTAGCAGCCTTCCCCTCAGGAGGCTGTATTTTTCCATTTGTCCTCAACATTTCTTCTGCCAGAATAGGCTCAGTTTTCCCTTCTGATAAATCTGGTCACCCTAAATATGGGGCTTTGTGCAAACAGGAGCTGCGGCCCCACGCAGCCCTCATTTCGAAATGCAGATTGACTCGGGCTGCTATTTTGAAGGTCTGGTTTCTTTCCTCACACACAGTGGTTTTAAGAGGGAAGAGATCACAACAGCATACTGGCAGGGGAAAGACCCTAGGAGAGAAGACACACCTGGCAGTCTTTCCCAAAGTTCACAAAACACTGGCCTTTCGAGAAGCTCTGGAAAAAAGAGGGTTGGTCCTTGATCACAAAATAATTTGGTTTATCAATCTCCCTCCTGGAGATTAGCATGCTAAACATTAGAAGTCCCGGTAGTAAAGAAACCTAATCGGTTTTGTTTAACTCAGATCTTCCATGTACAAATGTGGCCTAGTAAAAATTTGGAAAACAATGATGCAAAACAGAAGTTGCACAAGGTCATGTGATGGCCTAAAATATTCTTCCGATAGGTTTGATTTGGCCTGCACAGTGCTTAAATTTTGCTTTAAATTAGTTACTAGCACTTAACAATTGGAATATTTCTCATAATAATCTGCATTTGTTTGTTCTTAAAAAAAAAATGAGAGGATCCAGACACACCGATCCACATTGTCCCCCTGCCTTCCTCTAGCAATACAGCAGCCCCCTGCTTTACTCATTTATGGTTACTTGCCTGGCCCCCAAGCTTGCTTTCTCCAGCGTGGAGATTTCCTTGGGTAGGCGCTGGCCTGGAAAACCTTGAGGCCCATTCATCCATTCATTCATGTGCCATATACTGATTGAGCTTCTAGAGCCTGTGGATACAAGATGTATACAACAGTTCCTGCCCTCTGGATTTTAGCGCTGGCATCCTAAGATTTCAGTTGCGAATTGCAGAATGAGGAGGGGGCGGGGGAGGGAAGGGGGAAGCTGGCAAGCCCAGAATCTAGTTTTCTGATTTCCAGCTCCTGGAGCTTGCCAGAGTCATCCCCTATTCTCCACTGCTCTCACTACTGCCTCTCAAACAGCCACTGCGAGCCCCGGGGAAGAAGCCACTAACTTGTTCAGGGAATTAGACGAGTTCCCGCCCATCTCAGGGCCTCAGTTTCTCTCACTGTAGATGGATGACCCGGTTAGAATAGACAATTATGTGCGTCCCTTCCAGGGCTGGCACTCAGAGATGCTAAGACTCCACGATCGAGGAATGTCTGACCGGGCCATTCCAGAGCCGTTCCATCGAATTCCAAGCAGCCCCCTCCCTCCTTTTCCCAGTCCCGGCCAGGGCGGGGGCTGGAGCCAGAGGGCCCAGCGGGCCTGGGCTTCCCGCCCGTGGGCGGAGCCGCCGCTCGGCGTCCCACCCCTCCACCTGGGGCTCCGCCACGGCAGATGTTACAACTTTTTCGCATTCTCTCCCGCGGTGTCACCCCTAGACCCGCCCAACCCGTGCCTCCCTCTACTTTCCAGCTGGGGTCCTGCCCACCTCCCTGCGGGAAGCCCGACTGTTCTCAGGACTCCGGGCGGGGCGAGAGGCCGGGCCAGGGGCTGGAGGGTCGGAAGGAGGAGAAAGGGAAAGCAGAGGCGAGAGAAATTAGGAGGCGGGAGAAATCAAGGGCTAGAAAGAAGAGGAGAGTCCGAGGATGGTGGAGAGCACTTTCTGGAAGTCACCACATCGCGTCTCAGGCTGGCCCGGCTGAGCTGGGGAAGAGGGAGCGAGGGCGGCGGAGGGCGGGCGAGAAGGCTGCAAGAGGTCGCTCGGCACGGGCCTGACCTCCCCAGAGCACCCCGCTGCGGCCGCGCAGGTCTGGCCTCGGCACCTGGACGCCAGTCCCCGAGCGTTCCCTGGGCTGCCCCCGGGGGCGCTGAGCGCTTTCGCAGCGTCCAGGCCGCCCGCTCGGCGGGCGTGCGGGCCGTGCGCCCTGGGCGCGCGCAGCGGTGAGGCCTGGGGATCCCTGCGCGCTGGGACGCGCGGGCCGGCATGGCGATGCACGCCCTCACCGGCTTCTCGCTGGTCAGCCTGCTCAGCTTTGGGTACCTGTCCTGGGACTGGGCCAAGCCAAGCCTGGTGGCCGATGGGCCCAGCGATGCCAGCGAGCAGCCTTCTGCCGCTCCACCTCAGCCTCCCCACATCATTTTCATCCTCACGGACGACCAGGGCTACCACGATGTGGGCTACCATGGCTCAGATATCGAGACCCCTACGCTGGACCGGCTGGCCGCCGAGGGTGTCAAATTGGAGAATTATTATATCCAGCCCATCTGCACACCTTCGCGGAGCCAACTTCTCACCGGCAGGTAGGCATGGCCCGGGCCGCTGGGGCTGGCTGTCCAAGCCCCAAACAAACCCAGTTGTAGATTTTACCAGATTTACAGTCATTACTCCGGGACCTGGGAAACCCGGACTGTGGGCCAATTCTGTCTCCAACTGGCTGTGTGATCACGAGTAAGTCCTTTGCCCTCTCTGGGCCTCAGTTTCCCTGCCAGTACACTGAATGGGTTGGATCATCTTTGAGATCTCCCTCTGCTATTCTAGGACACTCACACTATACACCATGAGAAGGAGACATCTGGTCATCCCTTCGTTAGGGGAACATGGCAGCCTCTGGCACTTAGGTTGTATTTACACACCCTGAGACCCTGAGCAAATTACTTAGCATCTCTAAACCTCAGTTTTCTTGTCCATAAAATAGGGTGAAGAACAGTTTTATCTTGAAAAGTATTGATAAGAATGGAATGAGTTATGTGTAACCTGCATGACTGTCAATGAATGGCAGCCTCTATGTCACTGTAGGATTTAGGGTCCTCAGACTGAAGACTACATTGAGAGGAAACCAAGGAATTGATAGGTGGCATGAAAGACACACACAGCCTGCCGTGACCTATGTGGCTTAGATTAGTTACTTCATTTCTCCAAGCCTCTGTTTTTCCATCTGCAAAATCCTCCCAAATTGGCTGGAAGCCCCAAGGAGACGTGCTACTTTCTCCGTAAGGAGTTGTCCACAGGCAAGGCGGCAGGATTACGGGATTAAAAGAGCAGGGAAACTGGAGATGGGTGCGTGTAAAGCAAACTCTGGCCACTTAGAAGAAAATCCTTTGGCAAGGCTGAACCTAATCCTCCTTGGATGAGGTCCAAGGCCTGCTTTCTCCCAAGTTCCACCCAAAAGCCACTAGTGTGATCTCAGGAACAAGAGCCTTAGTCTCCCTGTTTCCTGGATGGGAGAAACAGAGACATGGAGTCAGGGAGGGCCCAACTCATGCCCGTACCCAACTTCAGGGTCTGTAGAAAGTGGGGCTTGCTGAGAGGCCAGGTGCTTGGCAGGGGTCCTAGAGCTGGGAGTCAAATAGCTGCCTTTTCTTCCTCCAATCTGGTGCTCAGCATTTAGATCCAGGAACAGAGAGAGAACCAGAGAAAGGAAGAGGAACCAGTGTATGTGTTGTGGGTGGCAGTGGTGGTGAAGACCAAATGATGACTAACCTCTAAAAGAGGGAGGAGGAATCTGCATTCCCGGGAGTTGTGCACAAGTTAGCATTTCTGTCCCGAGAGGTGACTTTTGGTTTAAGCAGCGGAATGAGCAGCCACAGGGCAGCATTCCAGCCCCGGATCTGCGAAGTTAGCCGAACAAAGTTAGCTGAGCGTGGCTGGGCAGCATCTGCCCTCCGCCCCCTGCAGCTGGCTCCATCTGACTGATGCTGACTACTCTCATTAGTGTTCGTTAATGCATCCAGTCGTGTTTGGAGAGAGCCACAGTTTCTCATGTTATTTGCACATGGGCATCAGTGACTCTGAGCCGGCCCACCCACTTTACAAAGCAGTGCTCCATGGTGCCCAGCCCCTAGAAAGAGGCTGGCTCTGACTCAGGGCCCTAAGGCACCTCTTGTATCAAATGTAATTGTTCATTAGCTTAACTGAGGTCTGCAGAGGCCATAGCACTGAGAGATTTTGAGCTTGAGTTGCAGAAGACCTTGATTCAAAGCTCAGCTCCACTGCTTACCAGCTGTTTGATCCTGGGCCTGTTGCTGCACTTTTGGGAGCCTCAGTTTCATCATCCGTAGAATGGAGGTAATAATAGTTTTTTCATGAGGGTTAAATGAAATAATGTAAGTGGCATATAACACTAAAAATGGCAGTAGTAGCTAATGATAGCTAACAGCAATAACAGCTTTAAAACAAGGAAACCAAGACAGAAAAACCCACTGCAGTGCCCAGGTTAAAGGTGTCAGGTATTTAGGTCTTGGCTTTACTTGGATTCTCTAGTGGAGAAAAAAGGACTGGGCTTCTAATACACATGTAAAGTTCCAGCCTTCTTCTTAACTCTGGACTTTAAAGACTTGAGTAAAGGCAAGACCCCGTAAGCAGATCTCACGGGGGCCTGGACCACAGCAAGGGGAATGGGATTTGAATGAATAAATGAGGAATGCAGGATTCTGCTAACCATTTGCTCCTGCCTTAGGGTGTGTTAGCCTACGTGAGTGGCCCAGATCCAGGGGCCACATGAACTTATAGGCAGGCACATAAGAACTGGTCTCATAAAATTTGGTACTAGAAGCTTTTTAAAGATTTCCCATTTCAACCAAGTGACTCCTACACATGAGCAAACTGAAGTCGTGTGGGGAAGGGAACTGGTATCCTCGTTTGCCCAAAAAGGGTGTATGCTTGGACTTTGCTTGCATTTATGTGCAGGTCTTGGCTCTGCCCTTGACCATTGCATGATCTGGGGCAAGTCCCTTCCCTTCCTCTGGACCTTAGTTCCTTTTTAAGACAAGGTGAATAAGCTAGAAGATGACTTGGGTCCCTTCTGGCTCTCAAATCCTCTTGAGTATCATTCATTTATTCACTCATTCATTCCATAAGTAATTGAGTGTCCTTTAAATCCCACCTGAGTGCTAGGAGTACAAAGTTGAGTAAGGGACAGTCCCATTACATATCCTCGGGCCCAAAGGCATCTACACTGAGTAGAACCTCATGGCTAAGTAGGTCAATCAATGATCATGGGTGCTAAATGCTGGAACCCAGAAGCAAAAGTGATCCATTTTTTGAGAGAGTTGTGAGGGACTTTACAGTGGGGTTAACATTTGGGCTGGGCTTTGAAGAGTGAGTAGGAGTTTGCCTGGGAGAGCAGGACTTGCTCTAGGCCCCATAGCAAGTTAGTGGCTTAGAACTTAGGGCCTTTGTAGTCTCTGAAATCTGCTGTGGATACAAATTCCAACTCTAGTTACTAATTGTATGAATCACTGGGCAAGTGATTTATTTTACTGAGCCTCGGTGTTCTTATTTGGGAAACAGGAATAATAATGATATGCACCCCCTAGGTTGCCGTGAGGATTTAGGTAATTCGTACGAGGGCTTAGTGCAGTCCTGAGCACATAATGAGTGCTTGGTGTTAGCTATTATTATTTTGTCATGATTAACCTGAGTTCTACTCTTAACTCCTTAACTTTCTGGCTGTGTGATTCTGGGTGAGTGGCTTAACCATTCTGAGTTTTGATTCCTCATCTATAAAATGACAATAATATCTGCTTCAGTTGATTTTGAGGATTCAATGAGCTAATGTGTTTAAAGTGCTTAGCTCATGTGATAATACTTGTTGGTTACTCTTACTGTGTTTGCTGGCAGTGCTGGGACCAGAGCCCACCTCAGGATGAGTATGGGGGGTTGGGTGGCCAGAGCAGTGGTTTGTAGCTCACTTGTGCCTTCTGTGATGTCCCCTCTTCCCACTAGGTACCAGATTCACACAGGACTTCAGCATTCCATCATCCGCCCTCGGCAGCCCAACTGCCTGCCCTTGGACCAGGTGACTCTGCCCCAGAAGCTGCAGGAGGCAGGTTACTCTACCCACATGGTGGGCAAGTGGCACCTGGGCTTCTATCGGAAGGAGTGCCTGCCCACCCGCCGAGGCTTTGACACCTTCCTGGGCTCACTCACAGGCAATGTGGACTACTACACCTATGACAACTGCGATGGCCCTGGAGTGTGCGGCTTTGACCTGCACGAGGGTGAGAGTGTAGCCTGGGGGCTCAGCGGTCAGTACTCCACCATGCTCTATGCCCAGCGCGTCAGCCACATCCTAGCCAGCCACAGCCCCCGGCAGCCCCTCTTTCTCTATGTGGCCTTCCAGGCAGTACACACGCCCCTCCAATCCCCTCGCGAGTACCTGTACCGCTACCGCACCATGGGCAACGTGGCCCGGCGGAAGTACGCAGCCATGGTGACCTGCATGGATGAGGCCGTGCGCAATATCACCTGGGCCCTCAAGCGCTATGGTTTCTACAACAACAGTGTCATCATCTTCTCCAGTGACAATGGTGGCCAGACCTTCTCAGGAGGCAGCAACTGGCCACTGCGAGGACGTAAGGGTACATATTGGGAAGGCGGCGTGCGGGGCCTGGGCTTCGTCCATAGCCCCCTCCTCAAGCGAAAGCGACGGACCAGCCGGGCACTGGTGCACATCACTGACTGGTACCCGACCCTGGTGGGTCTGGCGGGTGGCACCGCCTCGGCAGCTGATGGGCTAGACGGCTATGACGTGTGGCCAGCCATCAGTGAAGGCCGTGCCTCGCCCCGCACTGAGATCCTGCACAACATTGACCCGCTCTACAACCACGCCAGGCACGGCTCCCTCGAGGGCGGCTTTGGCATCTGGAACACCGCTGTGCAGGCCGCCATCCGCGTGGGCGAGTGGAAGCTGCTGACGGGCGACCCTGGCTATGGTGACTGGATCCCGCCGCAGACACTGGCTGCCTTCCCAGGCAGCTGGTGGAACCTCGAGCGGATGGCCAGTGCCCGCCAGGCTGTGTGGCTCTTCAACATCAGTGCTGACCCCTACGAACGGGAGGACCTAGCTGGCCAGCGGCCTGACGTGGTCCGTGCCCTGCTGGCCCGCCTGGCGGACTATAACCGCACAGCCATCCCTGTGCGCTACCCAGCTGAGAATCCCCGGGCCCATCCTGACTTTAATGGGGGTGCTTGGGGGCCCTGGGCCAGTGATGAAGAAGAAGAGGAGGAGGAGGAAGCCAGGGCTCGAAGTTTCTCCCGGGGGCGCCGCAAGAAAAAATGCAAGATTTGCAAGCTTCGATCCTTTTTTCGTAAACTCAACACCAGACTGATGTCCCACAGGATCTGATGGAGGGGGGAGGTGAGGCTCTCTGTCCCCCTTGATGTACTTCCCCACTCAAGCCTGGTCCTGCCCCTCCCCAGGGAGGGGCCTGTGGTCACGTCCCCATCTATAGGGAAATAGAGGGGGTAAAGCCCTTCAGTTGAAGGGTGGGGAGCTTGGTTTGGGGTTTGGGGGAGAAAGAACTAGACTGGATGCCTGGATCCCAGTCCTGCTTCTCCATCAATTTGTTCTGTGACCTTGAGTGACCTGCATGAGTTTGCTGGGCCTCAGTTTCCTTATCTGTGAAATGAGCTCTAATGACTTTGTAGCTCTGTGGTGTGGACCAGGCGCCTAGAGCCATGGTGGAGTACCTACCAACCTCACCACCTCCCAGCTCACTTAAGGCCCCCCCTTGAGCCCTGACCTCTGATACTGCTTGGGTGAGGGACCACACAGAGGCAACTTTGAACCTCAGCCGAGACATGGCGATCTGGCTGTTCTTCGAAGGGATTCCTGAGTGTTGAGGGTGGAGGTGCAGGGATCGGGGAGGGTGACCTTCCTGAGTCCTCACATAGCCTGGGTCAGTCCTGGGGCTAGACTGCTGGGAGGGGCTGTGGTGGAAAGCTCTCCTTCCTGTCCCCCCCAACCCCCAGAGAAATTGGCCCAGCTCTTGGTGCTACAGGATCAAGGTGGTGGAAACAGCTGTGAAAAGAACCCCTGAACCAACAATCAGGACACCTGGGTTCTGCATCAACCTTGGGCTCAGTCCCTTCCCTCTGGGCTTCGATTTTCCTACCTGCAAACGGGGATGCTGGCCCTGGCTTTGCCTACCTCACAGGGCTGTGGAGGACTGGCCAGGCTAGTGGTTGTGGAGGAGCCCACGAAGTTGATTAAAATGCAGTGACACAAAAGCAAAGGCTGTAGTGCTGTCTATGAGCACATGTGGGTGTGTGCACGTCCGTCCTGAGGGCAGGTATGAGCTCACCGCTGGCCGAGTAAATGGGAGAGGAGGTGGGCAGCCTGGCCGGGAGGTAGAACATGTGGGTTCTGGTCCTGTCCTGGCACAGATTCACTATGTGACCTCAGGCAAATCCCAGACCCTTTCTGGGCCTCAGTGCTCCCTGTGTATAGTGGATGATCTAATAGCCCTCCCTGCTTGGCCATTCTGGGTGCCCTCGTGTGTGCGCATGCATGCGTGCGTGCGTGCGTGTGTGTGTGTCGGGGGGCGCAGGCCGAGTGGTAGGAGGAGGGGCCCAGGGCTTGCAGAGCCTGCTTGCTGCATGGCGTGCCTCCATCCGCACACTGCGTTCTGCATATCCCCCTTCAGGTTCCAGTCGGCGCAGCGTGTGTAGGCGAAAGCCCTGCTGTGAATTTTGAAAATAGTTATTTTTGTCGCTGGCAAAGGAGGCCTGTTAGGACTCGTCAGCTTGTGGATGAGCAGGACGGGCGGGGTGGGGTGGGGTGGGTGCGGTGCAGTGGAGGGGGGTCGGGTATGAGTTACAGAGGTGCACCCCCACTGCAGAGGTGGTTCAGCCCAGGATTGAGGAGGGTCTGGACCGGGGCTGCAGAGAGGAGGTGACTGTCCATGTCCTGGGCTCCATCTTCCTGACCCTGTTCTCTTTACCTCTTATGCCCTCCCCCACCAAACTGAGCCCTTTCTCTTTCTCCAGGTTGTTGATGCCAGGGTCATAGTAGGCGTGGGCCAGGACTCGCTCAGGTCTCTGGATTCTAACCAGCTTTGGTACTTTTGCCTGCTCAGGAGGGAGACTGGGAAGAAGTCACCCACTGGGACGGTATCCCAGGCCCAGCATACCCCAGGGAGGGGTTGTCCACAGTCTGCGCATTACCGAGGATACTGCAGCTCTGCCAGGGACTTGTCCCAGCTGTGTGGACTGGGCCCTTCCAGAATGGCATGGAGCCAGGGTTCCCCTGCGGCTCCAAGTTGCATTAGCTGAGTGGAGGCCTTGTCTGCACCTGCCGAGCTAGCAATGATCCAGGTGGTCCAGCCTTCAGGTCCAATCCTGCCTCTCTTCCTCAGCCCCTGTCCTTTGGGGCCACAAGTGCAGGACCATAAAAGGCCCTTTCCACTCGCCACTTGGATGGCACCAAGGCCCATCTCCTGTGGCCAACCTGGCCCCAAAAAGAGAGAGCCCAGCTGGGGATGGTGTCTGGCTCCTGCTTCTGGTTCCCTGAGAAAGAGGCTTGGTTTAGTCCCTAACCCGGCCTAGAGCTCACCTGGCTGAGTCCTCTCACCTAACCCAGAGCCCAGCAAACAGCTGAGCAGCCCCACTAAGCTTCAGCTCGTGACCTGGTCCACAGCCCAGTAGTCTCCAAGGCTATCTAACTGGGGGGCTGGCAGCTGGCCAGGCCTGAGGTTGGTGGAGTGACCAAGACACAGGGCATTGTGGCAAAAGGCTCAGCCTACTTGCTGTGGCTTCTGCTTTGCCCAACAATCACCATGGTGCCTGCCCACCTCCTCCCGCCTCTCGTGGTCTCTGCTTTCCTCCAAGCGAGGGCATCTGGATCTGAACTCTGCGTCAGGCCTCTGGCTGGCATCACCAACCAGATGCTTATACCACCTCTGTAAGGGAGGGATAACAGGGAGGGCAGACCAGCGGCAGCTCTGGTCCCTTGGGTCACAGATCTGAAGGAGTGGAGCCCAGAGATGCCAGACAAGCCCCCTGTATCTCCCTTGGCTGGCCCAGATGGCAACAGATCTGCCGGCCTGATGAGTTTGAGCCAAGGGCAGCTCTGTCTGAACTGGGCTCTGCCTATGGAATCCTGGGCAGAAATGACCAGTCGCCTAAGAGCCAGGAGAGAGCCCCAGACCTGACTGAAGGGACAGAACTCTGAGCCCCACGCTGGGCCTTGGCACCCTTCCCTCTGCTCATTTGGTACCTACTGGCTACCCTGGGACTTAGGCAGAGTTCTGTGGTGTCAGAAAAAGGGAGGGTAGAGCAGGGTTAGGGAAGGAGCACTGTTCTGGGAGTCAGGGTTCCGAACTGTCCTCCCGACTCTGCCCGACTTCTGTGACAGTGGGAAGGCAGCTCCCTCTCTCTGGCCTTTGGTCCCCCATCTGTAAGGGGCATGGGCTCCCTCAGGGCCCTTCCAGCCCTAGTGGAAGCCAAAGAACACAGGGAAGGGTGCTGAAGTCACACAAACCCTAGATGGGTAAATCACGTCACGTCTCTGCAAAATGGGCAACGATTGTCTCATGTACATTACATTTGTCGTGAAGTATAAATAGTGCAATATGTCAAGTGCTTAGCACAGGGCCTGGCTCTAGAGTGGAAATAACTATTTTTCCTGTCCTTGGAGTCTGTGAAGGAACATCTTGTCCCCATATTTCTAAGGAGGAAGTGGAGGCGCCAATGACAGGCCTTGATCTTGGGTCTTCTAACTGCAGGTTAAGCTGTGCAGACGTTGGCCGAGCGGCCATTTCTCTGCCCCTTGGTTCCCTGCTTTCCTCTCCCCTATAAGGAAAACCTCTTTTGTGGGATACCTCAGGGGACAGTGCTGCATCCTGACCCCGACTTCTCTCCTTCTGAGTATAAGCCTGGCATTATTTACTATGATGAATTAATCAAATCACCCTCTGCCCAGACCTTCTGCAGGATTATTTCTCCCATGGCCCACTTTCCACCCATTCTGCCCCTTCTGCTCACTGCCCTTAGTGGGACAGGCCTCGTGGGAACCCTTTGGATGGCACGTTTTCTGTGGTGCCTTTCTAGAAGCACTGAGGCACTCGGGCATGTGCACACGAGCACGTGTGTGGGCTGTGGAAGGCGGAATTCGAGTCGGCTGTCACAATGCTAATAGGGCTCTGCCCCCCACCCCCTGCCATGGCCCAGGAACTTGGCCCTGGTCTCCATTTGTCCCTCCTCATTGACATGGGGTATAGCCTATATTTACGTTCATGTTCCCTACCCCAGTGTGTCAGAGCTGTGTTTAGCGAGCTGGAGGGCTCCCGCTCCTGGCCACCAGCCCGTGGCATGGAGGCCTGCTGTTGAGCACCGCACGCATGTTCCAGATGGGGGCACATGTGCTGGCTCGCATGCCTGCCATGGCCCTGGGGAGTGGAGAGCCTGGGAGGAACAGTCCCCTTGATGCAATCATCGGCTCATTCTCTCAGCACCACAGAGGCGGGCCTGGCTCCTCTCTGCCTGCCACCCGTGGCTGTGGCTGCCAGGCTTTCAGGCACAAGAGAGGCAGCGAATTAGCTGTGGCCCCTCGGCAGAGTGGCAGTTGCACTTGGGAGGGGGTACCTGTCCAAGGCAGTGTCCATACTCCTGCACTAGACTCTCTAAGGGGTGTGTGTGTGTGTGTGTGTGTGTGTGTGTGTGTGTGTGTAGAAAGAGTTGCCAAGGAGACCTTTTCCTCCCTCCCCTTCTCTCCAGCCTTCTCTCTACCATCAAGATTCTGCAGCCCGGGTCCTGCTCATCTCCAGGTACCATGGGCATAGGGTCTGGGCCAGTGCCTGGAAGGAGAGACGAGCGATGGAGACTGAGACGGAAAGGAAGGGAGATAGAAGCACAAAGGGAGGCGGAAGGCAGGGGAAGGACGGGGAGCGCTGAGAAGGACGGGCTCAACGGGGGAAGGAAGAGAATGGGGGGAAGGTGAGAAAGAGAGAAAAGGAAAACTGAAAAGAGATGGAAGTAAGGAAGAATGGACAGACGAGGTGACAAGGGTGACGGGGTGGAGTGCGGCTGGGTTGGCCCCGCCCCCCCCGAACCCTCCACGGTCCCTGTCAGAGTCAAGGAGAAAGCTGGCCATCTATGTCTCTGTCCTTTCCCGTCCTCCTCCGAGTCACTGTTGGCTCTTCCTGCGATGACGGCGGGACCTTCCCCCATGTGCTCTGTTCTCTTCTGAATGTGCTCCATTTCACGGGGGACGGTGATGGGGAGGAAACAGCTGGTCAGGCCAGTGCCAAGCCAAGTAGGACTATCACCTCCTTTGTTCAGAACATTAGATTCCCATTAATATAGCCTTGTGACCCCTCCCGCTCTAGCCCCAGTCTTTTGTTCTACAGGAATTGCTTCAAACTGGGCCTGGGCAAGGTGATATTCAAATCACGAACTCAACTCCAGTGGGGACCCAGAGAACAACACCCCAAAGTGCTGGGACTTGAAGATGGTGGTGCGTGCCTTCCTGGTGCAGAGAGAACAGTATAAAGGGGGGAGGCTTTTTGAATCCCTCAATAATAATTTCCTATCTATTGAGCATTTACAGTGTGTCAGCCACTGTGTTCATCTCTTTCAATCCATAGAACGGCCCTGTAGGTAGGGGATATTATTAACTCTACTTTGCAGATGAAGGAACTGAGGCACAGAGAAGTTCGAATACTCATCCAAAATCATGTAGCCTGTAGGTCATGAAGTCGCTCTAACCATTGCACACACTGCCTATCCCTCTGTCCTGGGCGACGACTGGTTCCTAAGGGCTGTTCCGGTGCTTTCGTGTGAGGAAGCCATCCCCTCCAGGGGCCAGGCTAGAGGGCAGGGAGGTGGTGGTGCAGCCCTTCCCCCATGTCCCCACTTATGCCCCTAGCCTCTGTGGTGTTCCTCCTTGCCTGCTGCCCACCGGCTGTGAGCCCAAGCACAGGCCTCTCTCCTTTGCCTCTGAATTGCAACGTTGGCGGCAGAAGCAGGAAGCATATTGTGCGCAGAAACAAAACTGAGTGGTTTTTCCTTTTTCTGAAGGTGGTAATGGTGCAATTAGTGGCTAAGCCATTACCCTCCCCTCTATTGCTCGCCTCTCCTTCCCCTCTGCCTCCCTCCCATTTCTCTCCTGGGAAGAAGTGGCTGCATCGGAGAGCCAACTGCATCATTCCCACCCCTGACTCCCGGAAAGAGGGGGATACAAGAGGGAGGAGGAGCCCGATGTCTCCAAGCACCCCTGGCCTTAGGGTAGTGGGTCGGGGACCTGCTGGGTTTGAAGATTACCAACATGCAGACACTGTGTCCAGCAAGGGAGATGACCAGTAAGGCAATTTGGAGGTTCAGAGGAGGCAGGCTAGAAACCCAGAGGGTTTGGATCCTGTGATCCAACCCGTGTTCATTGTGGGCAAGTGCTGGCGTGAGACCTCAGCCTGGTCGGCGGTGAGAAGCGCTTGAGTGGATGGGGAGGGTGTGAAGGGTCTGAGATGCCTAAGCTGGAGGAGTGATGCAGGTGGTCGTGGTCCCGCTTTAGACCTTTCCTCTTTCAGAAACTAAAAAGAGGCCTCTGTAGCCATCGGCCCATTCCATCTCCACAGCCTTTTCCTCTGCAGTGGGAGCTTGATTCTGCTTCGTAGAAAAGGAGCTGGAGGCTCAGAGAGGGGCTGTGACTTTCTCAGAGTCACACAGCTAATACATGTCAGAGCTGGAATTGAACTCGGATCCTTTAACTCCAGTCTTCTTCTTTCTTGACCCCCTGGGCCTTGGGGTGAGATTTTGGGGCCGCAGATTTGTCTACAGCCCTGAAGAGCTGGCAGGAAAATTGCCCATAAAATTTGAGAATGAGGGTTTCAGGGCAGGTGCACGGCCACTCCCCTCCATGCCAGGCCACGTTCCCCTCCCCACTGCCTCCGCCACTTTGTTCACCTTGACTTGAAGCAGCAGAAACTGGGACATAAGCCCCAGGAGACCAGATCTCCATGGCCCCACGAGGGAGAGGTTGTGGAAGAGGCCTCAAGAGAGTCAGGAGAGGACCAAGTGTTACAGCTGTGAGGAGTGGGGGTGAACGAGTAGCCAGGAGTGGGGGTGAGTGGGATCCCCCCAGAGTCCTCCTGTCTCCTCTGCACTTCCTTTCCAAGCTCGAGTGCCAGTGGGATGGACAAGGTGGCAAAGAGCAGAGAGAGCAAGAGCAAAATAAGAAAGACAGAGGCAGAAGCAAAAAAAAAAAAAAAAAATGCAGAGGGGAGCAGAGAGACAGTTACGAAAGACTATAGTGATCCACCGAGAGAGAGATCCCAATGAATTAGCCATCGTTTCCCTGTAAACCTTAGAACCCGGCTGTTGCCAGGACAACGGGGCAATACCTGTCTCTCCAGAAGAGATGAAGTTGCCAGGGTAACTGCATCCTGTCTTTCCTGAGGACTATCCTGGAATGTGGCACCCACTGTTACCATGGCAACTACCTTTTTGCCCCACTTAATCCCATCCTGTCTGCTACCACGGCCCCACAGTTGAAGATGGGGGAGGTGGGAAGAGAGATCGCTCGCTCTTGGACTAAGTTTGTTCTCCCCCTCCTGCAGCCCCTCCCCCAGTCCATCACTGGGGGTGCTGGATCCACCCGCCCCCTGGCCTACACAGTCCTGCAGTATTGTGTGCGGGTCGGGCCAGGGCTTCCTGGAGCAGGTCTTGCAGTGAAAGGCAGGCAGGTGTTGGGGAGGCAGTTACCGGGGCAACGGGAACAGGGCGTTTCTGAGGTGGTTGCCATGGGGACCTGGATGCTGACGAAGGCTCGCGAGGCTGTGTGCAGCCACAGTGCCCTGCTCAGAAGCCCTAGGCTCGTCAGTCAAGCCGGTTCTAGGTTCTCACTCGGCAGCACAGGCAGGCGAGTGGCTCCTAGTTCCGGGAGCAGAAAAGCAGTGCCCCAGCCCTGGTCCTCCAGCCCCGACCCTCGCCTGCCTGCCCAGCACCAGGATGGCCACCATCACCTGCACCCGCTTCACGGAAGAGTACCAGCTCTTCGAGGAATTGGGAAAGTGAGTTGCACCTCACAGAGTCCTGGAGGGCGCAGGGGGTCGGTGTCACGGGCAGGGGTGTGGACCTGCAGTGCTACTGTGCTCTCACAGGGAGGAAGGCTGTATGTGTTTGGGGCACTCGCATGTGCAGAGTACCCAGAGCTGGCCATGGCCGTATTTGTGGGTGCACAGATGTTCCAAGGCCAGCTGGACGAGTGTGTGTGTAGCGGTTAAGGGTTGATGGTGAATGCCAGTGAGTGCACGTGCACACGCGTGCGCACACACACACAAATGCACACGATCTGGGCACACACAGCTTCTTAGAAACTCAGGGTTAAAAAGGGATTTTCCCGTCAGCTGAGTCGAAGGCTGGAATTCCCTGTCGAGTTTCCCTTGAGGTGGCCATCTGGCCTCAACTTAGATACCTCTGGTGACAGAGAGTTCCTCACTTCCCAGGTAGTCCTTCCTGACTTTAGACACCTGCAGCAACTGTGCAGAGAGGCCAACTTCCCCCTGTAAGCACTTCCCTTTCTCCCGGCTCCTCCAGGACTGAGGGCATCGGTACAGGAGGGGTTAATAACTGAGCGATTGGTGAGGCTTTCTGGGTGTTGGGAGGAGGGGAAGGGCAATCAGGCAAATGGGGGGGCACTGCTGTTTCAGGGGCTCGCGGTGTGATGGTGCACCAGCTCTGGTCCCTTGGCAAAGTTGTCCAGCTCCAGAGCTCATTTTCTGCTTCCGATGACTGATGTGGAGAGAAGGGTGGGAGGGTGAGGGGAGAGGAGAGCCCCTTGGGGTAGCCCAGTAGGCTGTGGAGTGTCGGAAGCATTGCTGGATGCCCCCAGCAGGGTTTGTGGAGGAACCGGGGATGGATCCAGGGGAAGGGTACAGCCTGGAGGCAGAATTTGCCCTGTGGGCAAAGCAACTCTAATGCCCTGGGTGGTTCCTGCTGTAGCAGGACTGCAGGGGAGAGGAGACCTGGAAGCAAGTGTGTGGTGGTGTGAGGTCTGGATGTGAACACACAGTGTGCATTTTGGTGTGTGTTGTATAAGAACTGACACTGGGGTACACCTGTGCGTCCTGGAAGTGTGTGCAAGTGTTCATGCGTGTGCACCAAGAGGAAGTACTGGGGTATGCTTCATGTGTAAGACCTGAAAATACAAATGTGCCCTGCAAGCGTGGATGTGTGCAAGTGGCACAAGGGCTGCCGTTGGCTGGTTTGCATGGGAGCGAAGGTGTGAACATATGTCATTGTGTGGACATGTACGGCAGGTCAGAGCTGTGTACACATCAGCAGGCAAATGTGTGTGAGATCTGGGCATGTGCAAACATATGTCTGTGTAAGGATGCACATCTGAGACTTGGGCACAATGCTGTCCATATGAGGTCTGGACATGCACATCTATGAGGACTTAGGGGCATGCACACGGGAAGGTTTATGTGTGTGCGTGTGAGGCCTGGGTCCCCAGGCTTGGGTGGGAGTGTGGGTGTTGTAGGCATGTGTGAGCTCATGCTGGTGTCTGCATATGTGTGGGAGGTGGGCCTGTGGCAGTGTACAAGTAGGCTGCCTGCACACACACACACTTGCACACTAGGCAATCCTGACACCTACAGGCACACCCCAGCTCCATCATACAGACACACACCCAGGTGCAGATGTGCGCTCCCTCCTGTCGGCAGACTTTCTGTCTTTCTGAATGTATTTTTGTGCTGGGGGCAGAGGAGGGGCAGCAGGGAAAAAATGTTTAGCGCTGTCCCGGAGGACCGAGGCTGCTGCCAAACTTGTGCAGGGACCCCTTCTCAGCTGGTTTCCTGTGTCCACTGGAATTCAAGGATTCCCCGAGTAGCTGGGAGCTGCCTTTCAGGGTGCGAGCAAGGCTCAGTCTGGGAGGACTGCGTCACAGAGTGCAGTGAAATGGAGTTGAGATGTGACTCAGGTGCTCAAAGTGAAAATAAAAGTGATGTTTTGCCCCAAGAGGAAATGGAGAGCATGAAGGCTGGGTGCTGTGGGGGTGACTTGGCGGAGAGCCTGCCAGGATACTTGGAGGGATAGGGACCACGGCAGCACTCCAGGGGACAGGAGGGTGGCAGGCATGGCCAGACCTTGTCTAATCAATTTCAGACCTCTTCCTTCCAGAACCATCAGTGCTCTTAACCTTTTTTAGGTCACATATTCCTCCAGGAATCTGATGAAAGGCTAAGTCTACATTCCTCCGGAAAATGTGCAAACCTACGAAATGATGCATGTAATGTCAGGGGGTTGCAGGACATCAGGAAGGCTGTGGACAGGCCTCAGGTTAAGGATGCTTGTATTGGAATAAAGGAGATAAGGCCGCATGCCACTGATGCCTGGGTTAAAACGGCCAGGGTACTACTGAGGGAGGGGTGGGGATGGTCTTCCACTCTGCATGGCAGCTTTAGTCCAAATGCCCGGTGAAGCAGGTAAGGGCAGTGCCCAGAATAGGGCACAGGCTCTGGACCTCACCACTCAGCTCTGTGATACTGGGCAGGCTACGGCACCTCTCCCCACCCCATACCTGTAATCTGGAGATGAAAAAGGGCTGTGAGGATGAGATGAAGATGCAGTGACAAGCCTGGCACACAGTGGACCTTCCAGAAAGGATCGCTTCCCAGGGCAGGAATTTGCCCGGTTTGAGGGAGGGGCTGGTGGGGAGGCAACAGCTCCTCTTCTGTCTGGAGAAGCACAGAAGATGCCTGCAGAGCCCATCCTTCAATTGGTGACCCACAGTCCCTGCTAGCTAGAACACGGCAGTCACACCCTGAAGCAAGGGGAACATGGGAGACTTTGGACCTCTTTCTACAGGGCCCTGGGTTGCCCAGCTGTAGAGGAGGACACGTGCCTCTTGAGGGCTTCCTGGTGTTCTGCCCAGTAAGGCCTAGCTCATGAATGCAGGCCTTCCTTCCAGGAGTAAGGCTGGCTGTGGATATAAGAGAAGCTGCCCCTCTCCTGCCTGGTGGGCAGGCCACTGGGGCTGTGTGGGCTGGAGTCAGAGCCCTAGGCAGGGACTTCTGGGACTTCTTGATGCTCCTGGAAAAAGGTCCCACTGCAGCATATGATTCAGATAAGCCAGGAATTGATTCCAGGTCCCCTAGAGGATTGACGTGGGGCTGTCTCTTAGGATCCAGAGCCTTGACCCCAATCCTCCTTCCTCCCAGGGGATGAGAGCAATGAAAACCCAGACCTTAGGAATACAGAAGCTTGTTGGGCTGCAGCTACGATGCCAACTCACGGTCAGGGTGAGCCCGGCGGATGGGCCTTCTCCTAGGAAGACCAGGATTGGGGAAAGGGGTCAGGTGCTAGGCAGTGGAGGAGGAAGACCTCCTCCAGCCTCCGACATTCTCTGGGCTTTAGATCCCACTCCCAGGAGAGGTTAGGGAGGCCGAGAAATGCCCTGCAGCCTGTGTAATTACGAGGCTGAACAGAAAGAGCCTCTGAAGGAGATATTACTTGAGAGGAGAGAGAGGGAGGGAGGGAGGGAAGGAGCAAAGGAGACTGGAAAGCTAGCGCAACCTACTCTTTTCTCTCTAGAAACAGAGACCTGAAATTGACTCAAGGATGTTGTTGGAGCTGGGAGAGGGGTTCCAGGGGCCAGCAAGGCTGGCAAAGCGGGGCGGAGAGCTGCCTCTGGAGCCCCTGCCCATCGTGAACTAGGCTTGGGCTGCGCTGGGCTGAGCGTGAACTGGGCTTGGGCTGCGCTGGGCTGAGCAGGGGGCGCCACACTGGGGCCCAGAGGCAGCTCGCTGCACCGGGGATGTCTAGGGTCCGGGGTGCTTAGTTTCCCTCTGGGGCTGAAAACACTACCATCTGCAAAATGTATTTAGGAACCCGGCCCTTCCCTGACAGCACTGTTAGGAGGATTGATGATCTCACACTGGAGAGGCAGGACACCTGCTCGTGGACGTTCCACCCAAAGGCGGGTGTCGTACTTTTTTTTTTTTTTGCTTCTAATAACCTCTCACATTCACAGCACTTTGCGGCCAGTGAGGCCCTTCTCCATCCGTGAGCTCATCTCTGCCTGAGGCAGAGGGCTTACTCACCTATCTCACAGATGAGCAGGCTGAGGCTTGATCAGGCGGAATGGCTGGCTCAGGGGATTGGTGGCAGCGCTTAGACTTGCATGTTGGTCTCCAGCACCCTGCATGTAGGGGATGGCTGATGAGAGGGACCCCTCCTGGCGCTGTGGCTGGGGAACACTACTAGGAAGGGGGGAAGTGGCCTGGTGGGTAAGGGAACTCTGAGCTGGGAGAGGAGTTCCAGGGGCCAGCAAAGTTGCTTATTTTCCGATCACGATTCTGCCTCTCATTTACTGGGCCACCTTGGGTGAATCCTTTGTCCTCTGCGTACCTCAACTTTACATCTGTAAAATGGGATGGGAAGACCTCCGCAGATGCTGCCCTCTTTAGATTCTCTCTGTGGGAGACACACATGGGAAATGTCAGACTCCCAGGACCTCAGAACTGGAAGGACCACGGACACTGTCCACTCACAGCACAGATAGTGGAGCCAATATCCAGAGAGCAATGGTTTGCCCAAGGGCACAGGGAGAGGCAGTGGCAAAGCCAGGAGGGGACCAGATGATGTGTAGGGGCCAGAGGTCAAGGATGGGAAGTCGGGGGGCAGGTCTTTAAGGAAGAGGTAGCGGGGACAGAAGAGGGGATAGCCTTCTCGCTCCCCCTGCAAGCCATCAGAGCGGCGGGCACGCACATGTTCTGGTGCATGCAGCAGCCCTCCGCCCCCGTGCGGCTGCCCCCACAGAGGCTGAGATGCACTGACACTCTGCTGAGCCTCCTGCCTGCCCGCCTGCCTTCTTGTGCAAATACACAGTGACGCTGCTGCCAGCACCCCTGCAGTCTGGGGCCCCAGCCCTCTCAGTGGGATGAGGGCAGAGGCTTGGAATGCGACACCCTTATCTCATTGCTAATGCACAGACACACACACACACACACACACACACACACACACAGGCTCCAATTGGGCATCGGCATATGTCTACCTCCCAGTGCAGAAAGAGCAAGATGATGCTGGCTGGGCTTCTGGGCTGTCTCTGTCTCTGTCTCTGTCTCTGTGTCTGTCTGTCTGTCTGTCTCTCTACATCTCTCTCTCCCCTTTCCCCTCGCTGTGTGGATCCCTTTGCCACAGTCACCCTTTCCTGTATGCATGTTGCCCATGTCATGTTCTCTTCTGGACATCCTGGGCCAGCCTGGTGCATCCCCCAGAGCATGTGACAACCTGCTGAGGCACAGCCCAGTCACTCTGGGTCCTCGTGGGGCACGGCTGCCCACCAAGGCGTCAGATGGGACTACAAGGCCAGTGGGACTTCCTGTGCTGGAGAAGGTTGAGGGCCTTGGCATCTCGCAAACATTCGACAAGTATTTCCTGAGCACATACTCTGTTCCCGGCCCGGGGCTGAGCCCAGCAGGTGACACATGCAAGACTTATGTAGTCTCTGCCCTCTGGGGCTCACGGTCTAAAGGGAAGCTGGCATTAATTAAATCACTTCAGAAATTATTATGTAAATGCAACTGGATAAGGACTCTGAGCACAAACACAGAGCTATGAACTGCAAAGAGGCCTCAACTAGTTGGGGTGAGGGATCAGGGAAGGCTTCCCTGAGGAGATGACACTGGGGAGGTAGAGGCTGAATAAGAGTTGATCAGAGGGAAGAGAGTGGAAGAATGCTCCTCAGAGTGGGCACAGCGCAGGCAAAGGCTCTGAAGTATGTATTGAGTGGAGCATATCATCCCTGGGGGGATTGAGGGGGTCCAACTCTTCTCAGGCCTGCTTAGCCTGCCCCCAACCTTTGGATGCCTAGGGCCTAGAAGGAATATTAAAAACCTATAGAATGTCGAGGAGGTAGGGTGGTGGCAGGCAGCGTGGTGAAGGTCTGGAAGCCAAATCAAGTGAGAAAAATTGCTGAGGAGCTGGGGGACTTTAGCAGGAAGGGGAGACCTCTGGGTTGAGAATCTCCTCTCTCCTCATCTCTGCAGGGATATCCTGGGGCCCCAGGGCATAGAGCAGCCTGCTCTGCGTGGCCCGTATGGCAGAGCAAGGCCAAACGTGTAGAGTGACAGGGAGGTAGATTTCAGGCCAATATAAGGCAGAACCTTCTAATAGTCAGAACTGGTCCTCTGCCCTCTAGAAGGACATGTCCTCAGGAGGTAGTGAGTGCTCTGGGAGCTGAGGTATGCGCGTTCACAGCCCTGTCTCACTCCTGTGCCTCGGTTTCCCTCCTGCCCCACATCTCTGCTCTCGCCCGCTGAGATGCTTTGCTGCGAGCATGAAGTGGAGGATGGTTTAGGGGCCAGAATATCCTCAGTCCCATTCAGAACATCAGAGTGAGAAGTGCTTCCTTGTCTTACGAATGGTAAACCAAGGCCCAGAGAGGGCCAGGGCCTTGCCCAGGGTCACAGAAGCCAGTGACACACGAGCATTGGGCACTGCAGCCTCTCTCTGGTCTGATGTTTGGCTCTCTTACTAAGCCCTTGGAGCATCTCTCTCTGAACCTCTGAGGGCCTTGGGGATGTGCAGGTGGATGGAACCAGCCAGGAGGCCATTGCAGGCTGGGGAGACAGCAGCCCCTCAGCATCTCCCCTGCTTTGCCTGCGCTGGTGCTGTCTCTAAGCTCTGTGAATATTTTTTTCATTTTCCTTTTTGTAACCCATTCAAGAAAACCCATGCACAGCCAAAACAAGGAACTTCTGTTGGTTCAATGTTCCCTGCAGCAAACAGAATCTTCCGGTCCCCGGGCCTTCTGTGTCCCCCACGAGACTTCTGCTGGGTTGGCGTGGGGCAGGCCTGGGGGATGCAGGACAGCTCGAACACACTGTGTCCCTGCGGCATCTTCTGGAGTCTGGCAGTGGGCGGCTGCAGCCGGGGCTGGGAGGAGGGATGCTGTGCGGTTTCGATAACAGAGCCTAGGATTTTCTGGCTGTAAAATGCTGTCGTTTGTGGAGTTCTCGGCAGAGCTGCTATGGTGAGCTGGGGAGAAGAGAGAGAAAACCAAGCAGAGGGGTCCTGAGCCCCCAGCCCCTATCTCCTTTGCTCTGTTTGCCATGTAGGGACCTGCAGCGCTGTGTTTTGTCTGTCCGTTATTAAGAAAGGGCGCTAGTGCTTAAAAAGAAATTAATGAAAAGAGAAGGCTTTAAAAGGTCCGATCGACAGGTAGTTTCACAGATGGGTAAACTGAGGCCCCAAAAAGTCTGAAGGATTTTCTTAAAGGACACAGAGGTGGGTGTTGTGGAAACAAGATAGTGTTTTTGTTTCTGAACGAATCTGACTCCAGCTTTTTAACCGTTTGGGGGATTCTAGGAATTCTCACAGAATCTCACATGAGCCACAGCCAGTCTCCCCAGAAAAATGCACACTCTCTCCAACTCACAGAATGTTGTATATTATTTCCCACAGATTCCCTCCTACTCTAAAGCGTTCCTGTGGACCCCAAGTTAGGGCTTCCTCTGATCTGAGAGTACTGGGTATTGGAAAGAGCAATGGACGATGAGTCAGGAGTCCTGGGTTCAAGGTTTTATCCTCAGTTTCTTTATCTGTGGAATGGGGAGAGGGTGGATCTCCATGGTAAGATATTACTGGACATACTGGCTTCTGATGAGGCCACATGTGGCCTATACCGTGGCCCCTTGGGTGGAGCTGTTCCAGTGGCTTCCCGCCGCTCTGTCCCTTCCTCAGACATTCTCGTCCTGTCTGCTCTGGGTTCCACGCTCCCAGGTGTTGCTCTGTGCTAAGTGATCAGATCGGCTAAACTGAGCTGTGAGTTACTGACCACCAAGAGATCTTGGATGCTAATCCTCCCACAGATACTAGATCTGTCTGCATTTGACAGACAGGCACTTCTGAAATCACCCAGCTCATCTCAGAGAGGTCGAATGCTCAGGTATCTTACCTGAGAGTGAGGAGGCCTTTGGTGAGGAGACTGGATTTTGATTAGGAGGTGCCTATCACATAGCATCCAGGCAAGATGGTGAGAAGCTAGATATCTGGGCTGGAATTCTCGAGAGAGCTGCTTTCTAGACGCGGATCTCAATCTCGAATGATGGTCAGTGGCTTTCACCATTTGGGGGGAGTATCAAAGTATCCTTTGTGAAGCTGATGAAAAAAAATATGCATCCTCGGCCCAGCACGATACACAAACACGGGCTGGGGAGACAGCAGCCTCTCCTCTCCCCTGCGTTGCCTGCTGTCTCTAAGCTCTGTTAATATTTTTTATGGAAGTTGTAGGTGTGTTCGGGAATGTCCAGAGTCACCCCAGAGATTCCAGCTAATGGCCTGGGGAGGCGAGATGAAGGGAGAACAGGAAATAGCAAAGTTGGGGGGAAGATGAGAAAGGGAAAGGACTAGGGTGGGGTGCAGGGAGAGTGCAGTGACCCAGAAACCAAAGGGAGACTGAGCTTCACAGCCGGGTGGTCAGTGGGGCCAAACGCCACCTGATATGGGGCCGGTGAGGTGGATCAGGCCCAGTGGGGCCGGGACTGGGGGGGGAGGGGAGGACATTGGGTGGGAAGGCCTGGCACAGCTTTTCTTCCAGGGAGCCCGAGGGTGGGAACCAGATTGTGGTGGGTTCATGAGCGTGGGAGGTGGGAAGAGGAGGCGGCGGATGTCGGACACTTGTTCTGGAAGTTTGGCAGCAAAGAACGGAGGAAGGAAGTGGCCCAGGCTGCTGGGTCGAGAGAAAGGTTCTTGGTTTAAATTTAAAAAAAAATTTTTTTGGGCAAGGTGGTTATTTATTTTTCTAGAATAGGGGAAACCTGGGTGTGTTTGAGGAAGCAGCCAAGGAAGGGAAAACCTTAAAGACTGTCAGGACCCCTGACAACCAGACCCCCAAGGAATACGGAGTACAGAGTGGAGGGAGGGTTCCAGCACTGTGCCATCTCCGTCGGGCCCCCACAAAGTGTTGCTGTCTGCTGCGACCCACAGGCACCCCCAGGGGTCTGGGTGCTCGGGGTAAAGGTAGGGGGCAGTTTCTCTTAAAGGATGTTGGCAGAAACCAGTCTTGAGTAGCAGGAACCTCTCCCCATCTCTACATAGCAGAACTTCTCACGAATGGCCTAGGAGGAAGTGAGCTAGGGACCCTCATCTCCATCTTTCAAGTGGGAAAATGGAGGTTTAGAAGGATAAGCGAGCTGGTAGCCAAGCTGGGTGAAAACTCAGGTCTTTCTACTCCTCATTAAATGCTCCTGGTGTTGCACCCGGCTGCCATGTCAGCATTTTGGGGTGTTTCTGGCCAGAGAGGATGGTGAACCCCCTGTGGGCTGGCAGCCAGCAACTCCCAGGACATCGTGCCTGCCTGGCATCCAGAAAGCAATTTCCCAGTGTGAATCTTGCTTTTCACAGCCCATTAGCACGTTCCCACATTCTCGGCCATGCTGGACCCACTCTCCCCCGGCCCTCTCCATCTGTCTTTTGGAGAGCAGGGCATGGCTTCCTTTCTGCTCATACTCATGCCTGCACACACCCAGGGGCAGGCCGCTCCGTCCGAGGGAGCAGCCCTTTCCCCTCTTCAACGGGACCCCCACCCCCTCTCCTAGCTTGCTTTTTCCCTGAGCTTGGCAAACAAGGTCCATTTTGCTTCTGATGATGCCAGCTGTTCTCATCACTTCGTAGGTAATGATGCCTATAAAAGGCAATGCTTCCTGAGCATTAAGTGCACTCAGGGACTGTGCTACCCATTGCATACCTTACTGTCTCATCGAATCCTTGAAAAGGCTGTACAGGGTGGGCACTATTCTTATCTAATTTTACAGGGGAAGAAACGGGCTTACCAAGGTTAAATAACTTGCTAGTAAGCGGTCGAACCATGATTTGAACTTGATTTGTCTGGTTCAGGAGACCCTGTTCTTATCCACATAGAACTCTACTATTTAATATGGGGGTCACTAGCCACATATAGTGATTTAAATAAAATAATATAAAGATTTTAGTTCTTTAGTCCTACTAGTCACATTTCAAGTGCTGTAGTCATGTGAGCCTAGTGGCTGCCACACTGGACAACACAAATGAATTCCTGCATCACAGAAAGTTCAGCTGGATGGTATAGAATATTAAAGATGGAAAGGCCTCTGTTATTTAGTCTCATCCCCACCCCAACCCCATGTTGAAGACGAAGAAATTGAGGCCATGTTGGTGCAGACCTCTGTCCAAGACCTCCCAGCACGACTGAGACCTGAGATTCTGTCTCTCCAGTGTCCGTCTGCCTCACGCACACACCTGTCCTCACCCACATTCTGTGACCTTCTCGCTAACGTGGATATGCACTTCCTACCCAGGGTGACGCATGTGCTTTGTCACACCTGGAGCCACATGGCATCATGTACACCAGGGCACTGACCGAGCTGCCAACACATACCTATGAGCAGACACATTTCCTCAACCTTTGTACCCAGGCACGCTTTCGCAGGCACCCCCGGGACCCGCACATGACACCCTACATTCACACAGGACCCTGGTATGCAGGCCTCATCCTTTCCTCTCAGACTCCGGGTCACTTCTTCCACCCTGCTCTCCCCACCTGGGCCTCCTCCCCTCGCCCACTCTATCCTGTTTCCAAGCTCCTGCCCACCCACTTGCTGGCCACCTGCTCAGCTCAGGGCTGGGGGAGGAGTGGGCTGGCTCTTCTGTTTGCCAAGGCAGCTGGACTGTGGCCACTTGCTCACTCAGGACGAGAATGCAGAAATATGCCCTTTTTAAACAGAAGATATAAAAGAGAGGAAGTTAGGGCAGCAGGCTTGCTGCCTCCGCTCTCATTTTTGCTACAGAGTCTCCTCTGTCCCTCATCTCCTTGATCCCAGCTCTGCAGCAGGCAGGGAGGAGCCCTCCCACTAAGGATGGAGACCTGAGGATGCACAAGTAGAAAGAGGGGCTCCTTGGCCCCGGTCCTTCCTCACCCCATTTGGGACTCCATGTGCCTGGCACTGTGCCCAGTCTTGCGCACTTTGCCTCCTTTAATCTCCCCAACACACCGAGGAGGTAGATGCTATTATAGCCCCCATTTTATAGGAGACAGAGAAGTGTAATGCCAAGTTCAATATTATAGTCAGTTGGGGGTGAGTCATGATCAGACCACAGGGCTTTGTGAGCCCAGAGCCCCTGCTCTTGAGGGTCACGGTCTCCTGCCTCTGGTAGAGTTAAAAGAACACATTCAGGTGACGTGGGTTCTCTTCACAACCCCACTTGGAACATGCCTGCTCCTGATCTGTTTGTTAAGTGGGGGATCATAGTTCCAATGTCACAGGGTTGCTGTGAGGGCCCAGAAGGAGCTGCATTTGTAGGAAGGACACCTTCTGGTTGTGTGAGAGGCTAGTGTCCTCTAAATCAGGAACTCTGAACTGGTTTTGATAAACTCTCCCTCTGAGCATCTGCTAAAGCCATGCACCCTTGTCCAGAAAAACACACACACCCCTCTACTCAGAGGCACAAGATGTCCTTGGGGGTTACAGGACCCCTGTGGCTGCCCCATACATGGCCTGTACCTCTAGTTAAAACCCGGAATTGACACAGCAGCTTGGGGCTGTGATCTGAGGAGGAAGTTCAGCACTTCTGTTTTACAGGCGGGGCTCCTAGCTTGGCTCCTGGGGCAGAGCCAGGGTCGTGGGGCCTGGGGATGTCTCTGCTCAGCGCCCCATGTCAGTGCTGGTGTGATGGAGGGCGGAGGGCACAGGAAGGACTTTTCCAGAGGGGCACAAGAGAGCGACAAGCTGGCTGGAACAGTGCGTTCAATGAAAGTACAGATTCCTTGGGCCCACGCCCAGCGGGTCGGATTTGGTGGATCTGGACAGGGCCTTGGAGTATGTATTTTTTAAAGATCCCCAAGAGATACTGAAGCAGCTGATCTGATAACCATTAATTTTAAAATCTTTACCTAGAATGGAGTTTTGTTTTTCTAGAGAGGAAATTATATCCCTCCCCACTTCCCTACCGTATTAACCAAACTCCATCTCAGGACCAAGCATGGAAGGGTACCCCCGACTTGCTGCTTTCCTCCAAGCGAAGAGCAGGCAGGGGCTGTGCACCCCCAAGGGGGGCCCATCGCTGTGCAAGGCTCTCCATTTGTCCATGAATTCTGGCCTTCTCCAGCTTTCCTACAAGGTCGTGTTTCCCGGTCTCCAGCCTCTCCCAGCTCTTTATTCCTCATCCTTCTCCACAATTTCCCACCGCTCTCTTCATGCTATGCAGACATGAAGCCAGTGACGCGAGACCCAGAGGTGTGTGCGGAGCAGGCGTCCGTGCCAGCCTGCAGGCTTCCTCAGCGTCTGCCAGCATCCTCCCCTGTTCCTATCAGCCTCATCTTGGTAGCTTGGATCTGTTCATATGCTTAGGAAGGGGCTCACGGTTTGGAGGATATGATGGGGTGGGCCCATGGTGGGAACCGGGACATGCAGGCCAGGAAGCGGCAGGCTCATCGGTGGGGGAGAAGCCAAAAACGTGGGCATACAAATACCCGCGTTCTCGTTGTGGGCCTGCCTGTGACTGGCTGTGTGACCTTGAGCAGTCATTCTGAGCCACTCTAAAGCTCAAAAAGTCATGAGCCCCACTCCAGATTTAAGGAATCGGGATCTGCATTTTAGCAAGACACCCGGGTGATTCATCTGGACATTAAAATCTGGGAAGCCTGACCCGTAGACTTGCTTCTTGTCATTAACTTGTGGTGACCGCGGTCAGTGTCTGGCCCCTCAGGGGCCTCCTTTGTGACATGAAAGGGTTGGAGCAGATGGCCTTTGTTGTGGAAGGTATGACATGGCAAATCTAGCCCTCAAACTAGTTTTGTTTGGCCCAATATTATGTTTACATTTTTTTGGAATACGTTTCTAGTATTTAAAAATTGGGAAATTTCACATAAATACTTGCTTCAAATTCTCTTCCAACCACCAACAAAATCTCAGGAACTTCTTAAAATATATGAAAAAAAAAAATGCTCAGCCTCACTCTTAGTCCGAGAATTACAAATCAGATCTACACTGAGTTGCTATTTGCCACCTGTCTCACTAGCAAAGATAAGAAATTTTGATAATTTTGATAATTTCTTATCTTTGTGGATAAGGGCAGAAGAAAATGGTCCCCTCAGATTAGTATGTGAAGAAGTTAAGTTAGTACAAACTCTATGATGGAAAGTCTCTCGTCATTTGTCAGAATGACCAAACAACACCTACCCTTTGACCAAATAACACCGATTCTGAAGAGTTTATTCACAGAAGCTTGCACACACGGGAAATGTAATTCTAATGAACACATATGAGGTTAGTCACTGCAGCATTGTTTGCAATAGCTATAGATTGGAACTAAGCCAGCTGCCCATGGATAGTGAGCTGGCTAGGTAAATGGTAGACAGACATGTGATTAAATACGATACCAGGGACAGCTCTTTATGTAATAGAAGGAGGCTCTCCAAAATATTTACCGAAAAATGGAGGATGCAGAACAGGTTGCAAGGTCAAGTAGCATTTGTGTGTGGGAGAGTATCTGTGGAAAGATGCTCTGATAACATTGGAACATTGGTTGTCTGTGGGGAGGGAACCTCTGAGACTGGGGTACAGAGGCAGGAAAAAGTCTTTTAACTAGCTATACTTTTGCATCTTTTGAACTTTGAACCATGTCAATGTGTTAACTACTCAAAGAATAAAAAACTAAGAACTCTCGGGGACCTAGATTCTATGATCCTAACACTACATGATTCTAATGTTTTATAATTTGGGGAGCCTAACTTATCATGGCTCTGGAAAGCTCATCTCTCATGAGGCTGAGCCCCTCCTAAACCACCATCCGTGGTTTCTTGAGTCTCCGGCCCTCCTCTGTCCCTGAGTTGGGCCACAGTAGAGCCTATAAAGCTCAAGCAGCCCTGAAGGAGGGCTTCCTGCCGAGCACGGTGCAGTTGCATGAACTCTGGTGTCTCCTGGGATGCAGCCCTCAGGGCCACTCTCACCCTCTTCACCTTCTCTGTCCTCCTAGGGGAGCCTTCTCCGTGGTGCGCAGGTGCGTGAAGGTGCTGGCTGGCCAGGAGTATGCTGCCAAGATCATCAACACTAAGAAGCTCTCAGCCAGAGGTAGGTGGCAGAGCCATGCCCTCCTACCCTCCGGGGCTCTCCCTCCACCCCTCCCTCTACCCCTTGGCTTAGAACCAGGACCTGGGTCTGTCCTCCTGAGTGATGCTGCCAGCTGGAGTGTTCTTCTTCTTGTGGGTATTGTGAGAACAGACCCCTCTGTTTTCATTCTTTAGGGCATCTAGGCTGGAGGCCACAGCCTTTCTGATAGGCCAAGTTCGCTGCCCCCCACCCAGATGAAGGCTAAGGTGCCAGGTGGGGCTTTATTTCCCTCTCTTCCACCCCTTGCCTCCATTCTCACCTCCAGACCTCTGCATCTGCTGTTCCTCTGCCTGGATGCCCTTACCTGGCTCCTTACAAGGCTGGCTCTTTCTCAACTGTCAGGCCTCAGCTTAATGTCATATCCTTTGAGAGACATCCCTGACCCCAAAATCTGAGAGTGTCTCCCCCATTTTATATCTCTCATTACTGTTTACTTTCTTGTGGTTTTCCCCCAACCTGAATTTAACCTGTTTACTGGCTTGGCTCCTTGTTTAACAACTTGACTTTAAGTTCCTAGAGGGTAAGAATGAGTCTCATTCCCTGTAATACGCCCAGTACCTAGGACAGCAGCCTACACATTTGAGGTGCTCAAGCCGTGCCCAATCAAGACACCTGTCTGATCTCTGGTCCCTAAATACTCCCTAAGACAGTGGCTCCCAAGCCTGTCCTCACATCGAAATTCCCTGGAGAGCTTCAAACATTCCTGATGCCTGGCTCCCATCCCCAGAGGTTGTGATTTAATTAGCCTGGGGTGTGACCTGGGTTTTGGAAAAGATCCCCAGGTAATTCTAATTTGGAAGTGTTCCTAGACCAGCAGCAGCAGCATCAGGAGACTGTAAAAAATGCAAATTCTTGATTCCAGACTTAAGGAATCAGAGTCTACATTTAATAAGACACCTGGGTGATTCATGTGGACATTAAATCTTGGGATCTCTGCCCAGGAGTCTTGCTTTTTTACTTTTAGTGGTTAGGGTAGTCACGGTGGCGACCACGGTCAGCTGTGTTGGGGAGGGTTATCTTCGAAGATCCAATCCCCTGTCTGAGCAGTGGCTAAGCTGCCTCGGGGACCACTGTGTGGTGGAGGGAACTCAGGTGGGTGGGGTGGGTGCAGGTGCAGGCTGGGCAACCCATGGCTCGTGAAGTTGGGAGGCATCATGTGCAGGTCTGGCATAGTGTCCAGGTGTTTGCCTGGCACAGGCAGCAGCTGTGTCTGGGCCAGGGCCCAGCAGGTATGGGGTTCACGGAGTCTGGTACAGGATGTTCACGCTGTCCCCCACAGGCCTCCCAGCAGGCCCCGTGTTAGACCTTGTGCTGCTGCTTTTCATCTCTCTGGCTCAGTGTTGTCGGGAGCCCAGCACTTCCTCGGAGTTACTGAATTCCCCCAATTCCCTCGTAAGCAGACCAGTGTCCTGCAGGGAGAAGAAGCTGGAGTAGGGGCGCTCTCTGAAGGCCCAGAGCCCCCAACTGGCACACGGTCAGCGTGAAAGGTAGTAAGGAAGAAAGAGACCCGTGGCATGTCCAGAGGCAGAACCAGGGACGGGGAGCCAGGACGGGCAGGAAGGCTGGCCACAGCAGACGCCGCGACTGGCCTGGCCGTTGCTATGTGACCAGTGGCAGTCTGATGCCCTTTCTGCGCTTTGTGTCTAGCAGTCAATGTGTCTCAGTCTCTGAAATACGGTGGGGCCAGGACTAGGGCCATGACTTTGGATAACAGGTTGAATGGGGGAGAATGCGCGAGCGCGCGTGCGCGCGCGCGCACACACACACACACACACACACACACACACACACACACGTGAGTGGGGGAGGATGGAGGAGCATTACCTCCTTCCTGGGAGGTGGCTAAGAATTCCTGGCCAGTGTAGACTCTGGGCTGTGCCAGGCAGTGACTGCCATGCCCCATCTCTTCGGCCATCTGTTGAGCCTTTGACCTCCTGGGAGGAAGGTGGCCCAGGCCTAGTGAGCGTGGAGGGTGGGAGTGGGGATGTTCTCAGGGAACCTTCCCAAAGCAGCCTGCCAACTGCCAACGCTTTCTTCCCAGTGGAGGAGGAGAGCAGAGCTCCTTTTAGCAGGTTTCTTTGTTTGCCACTCAAGGTGCCTGGGTGGGGAGTGGTTTGAGGCTGAATATTTGGCAACACACTCTAAGCTTCTCCTGCTGGCACTCCAGGGTGACTTAGGCAGCTCTCGGTGGGGGGCTGTCCACCCCCCCCAGGGAGCTGTGACCTCCCCTTCCCCACCCTGCCAGCCTCTTCTATCTATCCTGTGGTTCCCAAACCTGGGAAGTATTTTTTGTGTACTTTTTAAACTAGTCTTTTAAATGAAATGCTCATAATATAAACAATTTTGAGAAATCATAAAGACATGAAAAGTAAAGATTTTGCCTGTCCCAATCTCTGCCAAATCCCCCCAGGAGCCTTTATGAAAATGCAGCTGCCCCAGGCAGTTCCACCCCCAGAAGGATTCAGTGCTGTGGGGCCAGAGCTCCTGCATCGACAAAGTCCCGTCAGGGGTTATCCACTGGTGCTGACTCTGTATGCTTTCTAGCCCCAGCTCACCAGGCACACACGGCAAGAGTTCGTTAACATTTTAGAACACACTGGGCATGTGGATGCGGCTGGTGCAGCCAGAGGAGACTGGCATGGGTATGGTGACCTCCACAGGCCCCACTGTTCACCGTGGTGACCAGTCCCAAGGTGCCGGGATGGAGGTGGGGCCGGGCATGGGGGAAAATGGCGTGAGTGTGAGCTATTCAGGCTGCCTCTGAGTTTCTGGTGCACCCCTGGGAGCCTGTGAGGAGGCAGTATGACATCTTTCCTGTCCTCTTCATCTTCCTCCCCAGCCCTTTCTGGCACTCTTGGTCCTCATGATTATTTCTCTGATTATTTCTCCAGCCTCCCGGGATGGGGGACCCTGTTGAGGTTCAGTGGAGGGTGGGGCATTTCCTATTCTGACGCCTGGAGCTCTATTTTCTCTCCTGATTCCTGTGCCTCTGGTCAGAATCCCACTGCCCACCCACCTGCTGGAGCCCATCTGTCCCCTCGAACCAAGCTGCCTGCTGGGCCCCAGCCCGTCTGCAGGCAGAGAACCCTTCAGGCTGCCTGATTACACTCTCCGCCCCTCCCACTCTGCTCCGACCCACCTGCCCTGCTGGCACTGTCGGGCCCCAGAAACCTAACTTTAGAGTTTCCACCCACCCCTGCCCGTTGAGATCTGGCAGGGCTGGCCTCCATAACCCCAACACCGTGGAGGCCTGCCCCAGGGAGGAAGAAGGTTCGCAAGGTATGACTGTGGGCATTGGGGAGAACACTCCCCAGTACATGGGCAGGAGTCTGCAGGCTTGCTTCCCTCAGACCCCTCGCCATCGAGGGACTCTGCTGAGCTGGATAGATTGAGTTATCAATTAATTAATTATTAGAATGGGAGACAATATAATATAGTAATTATGAACATGGATTGAAATCCCAGCTCTGCCACTTCTTAGCTGTAGGACCTTCGACAAGCTGGGCTCTAGGCCCTGGGAGCACAGCAGTGACCGAAAAACAAGGTTTTGCTCTCATTGAACATGTTTTCTAGGAAGAGAGACTGACAAGAGCATTAAACACACAGATGAGCTGGGTAATTTCAGGAAGCAATGAGCGTTATGAAGAAAATAAAACCAGGTAACGGGGAAGTGATGGGGCAGGAGAGACGCTCAGGAAAGGCAGCCGGAACCTTCCCGAGGAGAGAGGTAGCCATGAGAAGACCCGGGATGAGAGCATTCCAGACAGAGGGTACAGCGAGTGCAAAGGCTCGGAGGTGGGAAGGCGCTTGTGGTGCCTGAGGCCGGAAAGGAGGCCGGCGTGGCTGCAGCTCCAAGGCCAAGACAGGTCAGGGCCCAGCAGGGTCTCGTTGGCTGTAGCGAGGAATTTCGACTGTATCGTACGTGAATACAGAAGCTGTTGGAGAGTTTAAAGCCAGAGAGTGACAGGCTCTAATTTACATTTTAATAGGAGCTCTTAGGCTGCTGAGGACTTTCGACTGGGGTGGGGTTTTCAGAATGTGTCCAGGAGTGGATTCGCAGAGCCCTGGGTGGTTCTAACAGGGCTTGACCACCTTGATGAGTGATTTACATAACAGAGCAAGGCCACTGAGACCTGAGAGCAACCCTCTCCCTACATTTCTGGAGGTTTCCTGCATAGTATTAGAAAATGAAAACATTTCCGAGTTACAAAAACTATCGTATAATGTGTATGTTTATATTCAACAAATTAATGTTTTTAGCATTGAAAGTTGCAAGGCCCTGTAATTGTCCTATGCACAAGATGATTATAAGATTTATAAAAACAATTAGTTCCTAGCATTTCCAGCAGTGAAGTCTGATAACCAAGCACCAGTGTGAAGCTGTATGACCAACGTTTTCTTCTTCCGGTCCTATCAGTTTAACTGCTCCTGAGCAACCTCATGTAGAGAAAACACCCGGATATTCTGGATTTGGTCCCTCGCCCCCACCAGTGTGTAGCTTGGCCCAGGAGGCCCAACTTTGACTTGCTGGGGATGGGGGTGGGGGACACGATATGGAGCACGGGGAGGGTCCATCCTTCCTTAGCCCACTGAGGGCCCTTGACCAGCTGTGGATGAGTACCCCCTTCTTTCACCCCGGATTTGGCCTTCCCCACCCTAAAAGACACGGAAGGAGGAAGAGAGGGAAGGGGAATGAGAGGGATTCCCCTGGGTCCATCTCCCTTCCCTTGGCCTGCAGCAGGTCTTCAGCTGGGGAGTTGAGCTTACGCTCTATGAAAACTTTATCGGAGTTAATTGCTTTGCTGATGGGAGAGCCACATTTCAGTATTGATCTAGGCTTCGACAGTCCTGGGAGGATGGCCAGTGATTGCTCTAATGGAGGGGGCGGGGGAAAGGGAAGCTGTCTCTGCCAGGGGACAAAGGGCTGGGACTTTCTCCTTCCTCATCACCCTCCCTGATACTTGCCTGCTCTAGAGTGGACATTGGGAGAACGGGGTTCCAGTCTTGGCCCTGCCTCTGAGTGTCTGTGTGAGTTTCCTCCTGTGGGACTTGATTTTCCCATTTGGGAATTGGGGGCAGGTAGAGGTGAGGGCAATTTGTCAGCGCATAGGGTTTTAAAACTCGCCCCTGAAGTCTGACTGCCTGGGTACAAAGCATGGCCCCTCTGCTCACCATGGGTGTGACTTTGGGCCACGTACTTAACTTCTCTGAACCTCTGTTTCCTCCTCTGTAAAGCCAGAATAGTAATTACACCTTCCTCAAAGGGTTGCCGAGGGCTCAAAATGGGAAATGCATAGAGTGCTCTGCACAGTGCCTAGCATATAGTAAATATTGTGTTTGTTAATGGTTCCTATTTTATTGTTTTGCTTTTTAAATTAAAGCATTAACTACCGAATTGTGAGAAAAGCACCGAAAAGGGAATTGAGAAAGGCATTTTCAGTCCCAACTCTGCCACTGATGAGGCCTCAGCATTGTAGTAGGCTGCAATTTCCTTATCTGTAAAATGGGGACAGTGCCACACACAGCCAGGGTGATTGAGAGGACTAAATGGGGTCACAGGTATGACTATTTCCAGTAGCCTCAGAGTCAGAGAACAAAAGGGGCAGATCCTGAACCAGGCCTCTCTCCCAGGTGGGTGGGGAGAACAGTGGATTTGGACAAAAGTCCTGGAAGTCAGGTGTGAGAGCTCCGGGTAAGTCACTTGGGAGTGCTCCCCTACAGATTCTTTGGGGCTCTCTGTGTCTTCTGCAAGGGAGGTGGCTTCTGCGAATTAATACAGCTCTTCTGCAGAGAACCACTCCCTTAGCAAGGTTCTTTCATTCAATCGTTTATTCTTTCATTCAGTTATTCTTGAGCACCTACTATGTGCCAGGTGTTTGGATAGCTGCCAGGGGTACGACAGAGACCAAGTCCTTGCCCTCAAGGATAGAGATATCCATGAGACAGAGTGGGACAGCTGTCCAGCTCTGAGAGCACAGAGAAGGGGCCTCTGCCGGCCTGGCAGTCAGGACAGTCTGCCAGGAGAGGGTGACATCTAAGGATGGGTAGGAGTGAGTGATGGCCAGCGAAAGACCAGTGGAAGGTTGACGGGGAGTGTTCCAAGCTGAGGGGACCACATGTGCAAAGGCCCCAGAGTGAGAGGGCTGAACAGGATGTGCCTGGAGAAGTGAAAGTCAGCACTTCAGTCCAGCTGGAGTGGAGTGGGGAGTGCGGCAGGGCTGGGGAGGGCCAGCAGGATCCTAAGGTGGGGTAAACGGTGTGTGGGGGTGGAGGGATGCATTCCAGGCTGCAAGGAATTTGGTTCTTATACAAGAAGGGGTTCAGGGATGCTCTTCATTTGAGAGCCCTGAAAACTGAGGCCCAGAGAAGAGAAGGGGCTTCTGAGTCATTGCAACCCCAGCCTTTCCTTCTTCCACTGTACCCCAGTGCCTGCCTAGAGAACCCAGAGGCAACCTCGTCCAGCACCCAGCAGCTGCCCTGGGAGGTGGAGATCATAAGAGGCTGCAGAAGGGAGACAAGGAGTGGGTGGAGGTTCTTCCCTCATCCGGGACTCACCTGGGCATCTGTGTTTCAGATCATCAGAAGTTGGAGCGTGAAGCCCGCATCTGCCGTCTGCTGAAGCACCCCAACATTGGTGAGTTCTAGGGGACAAGTGAGGGGTGTGAAATGGGACTGGGCCCTACTCCCCTCCCCGCGCTAGTGAGTGTTTGCTGCTGGGTGGTGGGCAGAGGAGGAAGCTGCTCTCTCCTCTGGGGATGGCAGCAATAGAGATGGGAAAAGGGGGTGTCTTTGATGGTTTCCACATTCCTCAGAGAACAGCTTGGTTGAGGGGAAGGTAAAGAAGGGGACCTTCCTCGCAGCCTGCACTGCTGGCAGCCTCCTTCGGAAAAGCCACTTCAGGAAAACTCTCGAAGCTCTGAGAGAGACAAAATTAGGCCAAGCTTGGCCTTGACCAGTGCAGCCCACTCTCCTAACCCACCCCGATACTGAGTCAGCCTGACACCATGGTCATGCCCCCCTGCTCATACCTGCGCAGGCCTGCCCCTCAGAGGCAGACTGAGTGCAGGGTGGATGGAGAGGCTGAGACCAGGGCAGGCCTGACCTCCCTTTGTCCCTCTCCTGCACAGTTGGAGGGCTGTGCCCCTGCCTGTCAGGGTTATAAGTCATGGGGGGAAGAAGTACAGATTCTAGATATAGTTCTGTCAGAGAATGGCTGTGTGACCTTGGGTGGGAGCCCTGTCGTCTCTGATCCATTTCCCCCATCTTCACAAGGAGAGGCCGGTCTGGACCACCTGGGTCTCTTGTTAACAGGTAGATTCTGGTTCAGCAAGTCTGGGAAGGGGCCCAAGATTTTGGATATGTAGCATGGTCTGAGGTGATGCCAAGGCTGCTGGTTCACAGACCACACTTTGAAGAGCAAGGTCTATGTGCCCTCTAAGGAATACTGCAATTCTGACACCTACCACACCTTCTCCCTCCCAGGGAAGCATCTCTCTGTGCCCAGGACCCCAAGGGTTAACTCTCCTGCTGGAGAGAAGCATCTCCATCTGCTATTTATACCCGGAAGGCGCCTCCCTTTCCCTGTGCCTGGGAAGGGGAGCCGAGATGCACAAACAGCAGCAGAGGCTCCAGAGCCCGAATCAGATAAGGGGCAGCAGGGCAGCTGCGGGGGGAGCAACCTTGGTTGGTCCCTGATATGCTTATGGCCTTACTGTGTGGCCCTGGGTGGCTCCTGCCCTCTCTGGGCCTCCAATTCCCCCACTATATGATGGAGGGGTTTGTGACTGATCTCTGACTACAGAATCCCATGGTTCTTGTCAGCTCTAGAGAAGGGAGATGGTAGTGTGTGTGTGTGTGTGTGTGTGTGTGTGTGTGTGCATGTGCATAAGCACAATTGCAGTTGTCTCAGGTCAACGCTGCCTCCTCCCATTTGCGCCCCTTCTCCCTTTCCTTCCCTACCATAATGGGGAGCAGTAAGTTATGGGCTCTAAGGCTGACAGACCATAGCTCTCTGTACCACCTGCTGATGAGGCAGACCCCGGAAAGCTACCCCAGGGAGCAGGGGACAACCTGAGAGTTTAGCAGGTGATTTGGAGTAGGGAAGGGAATTAAGCTTGGTCGATGACGAAGATGGCAATGTCTTTATTTATTAAGTTCTTCCAGGTTCCAGGCACTATGCCGAGTGCTTTAGGAGTGTGATTGCATGAACCCCCTGCGGCAAGCCAGTGGTAGGAGCTCCACTGCTAGAAGAGGAGGCTCAGAGAGGTTAGGGAATGTGCCCAAAGATACACAGCTTGTAAGAGGTGTTTTGGGTGGTGAACCCAACAAGTCTGACTCTAGAGCCCATGTTCTCGGTCATTCTATTTAGCTTCCCAAGTGGACATCAAGAGTGTGTTGTCATAGGATATGTGGTTAGGGGAGTAATACCACCCTTTAGCTTTTAAGAAAAAAATAATAACTCTTAGAAATAGGACAGGGATGTCAAAAATTCATGAGTCCAGCTACATAAATGAAAACTAGGTTACAGATTCTGTTTTGTTCTATGACAATATTTTTAAAAGTCAAAAAAGTGACAACATAATTCAATAGGCACAGACATGCCAGTCTCTCCACTGTGGGCGGGACCTTACATAGCCCAAGGCCCTTGAATCCTGCCTTTCCTCTTGGGCTCTGGGCTGAGTTTTTCCTCAGGGAGGCCTCCGCTGATGATGGGAAGGGATGTTTTGTATGTGAAAACAGCAGAGAAAGAAATCCTGTTTCCTGCACTCCTAGCTGTGATTTGGACACCTCTCAGGGATGAAAGCTGCCTTCAATATCCTCCTGCGGATGGGGGCTGGAATTTAGCCTCTGTCCCCCTCGCCTGGCTACCCAGAGGGGCAACCTTTTACAATCAGTCCAAAGGCACCATCTGAGCTAGAGTCAGCTCTAGAGAAAAACCCCCATCCCAATTCTGTTCGTTTTCCTGAGGCTCCTGGTTTTAGGGTGGACCTGGAACCCAAGTATCTTTAGAGCTCCCCACGAATGGCTATTGGCCAGGTCTGAAAGTCCCTTCTGAGATGGTTCTGGCTACAACTTGGCTTCTTAGAGCTTCTCATTCTCAGGAAAGGGAAATTAAAAACTCAACACGCCCGCTGGGGCAGAGTAGACGGAAAGGAGCCTCTGGCCAAGAGTCTACCTGGAGGAAGGTGGGGAGAGGAAAGGGTCTTTTTCAAAACTTCATCTTGATACACTAATGATGCAAGTTTATTGTAGATGAGAAGACAAATAATTTTTAAAGTGCTTCCTATAACCTCAGCATCTAACGTTAACGTTGTATAACATGTGCTTCCATCTGATATTTGATTTTGTGCCTTCTCAAACACACCTATACTTCTTACCTAAAAGCAGAGCCTGAGGCAGGGATTCAGGTGCTTGTGCTCCCAGTGGAGACCTGTAAGGGATGGGAGGAACAGGATGGAGAAGGGGAAGGAATGTGGCCTCAGGTCAAGTCTAATTTTAACCTGATCCCAGGTTGGGGGATGGCCTCTGGAGCATAAGTCCCATCTGGGAGTTGTCCCTCTTTAAGGCAAGGAGACTGGCCCTTTGCAATGACCCTGCCTCCCCAAGTTTGTCAGCCATTGACTGAAGGTCGCAGGTAACCTGGTGGGCAAGGTGGCTCTATCAGCAGTGAGCATTTCTTCAGAAAAGGTGGGTAGCTATGCACTGTGAGCAGCTAACCTTCCCAGCAGCTGCAAGATGGCTGCATCAACTTACTAAAGGGGATCTGGGCAGAGCCCCGATATAGGGTTACCAGATTCTGCACACGAAAAATACAGGATGCCCAGTTTAATACACATATACTTTTTGAAAATTAAGCCTGCATTTGCTTTGAAACACATTAAAAAATGAAAATCGATGAATGGATGGACGAGTGGATAGAAATGTAGCAAGGGAAGTATGAGAAAACATTGATGGTGGAACCCAGGTGTCAGGCACAAAGGTGTTCACTTGATCGTGTGTTGAATTTTTTATAATGTTGATAAAAAAAAAAAATTAAAGCGTGATTATATTATATGCACTCTTAGGCAACCTGCTTTTTAGTTTTACAGTCGTTATTTATAAGTATATATCATCATTTAAAAATTTTTTTTAAATTTATTTAAATTTCTTTTCCCTTCTTCTTCCATCTCTGGCCCTCATCTCCCCTCTCTCGTATTGGGCACCCACTCTGGGGTGTTTGATGCCTGCTTCTCCAAACTTTATGTGCAGATATGAGAGCCATAAGCAATTTAGGGGACTCAGTATTGAGTCCGAGATACATGCACGTGGCAAGAATTCCAATAGCACTAGGGTTTACAACGAAAAGTAAGTCTCACCTACCCACGACCCCTGCTCATCCAATTCCCCTTCCCAAGGCGTTCCCAATGCCCACATCTCTGTATCTTTCCAGAGAGACTTATGACATATACAAGCTTAAATAGATCCTTTTAAAAAGGACTGTACACACTGTTTTGCATTTTGCTTTTTTGCCAAACAGCATAATTTAGAGATGATTCTCAACCAGTGGACACATAACTGCCGCATTATTTTCACAGCTGTGTAACTTTCTATTGTGTGATGCATCATAATCCTCCAGGCCCACACTCCCCTCCGCAGACATTTTTAGGTTGTGGCGCAGGGGAGAATATGAACCTGTCCTGGGAGAACTTGCCCTTGGCTTGCAGGTTGCGGGCCTGGAGTCAGCCCCGCGCCTCAGGCCCTTCCTTTCAGAAGCTCAGGAGGTAATTTTGGGAGCTCTGGGCCCCCGGGAGCCTTGCTTCTGTTCTCAGTGAATGAGGTATGAAGAGATGACAGTTTCTCAGCATACCAGAACTCTGGGACTGCTGTCACTGCCACCTCTTCTGGCGTTATTATCTCCCCAGACCTGGAAGCAGAGCAGGGACATTCCCTCAGGGCCAGCACTGAGTGAGCTCCGATTGTGTGCTTCCTGCAAGTCCAAGAGTCTCATTCTCATTGTCCAAACACGGAAAGAGAGGCTCAGAAAGGTGTAGTAACTTGCCCAAAGTCACGCAGCTAGCAAGGGGCAGAGATTTGAGCCACAGGCTCATTCTATGATGCTAGCCTGCTCAGCCAGGAAACCGAGGGTTGGAGAGGGGAGGGGATCAAACTTTGACCAGAATGAGTGTCTTTAAATCCAGTCCTCTTTTGGCGACGCTCGAAGTCTGAGAGGCCCTGCTCACCTGCATTTGTCAAAGCACCTGGCACCTAGCTTGTGCTCACTTGACTGTATGAGAAATTGCAATGTTGGCTATTGGGGGTTGAGAAGGAGGGTGTGCTGGGGAGCAGTACATCCTGGTGTAACTGGCTGTCTCGGCCCCTCCCACAGTCCGACTCCACGACAGCATCTCTGAAGAGGGACACCATTACCTGATCTTCGACCTGTGAGTTTGGGCCCTCCCTGGGACATACAGAGGGTATTGGGGCAGCCTGAGCAGGGATGACCTCACTGGGCCACTTGGCCTGAGGGATCCCAAATGCCGCCAGGCTGAGCTGAACTCCCTCTTGTGACACAGTCTCCCAGACGTGGTAGGCTTGCCACCCAAGCAGAGCAGTGTTCCTGAAATGCCAACACACAGTCTTCATCTATTTAGTTTAGTTTCTATTTGAGGCCACTGGTGAGATAAAGTTTCCTTTTAGAATAATTTTGAAGTTTTTAAAGCCAGATGATTGAATGAAAAACAATAATGAAATGATAGGCCTCGGTGGCTCCAGTTTTGGCAGAGGAGCTCAGTGACGGCACTGGTCTCATCTGGAAAGGACAGCCCTTAAGATGCTGATAATGGGATGACAATGCATGTGTGCCGGGCAAGGGGCATGTGGGAAATCTCCGCGCCTTCTGTTCGATTTTGCTGTGAACCTAAGCTACTCCAAAAAAGAAAGTCTATTAAAAAACAAAAACAAAATCCAGCCCTTGGGCTTCCAGGAGCCTAATGAATCTTAGTGATGTGTTCTGAGGGTCCCGCGCCCCACGTCTTAACTCCAGCCTGGGCCGGTGGGGAGAGAAGGGCTGGGATGGAGGGGTGAGGACTTAGTGGAAAAATGAGGTTGGAAACCAGGAAGGGGGCTGTAGCAGTGGGTACCCCTGTGAGCCCTGGGGCCCCTCCCTTTGGGCCTGAGGTTCTGAGGTCCCTGAGCCCCACTCTTAGCTTCCTGGAGACTCCTCCAGAAAAGGTGGCTCCTAGGGCCTCTGTAGAAAAGTGACTCGGTGGTGCCTGTCTCCCCAGGGTCACCGGTGGGGAGCTATTTGAAGACATCGTGGCCCGGGAGTATTACAGTGAGGCCGATGCCAGGTGAGTTTCAGGTGTGGCCTGGCCATGGTGCCCAGGGGCAGGGCCTCTCTCCTGCCAGCTTCCCAGGGAAGGCCCATCCTCACACAGTGACCATTTCCTTTCTCTCCCCAGTCACTGCATCCAGCAGATCCTGGAGGCCGTGCTGCATTGCCACCAGATGGGGGTGGTGCACCGGGACCTTAAGGTGAGCGACCAGCCTGAGGGTACGGCTCACCAAGGGAGCCTGCCCTTCGGCCCCTGCCCTTCCCTCCACCTGCGGAGCCAGGGGCATTACGGGAATCCCTTTCACTTCCCCTCATTGAGCTGCGCAGGGAATATTTCTCCCACTGTTCAGATAAGGAAACTAGGCACAGGGAGGTTGAGCATCTGGGCTCGGGACCCAGGCCTCCCAACTCCCAGCCCATATGCTTTGTGCCAGGCGAGGTGAGATGCAGTTAGACTGCCAAGACTGGCTATGATGGAGTCCAGAACCCAGCTGGGCCACTTTCTAGCTGCACAGTGGCAGCTTCTTTACTGTGAGGTCGCCATGGCAACCCCTGCACAGGTTGATGAGGATGTCAAAGGATAGCATAGTACCTGGTACATAGGCACGCTGTTATTTTTGTTTCCAAATCTCTGGCCGGTGGGGGGCAGGGGAAGAAGAAAAACAGGCCTTGGGGCCCTCGGAGTGCCCCCTCCTCCCACCCGAAGAAGGAGATGGACAGGACAAGCAGATGTGGAGCATAGGGTTGGCACCAGCGGCACAGCCTTTCCCAGTCAGCACAAACTTTGTGGCTTTCCTCTGCTGGGCCTCATGGCCTCAGCGGCTCGTAGCTCATAACATCACCCTCTTTTGCAGAGCAGGAAACTAAGGCCTAAAGAGTCTGAGAGATTTGCCCTAGAACATGCAGCTCGGCCGTGTCTGAGCTAAAACTAGAACCCTGGCATCTGACCCCAGATCCCAGCCCCTGGTCTGGCGTCAAAAAAGCCTGCTTCTGCAGTAGCCCCTTCTAGGTCACTCTGCTGGGTGTGCATCAAACCTCTACTTTTTGGTCTTCAGCGACTATGAACTCACTTCTTACGGGGTAGCCCCCTGCACCGCTAGGAAATGCTCCTTCAATCTTCTTTGCTATGGGGTTTTCCCATGAGCCCATTTCTAACCTTTGGGGACACACGGACCAAGCCTCTAGCTCAGAGAAGTCCTAGAGGCACTTGGTTGACTTTGTGGTAGCTCTTAAGTTTTCTGCAGGCTCTTCTCCCCCATTCTCACCTGAGATAGTACTTTCAGACCCTCCTCACCTTCCCTAGGCACCCTCCAGTGGATCCAGGGCCCTCTTTGGGGTGAAACGCTCTGACCAGAACCCCTGCCCACCTCTGACTGTCACAAACAGTCTGTGGCTCCTCATCTGAGCCCATGTGAGCTCCCTGTAGCTCAGTCTAGACCTGCAGGCAAGAAGGTCTCTGGCCAGACAGCAGGTCGGCTCTCCCGGAGGGTTTGTTCCCATTATAGCCACAGCCCCTGCACTGGAGGAGGGGGGAGGAGAGGCGGCACAAATTTAGGCCACTCTGGATAGAATAATTAGGGGCACATTCATCAAATCAGGGCAGGACGGCTACGGAGACCCGGGACATGTTGGGAACACAGTCCCCAGAGGACAAAAGAGGCCTTAATGAGCTATATTTGTTTAGGAGGTGAAGGATCAGATGTGGGACCCTCTTGGAAGTCCAAGTGGGGAAGGGGGTCAGAGGAAGCCAGACTGGAGCCCCACCTCCTTCCCGAGCAGAAAATATGAGTGCCGATACTTATCAGGCACTTGCTGTAGGCCACTTGAAATGCTTTACATGGATTATTGCAATTAATCCGTCTGCCACCCCATGGAGTAGGCATTATCCCCATTTTTCTGGGAGGAAACTGAAGCTCAGAGAGGTGAAATAATTTATCCAAATTCCACAGTGTAGAAGTGGCAGCACGGATCGGAAGCTGGGGCTGTCTCACTGGGGAGTCCATACTCTTAACTCCCCTCTGCCCTGTGGAGAGGCACTTCCTGTCCTCCAGACCCAGCAGAAGACAGCATCTTCCAAGCCCCAGAAGCCAGGTGGCATGTCTGAGGCCCCCTGTCGCTCAGCCTAGAGTGGTTAAGAGCATGGCTCAGAAGCCAGACTTTGCCTCGATTCTGGCTCTGTTACCAGTTCTGTGATCTTTGTCTGGTCACTTAACTATCTGAGCCTCGGTTTCCTCCTCTTTCTACATATGATAAATACTTATTAAGTGCCTGCTATATACGACCCACTCTCTTAGGTGCTGGTGATATAGTGGTAGACAGAACAGATTAGAAACATTCTACAGGGATGACAGATAATGAACGAGCCCATAGATGGGGGAAAACATTAAAAGTCGTGATGAGATCTATGAAGGTAAAAACAAGGAGCTAAGATAAAGGATACCTAAGGACTTCTCCTTATATAGAGTAGGCATGGAGGGCTTCTTGGAGGGAGTGACATGAAGGTGAGGACCAGATAAAGAGAAGGAGCCAGCCCTGTGAAGCTCAGAGGAAGAGCAAATTAGGCAGGGAGGACAGGAAGTGCAAAGGCCCCGTGGTGGGAATAAGCGTGACTATTTCAGGGGCTATAAGAAAGCCACGGTAGAGAATGGGGATAATAATACCCATTTGAAGAGTTGTTGAGATGACAAATGAGGTGATATATGCAAAACCCTTAGCCTAGTGGCTAGCACATAGTGGGGACACGGTAAATATTGCTTTTTCTTCCTTACTGTGTGGTGGCTATCCCCCACTCCACCCGCCCTGAGGGGAGGGAAAGAAGGGAATGGCTGGTGGAAGAAGGGTCTTCCTATTGCAGAAGACAGAGGACTTGCAGTGGGGTCGTCCCCTCTCTGGGCACTGAAGCTCAGGGTCCTGTGGTTGGAGCTGGAGGTGGGGACAGGGCACCTCTGGATTGTCCAGCTCTTCCACTTACAAGCCCAGCCCCTGGAGGTGAGGTTCTGAATTTGCTCACCGTCCTCTGGTCCTTTCCTCCCCGCTTTCCCTTCTTCTTTCTGGTCCCGGGAAGCCGGAGAATCTGCTGCTGGCCTCCAAGCTCAAGGGCGCTGCAGTGAAGCTGGCAGACTTTGGCCTGGCCATAGAGGTGGAGGGGGAGCAGCAGGCATGGTTCGGTGAGTGGGGGCAGAGATGTTGGGGGCTAGGCTTGTGTTGACGCGCTGGCCTCTAGAAGCCTTCTCCTCTGCCCAAACAGGGGCAGGTTGGAGATGATATTACACCAGCCAGGGCTCAGGGAGCAGAGGTTCCTTCCCACCCAGCCGCTGGGTCCGTGGGTATTGCTCATCTCCCTGGGGGTCAGGTGCAGAGGCATGGTTATCATTAAAACAATTAAAACCGTACATGGCTTCTTCACGTGTGCATACACCATCACTGTTGGCTAGAGGCTTCCATGAGTTCCCTCAACTGCCGAGTGCTGGAGGTTGCTATCCTGATTTTATAGATGAGGAACGGAGGCTAAGAAACCTGGAAAAGGCCAAGGGAGAGTAAAAGGGGTGGAGCTAGGATTTAAACTCAGATGATCCAGTGCGCTCTGAGATTTTGGCCTGATTGAGTCCTTTCAACTATCTAAGGATACTTTTTAGTGGGCAATACTCATCCGTGGTTAAGAGACCGAGCTCTGGGTTCAAATGCTGCCTCTGCTACTTAGGAGGTGTGTGACTGGGCGTCATTTCACCTCTGAGCCTTCGGATTCTCATCTGTCAAATGGGGATAATAATAGGATGTTTCTCAGGGATGTGTGAGACTTAAAGGAGATCAGGCGGAGAAAGTGCTCATCCCTGCTTAGCACACACAATCGATGAATAGGAACTATTCTTGCTAAGGTATTTTTGAGTGTCTATTATTTCCATTGATCCTCCCAACAATGCTGGGAGGTGTTTAACATGAAATCTCTAATCCCTCATTTAACAGATGAGGGAACTGAGGCCTAGAAGGAAAAGAGACCGACCCAAGGGACTTAGGGCAAAGCGAGAGCCAGGGATAGGTCTCCTGCCATCCCAGGACCAGCTCCTAGAAGAAGCAGGAGAGTGGGCAAGGGTTCAGTCAGCTTGGAGTTGACATGGCAAGGACATTTCATCTCGAGTGCCAGTAGCCATTGACTGGTAGTAGCTGCTGGGAGGATTGTGCTAGAAGTTTATGATGCTGAGTCAGGACCCCGTGGGAAGGGCTCTGAGATTGATCAATGACTTCTGCCGTATGCTCTGGAGTGGGGGTGGTGACAAGTGTACTATTTACTTAATCCATCCTAGTCGAGAGGTGTTGCTGGCTTGCCAGGGCAGGGCTGCCTGCCCTTGGCCGGCTCTGGGGGCAGAGGGTGTTTTGGCCGTCTCCAGGGAAACCCGTATCCTTCTTCCAGCAGGATCTTGCTCCTTGTTACTTACGTGCCACCCTCTGTGTGTGTGTCTGCCTGTCTGTGTGTCTGGGGAGCAGGGTTCGCAGGGACACCTGGATACCTCTCCCCAGAAGTGCTGCGGAAGGACCCGTATGGGAAGCCTGTGGACCTGTGGGCCTGTGGTGAGTCCGTCCAAAGGCCCCTATGTCCCCCTGGCTGCTGCACCTCCGGTGCTCTCTCTCCTTTCTCATCACCCCGCCCCCACCATTGCTCCTCACAAGGGGCCGAAGTTTCTCCTGGTGCTCTCCGCAGGGGTCATCCTGTACATCCTGCTAGTTGGGTATCCCCCATTCTGGGACGAAGACCAGCACCGCCTGTACCAGCAGATCAAAGCCGGCGCCTATGATGTGAGTGTCTCTCCTCTCTCCAGCCTCCCTGCCATCCCCCGGGCCTCTCCCAGTAAAAGCCAACGCCCAGGGAGGCTGGGACATGAGGACATCACCCTCCTGCCCTCCCAGCCCATTTAGCATCCCTGCCACTCTCTAGGGGGTGAATGGCAGGTGGAGCTTGAGGACTGACTGGGGCCAGGAGATGAGCTTGCTTTGCCTAATGATTGGGGACTCTAAGTGATGGAGTTTAAGTCATGGGGCCCCAGAGGGCAGAAGTAGCAGCAAAGTGGGGTGAGAGGTGGGGGAGCAGGCTCCACCTCTATACATATACACACAAATAATAGCTAACACTTATATTTAGAAGCACTCTTCTAAATGCTTTCTATGTATTACTACAGTTAATTTTCACACCAATCTATGACATAGATACTATTATTATTCCTGTTTTATAGATGGGGAAGCTGAGGCACAAGGAGATTAAATTTAACTGCCCAGATCACAAAATTAAGAAATGGTAGAGCTGGGATTTGAACCCAGGTGGTCTGGCTCTAGTGTATATGTTTCTAACTACCAAGATATACTGCTTTTCTACATGGCTAACTTCTGTCAAGCTATGTGTCATGTGTTTTATATCATATTTAATCTTTATAACACCTCTAGGAACAGTCTGAGGGGTTATGTGACTCACCCAAGGTCACACAGTCCAGGAAGCCGACCCAGGACTTAAACCCAGCCTTCCGATTTTGAAGTCTGGGCTATAACCACTGGCAGGCTGCTCTCAGAATAGCAGAGGAAGGCCTCCTTCCCTCTGGCCATCGTTCTGGTTTTTCTGGAGGTCAGGAGACCCTGCCCCAACTCTTCCTGGTTGTGGATGCCCGAGTAGATGGGCAGTAGGACCCCTGCCTGATCCCCTGCCAGTCAGGGGCTGGGGGATCGCAGGGGTGGCCTGGGGTAGGCTGGGCAAACCTGGCCCCTCTGCCCCTTTCAGTTCCCGTCACCAGAGTGGGACACTGTCACCCCGGAAGCCAAGGATCTGATCAATAAGATGCTGACCATCAACCCATCCAAACGCATCACGGCCGCTGAGGCCCTCAAGCATCCCTGGATCTCGGTGAGCTTTCCTCAGCAAGCCCCTCCCTAGGAACCCCTCCAGACCTCAGGGTTAAGGCTCTCACACAGTCCTGTTCCTATCCCTGTCCTCTCAGGCCCAACCTAGGCACAAGAAAGCTTAATCCGAGAGACACTCACCCTGCCGTGGTTCTTAGAGGGAAAGTGGAAATGGGAGGTGGGCATCAGGACTGGGGATGCTACCGGCATTGCATGTCTGGTGCCCAGGATGCTAAGCACCTGAAATGTTTACAACATCCCCTAGAACAAAGAATTGTTCCCCCAAGATGCCAACCATATCCATAAGACACCCTGCTAAGGGGCCCTTGGTTTGGCCTACCTTCCACTCACAGACCTCTCTCCCACCTCCTCCAGCACCGGTCCACTGTGGCCTCCTGCATGCACAGACAGGAGACCGTGGACTGCCTGAAGAAGTTCAATGCCAGGAGAAAACTGAAGGTAACAGGTCCTCACCCTCCATGCCCCCGGACATGGGAGTAGCTTGACCTAGGTCTCCACAGCGGCCAAGAGACCCACTCACTAATTCTTTCCTTCACTGAGTCAACAAGCATTTGTTGAACACTTGCTGTCTGGCAGTGAGCAGTGGAGAGGACAGACTCGTAAGGGGACATTATGGGACAGTGGTGAGTGCTGGGACTGCCTGCCCCGAGGCTGTAAGCATACACGGCAGGGCTACGAATCAGGTCTGAGAAGACCAAGGACGCTTTCCTGGGCAAGTGACATTTAAGCTGAGACCTCGAAAGATAAGCAGGCTTTAGCATTGTAGAGTCAGAGCGGGCAGATGTTCCAAACGGAGAAAAGCTTGTGTGGAAGTTTGGAAGCATGACCTTGACCCCTTAGGGGGACTGCGGTGCTTCAGTATGGCTGGAGAGAGGTTTTGGAGATGACTTGTGACTGGGCAGGAGGCCGTGATGGAAGTGAAGCCCCAGCTGCTGAACCCTGGAGAGGAATGGCCGCGAGACTTGGACAGGGGTCGTGGCCCTGATGAAGCTACAGTGGGACCCAGGTGGCCCTGAGCTGCCAGCCTCTCTGCAGGTCCTATGTGTCCTTAGGACCCCGATAGCTCCTCACCTAGATCTTGCCGGGGACCCCTTGACCAAGTACAAAGAGTGACCAAGGAGTCCCCAGCTGGTCAGAACACAGAAGCCATCAGTATGCTGGGTGCCGGATGCTGAGGCCCCAGCTCATTGGGAACCTCCTCACCAATGATAGCTTGGTGGCTCAGAATGGGAACGTGAGCCAAGGGGGTAGAAGCCAACATGATGTCAAGAAAACTGAGTCTCACCTCCAGCCTCCAGTGGAAGCTGTCAGAGAAGAAGTCTCAAAATGTCAAAATAAGAAATTCTTAAAATTACGAACTGTCAGACACAGAGTGTCCAAATCAGACAGTGTCAGAACCAGAAGGGCCATTGTCCTCAGCCCTCTCATTGACAGAAGAGAGTTTTTCCATATTAATCCTCGGGGTTCCAAGCCCAGGGGTCACAGAGGGATAAAGTGGTACTGGGTGAGGTGCTGAGTGCCCTGGGTAAAGGGTGGACAGGGGAGGAACCCAAGGGTGCAGAGCCTACTGTCCTTGCCCAGGCAGGAAACTTCCTTGGCCTTTAGGAGCCCCCACTGACAGGTGTCCCTGAGCCCATCACCAGCTCCGGCCTGCCAGTGGGACCTATTAATATCTGCTCCTAGGATGGCCCTGTCCCCGGAGCAGTGCCAGCTAAGGTCTAGCTCACCCTGATTCCTCCAGAGAGGTGGGGGTTTGTCTCAGGGCTGCGGGGTTGGGGACAAATGAAGGGGCAGAAGGCTTTGGCTTTGTGCCTGAATGGAGCACCTGCCTCTCCATCCCCTCTCCCCTCCCGGCTCTCTGTCTCTCTTCTCCCCCCTCACCTCCTTCTCCCCCATACCCCCTCCTCTTATCTGTTGCAGGGAGCCATCCTCACCACGATGTTAGCCACCAGGAACTTCTCTGGTAGGTGACAGGACCTCAAAGTCCCACATACATCCTGCAGGACGTGAGGACATTGCCATGTCGGCTACCTGGATACCCTCAGGCCAGGGGGCTTAGGGAGAGCGGAGGCTATAGGGGACCCCATAACTGGGGGCTTAGCTCACCTGATGCAAACCTTCATCCAGGACTGGAAAAGGTCAAAGGTCATCAAGCCAAGGACCCACCAGGAAGGGTCAGAGGTTTAGTTTGTCTCCCCAACCTCACAGCAGTGCTGGGGGTCTCAGGCTGTGCCAGGCAGAGGGAAAGGCCTCTTGAATGTTGGAGTACAGGTCCAGGAGGGACTGAGCCAGGCCCAGGGAGTAGCAATATTCCTGTTCCCCACCATCACTGGACCCCTGCGCTAAGCAGTTCCTGTGCCTTCGCTCAGGTGACTCTTGTGACAAGGCAGTGGAGGCCATTGCCATCTCTGTTTCTAAAAGGAGGAAACTGAAGTCTCACGGCCAGGGGAGGCAGAGCCTGTGTTCAGCTCAGGTTTGATCAACCCTGGCGCAGTCACCCTTAACCAGGGTGGGTCACCAGAGAGTCCAGGGCAGGAGTTTTTGGCCTTGGCCAAAGCCAGGCTGGTTTGGGCAGGGAGTGCCCAATGACTTGTGGCAGGTGGCCCCAAAGAGGGAAGGGGAAGGAATTAGTGTCAGGGCTTAGCAAGAAGGTCCCCTGGCACGCTGGACAGTGCTGGGGCCAGCGCTGCCAGAGGCTTCTCTCTGGGGAGCCTGGACAGGGCAGCTGAGCAGATATAGCAAAACTCACCCGAGGGGCCCTCTGCCTGGGCTTGGTGCCAGCCAGAGAGGGCTGCTGTGGACATGGAGCCGGCTCCGCAGCAAGGGGTTGGCTCTGGGAAGCTACAGCCCTGGCTTGTCTGAGAGGGTCCGCCTGCCCATCTAACCAGCTGAGAGAATGAGAGCCGGGGTGGCAAAACTCTGGAACCTCAGATCTGGGCTTTTGCCACCACCTTGAACTGCCTTCCTGCTCTCTCCTCAGACAAGGATCCCGCAGCTCCTTACACTGAAACATGAGCCACCCAGATAGTCAGAGTCTTTTTTTAACAACTGAAGTGCCCCTGGAGAACTCTAGTCTGAAACTTCCAAAATGGTGCCCGTGGGTCAGTTCCAGTCTCTAGATGTGCTTGGGGTGGGGGTGGGGGGCGGTGCTGTTTTAAAAACTTTTTTTGAAAAGCGTTTCCAGCACTTAAACATCATGAGATTGCATGAAAAAGCGCCGATTTCTGTCTTCTTTTGAAAATCAGACTATGTGGCCTCATGGGACCCACAGTCCTGCAATAGTGGGCTGGAGCTGAGAGGGGTCCCCTTGAGACTTGAGGGGCAAGTATTCCCCCCCCCCACTCTACTGTACATCCTAGTCCATCCCACAGAGCCTGTGGAGGATGGACAGCCCTCCCCTGGCTTTGGATCCAGAGATGCCCACCCCTACACTTGCTTTGCAAGAAGGAAACTTTGGGCGAGAGCCAGGAAGGGGTCATTGGAAATGTGAGGGTGACTGGGAGGTTGGACCGGCCATGAGTCCTGTTCTTCAGAGCCTCAGGAGCTACAATGTCCTGTACCGCCCCTCGTCTTCAGCTCACCCTCTTCAGGCCACCAGGAGGAAGACTGGTAGTGGCTACCATTTACTGAGCATCTATCGCATAGAGGTCAAGTGCTATGCCAAGCACTTTATAGATACCCTGTCTCGTTTAACTAAAAGCATTTGCTTGAGATCTGAGCACCTGGATACCAAGCTGGGCAGGGCAGAGGTGGGGCCTCCCTGAGAGCTGTCACTCTGCTTTTTCTGGCCACCAGGAACTCAGCCAGCCCCAGCCTGGGGCTCCGTAGTTTGAGAGTGGGAAGGCCTCTGCTGGGAATGGGTGCTCTGGCATGGGTGGGTGAGCCCCAGAGCGGGGCATCTGCTTCTTGTCACTGGCAAAACTCGACTCGCAGCTGTCCAGAGTGAGTAGGCAGGGCTGACACATGACCTCCACAGCAGCATGGGGCTAAAATTAGAGCGGCCCTGCTGGGGAGGGAGCATCCAGCCCTGGGCCGGGCAGCTGGGCCTCCGGGTTGGCCACCACCAGCACGGGTGGTGACCAGGATCCAGAGGGAATCCCCAGGCTGAAACAGCAACCCCACGGTCTTAGGACACACTGAATACGTCCCTCGACCCACTGGAGATCGCCGAGAACTGGGGAGCCCAGGCCACCTAGTGGGCTGCCGGCAGCCCGGCTCCCGCGGAGGGAGGAGAGGCGGAGGTGTCCCCCAGATCGCTGAGCCGGATCCCCACCGTGCGGCTGCCCGTGGATGCTGCTCTTCCTTGCCCTGTGGGCCCTGGTGCCCTGCTTGGTGTTGCTAACCCTCTACTTTCTCTCCTCCGTAGGAGGGAAGAGTGGCGGGAACAAGAAGAATGATGGTGTGAAGGTAAGCCCCCTGGGGCCCACCAGGGCCGGCCTCCGGCAGCATTTCTGCCAGTGGGCCTGGCTTTCAGGGCTGGGGCAGACGTGGCCACTCCTGCAGCCCGCCGGCCCCAGACCCGGAGACCTGGGCTTCGGTGGCCACCTTCTTGCCAGGACTGGTGGAAGCAGGCGAGGCAGGGGGTGGGGAAGTTGGAAGTGGGTGAGAGAGGCAGGTGGTCTGGGGTTTGGGTGGGCACAGGGAAAGGGGCAGATCTGAAGGCTGCTCCTCGGGTTCTCTGGGGCTGGAGGACTGGTGGGCAAGAGGGTACCAGGGTGGGACAGAGATGATCCTGAGGGGTGACCTCCCCTTTAGAGAGTGTGGGCTGGCTGGAATGAGCCCCTGCCCTAAGTACACCCCTGTCCAATCCACAAAGCCTGTGGAGGATGAACAGCCATTCCTCTCGGCTTTGGGGTCCAGAGGTACCCCCTTCCTACCAAGGTCTGTTGGGTCAGTGCCAAGCATCCCCTCCTCCCCCTGAACCAGGCCTGCCCTCTGCTCCCAGCCCCATGCCCGATGCCCGAGCTACTTCCCTCCACACCACGCTGACCCCTCCTCCCCTCCTCTCTCTTCTCCCTCTGCTCTCTGGGGCCTGATCCCCGCTTTCTGCAACCCCCTTCTCCCTGCCACTGGCTCGCCTTGTGGGTTCTCTCTTGAGATCCTGCCTTTCTCTGGGCTCAGAGCCCTGTCTGCCCAGGGCCCCAGGGCTGGGCTGTGCCCAGGACATTGGAAGATGTGGGCCAGTGTCCAAACACAGGTGGGCTGGTGGCTTCATGGCTTTGTTTGTAGCGGCATTTACGGTCTCAGGCCACTGGCTTTGGTCTTTCGGGGGGTTACATGGGAGAAGATCTGGGCTGGGTGTCTAGGCCAAGATTTCACTTTAAAAACAGACAAGCAAAAAAAAAAAAAAAGGCAACAAAGCCCTATATAATCATTTTCCCTTCTCATGCTGGAATGCATAATTATTTGGTTATCAGCCACAGTCAGTGGTTTTCAAAGTGAATTCCTTGGAGCCCAAAGGTTCTGGCAGCACCTAGGGTGAGTGGGGATCAAGCAGAAAAGCTCTGGGCTTCTCGTGCTCGCTTCAATCAGAACATCTCCATGAACGGCCAGCCCCGTGGTTAAGAAACCCTGGGTGGGCTTAGCAGCAGCAGACTTTGGCTGGTTATTAGAATCCCCTGGGCCTGTGTTTCCTCCTTCAAGAAATGGGGGTAAAGGTGTTCCCGCCTCACAAGGCAGTTTGTGAGGATAAGCCAAGGTCATGTATGTTGAGGGCTTAGGACTGTACATGGCACATGCGCATGAGGTACTGGTCAGTGTTATCTTTTCTGTTTTATGTATTGAACTTTTGGGTGAGATTTCTCTTGAAAACGAAGTTTGTGCAAGGAAATATTTGGTAATCCACAGATCTAAAGCTAACCCAATTTCTAAAGTTAACACACACACATGTCCCAAATCCTATAATGGAATTCAGAATTGAGTTTTGGCTCACCTGCTGTTTTGGGTTATCCATGAGTAGATCCCCTCCCCAATTTTAAAGGGTAATGGGGGGACGTGCAATGCGGGATCGGCCTGGTGTGGAGCAGCTGGGGCAATCTCTGGCCCTAGTGTGTAGACAATGGGGTGCTGGGCTCCCTGGAGAAAATCGTATTTGGGGATGTGGAGCAGAGGCCACAGGTGCTGGTGGGCTGTGGCCCAGGTCAGCGGAGGAGGAGGGGACAGAGGGAGGGCTGTCCTGGTCTGCTTGGCTCTCGGGTGTGGCCCTGGCAGAGGCTGACTCAGAGCCACTCGGTGTGAGGTCAGGGCCTCCCTCAGGTGGGGTCCTGGGACAAAGCTCTAGTCTGGTTCTTCTCCGGGCAAGGCCAGCAGGCGGATACTGTCTGAGGGCGAGGATATCCCGTGGTGGGGCTCTCACTGGCCACGGCAGGGCTTTCCAGTGGGCGCAGCTGAAGAAAGTGCTGCTCCTTCCTACAGCACAGGACAGATCCTAATGACTTCTCAGGGCGGTCTGGGTGGAGATGAGCATAAGCTCAAGAACGTTTCCTGGCCCGATCGTCTCTCTGTAGCTTAGCCTCCTTCCTGTCCTTGGGGTGGAGAACGGGAAGTCCGGCTGGAAGACAAGAGTAACCCAGGGGACTTGCCCAGCCTTTGGGGCACCTGGACTGCAGTATGTCCCTCAGGGAGTCCAGCCATGTTTTCACTATGAAAGAAACTGGACCTCAAGTCAAGAAGCCGTGGATTTGAGTCTGGGTCCCACTGTTTTCTCCCTGGGAGACCTGGGTCATCACTTTTGTCATCTGTGCAATGGGAGAACAGAGTTGTTTGCGGGTGAAGTCATCGTGTGCTCCTCTCACAGACACACATTCAGCCAGAGTGGGGAAACGCAGATTCTTCCCCCAGCTTGGTCCCTAGAGACAAGCCAGCGGTTCCATCTGGGGCGTAACCGAAGAAGCGGTGATTGGTTCCAGCGCTGGAGGAAAAGCTGGCTGGTTGGAGTTGGAGATACGACACGTTCCCTGTGCTTTATGGGCTTCTAAGGGCTTTTCGAGGCTAATTTTGACCGTACTCCATTTCTACCGCCCTTGCTAATCTTAGAACGATGCTTCTCTCCGTGTAGTTCTGAGAGAGGTGACTCTCCTTTCGGTGAGAGCCCTTTGTAAGTTAAACTCAAAGTTGGTCAGTGTGGGGTTATTATTAGTATTATTATCATTCATGACTCAGGGAAATCGAGTCTTTCTATTACCAAGAAGCAATGCATCCCTCCCAGCCACCCCGAGGCCTCTACTTCTATGAAGAGGGGCTGACTGCTCCCACCCCTCAACCCCACTCACTGCCCCTGTTGGTGTCCCATTCGTGCTGTTGTGACCTCTCTCCCCCATGTCCCATCCTGTCACTGTATGTCCGAATCTGATAGTCTCTGCTCTGTGTTCCCTCCTTGTGTCCTGCCTGGAACCTCCTGGCCCCCAGGCCACTCCTCAGGTTTCTGCTGATAGCTGAGCTGAGAGGGCCTGTCCCTCTCACACACGCTGTGCCTGGCTTGGCTCCATCCAGGAATGAGAATGACCCTAAGAGGAGAACGGAAGAGGGGAGAGGAGAGGAGAGGAGAGAGGACTGTAGGCTGCTGGCTTTGGAAGGCACACTGTCCAGCCCTCCTGGAACAGATGCAAGGCCTGAGCATTTATCCTGGAAATGCCCAGTAAGCCACTCCTGCCATGTTTGTGGATGGAGAGCACAGAGTCTCAGGCTCCTGGCACTCAGAGGCTTCTGGATCTTGCAGTCAGAAAGCCCAGGATTAGACCTAAAGGCCCTCAGAGACTACCCTGAGGGCATCTCAAGTCCCTCGTCTGCTGCCCCTACAGTGCAGCAAGGAGAGCATCCTCCTGGCCTCCTAGATGTAAGTGCGTCCAGGAAGTAGGAGCCTTTGAATAGCGGTTAGGCCCTGGGTACCTGGAGGCCCGGGCAGAGGAGAGAGCCTGCACTCAGGGGGTCCAGCCTCCGCTCTGCTAGCGGCCAGCTGAGAGACCTTGGGCAGATCACTGCCCACCGCTGGGCCCCAGTTTCTCATCTGTGTAATGCAAGTGTCAGTCTTGACCTGCAACCTTCTGTGAATGTGAGTCTCGAAGACTCCTGGCTTAGAGCTGAGAGAAGGAGAAGATAATCTGCACTTGTCCTCTCTCTTTCCCTTGGTCACAGCCGGTAATACAGGGGAAGCTACAAATCTCCCAAAAGCTAGAAAGGCAAAAATGGCAGGAACCAAAGACTCAAATTCTGGGCTCTGCTGTGTGTCTGGCTGTGCCTCAGTTTCTCTATCAGCATAAAGGAACTGAATAGGCCAGTCACTGGGAAGCTGTGGATGCAAGCAGGATTTCAAAGGCCACTTAGAGGACTGGTTCCCACACGTGGTCTTGCTCTGAAATACCTTGGAGATATTGTTTAAAATAGAGATCCCCAGGCCCCATCATGGAGTGAGTTACTAAACTCCACAGAGGGGCCTGGTTATGTATGTTTGACACAAGTTTCCTAAGTGACGATGACACTCGACCAAGGAGTGGGATCCTTTCGGCCTGTGGCGTCTAGGAGGAGAGACTGGGGCTCATCCCCAGACCTGAGCGCCCTTTTGTCCTTCTAGAGCTTTAGATTCTGGAGGCCTTAGGTGACTGGCATCCGAGACCCAGGGCTGGCTTCCCCATCAGAGCTCGGCATAGAGGGAGCCCTGGTCCAAGGGAGGCTTGGCCTGGAGCTCGGTGGTTGGATTGTGAGACCCAGGCAGCTGTGCACGATGCCCAGAACTTCAGGCTGAGAGAGGACTGGCCCCACCAGGTCAGCTGTTGCCGGTGGCCCCGACTCCTTGCCCTGACGCCATGCTGGCACGGGACCACAGGAGGTCCCTGAGGCCCATCCTCCCCGCAAACCTCCCTGTTGTTCGTTCCTCTGCTCCCTGCCGTTTTCACGCTGTGTCTTTTCCTGTCCCATCTCTTCTCCTTGTTTTTCCAGAAAAGAAAGTCCAGTTCCAGCGTTCAGTTAATGGTGAGTGTCTGCCGTCTCCCAAACGCCGGTAAATGCTGGGCCTCGGACCCCCGCTCCTGCCTCCCTCCTGCAGGCTGCACTGGGAACCTGGGGCGGGGAGAGGGTGCTCAGGGCGTGCTTGGTACGTGTGCCTCGTGTGACAACATGTGTGTTGTGTGTGCGTGTTGTTGGCGTGTTTCTGTTGACACCTCCAACCCCACGGCCCAGACCGGCAGCTGACAGTAGACCTGAGAACTCCCTTGGGTACGAAGGTTGATTTGAACCTTATTGCACATCCAGCCCTCGGCTTCTCGCTTCTCCCGCCCTCTGCTCTGGAGCTCATCTCAGGGCTTGGTTTGTGCCAGGTGCGGCGAGGGGTGGGGGGGTTTGTTTGGCTAAAGCAGTGGGTGCCATAGAGGCCCTTCTTGAGCAAGGCTACTCAGGGCCCGCCGGTGGCAGAGGAACCACCAGCCCCTACTTCTGTCTAGAGGTTCCATGGTGGTATGGTGGCCCACGTCCCTTTTCTTCTGATTCCATCGTTATCTCCCTCAGTTGTGTGGTTCTTCTTCCCCTGAAAAGCCCAGCATTTCTCATATCAGACCTCTCTCTCTCTCTCTCTCTCTTTTCCTCTCCTGCCAACGTGTGTATTCCTTCCCCCATTCTGTGGCCACCATGTGTCTCTCTGCTCCTCCACACCCCCTCTTTCCTCCCTCAAGCAGACAGAGCCCAGGAGCCCCTCCCAGCCCTTCCAGAAAGGCCAGGGTTCTCCGCATCCATCCCTCCATCCACGCCCACTCCCCACCCTCCACCAGCCACCTGCTTAGCTGGGTCCTTCCCTTCCTTAGGCTTGGAAGTCTGACAGGGTTTTCGGGGTAGCAACCGGATGGCAGAGCTGGTGAGGCTTACAGAAACCGGGCCGCAGCATCAGGCAGCCGGGGCAGCCCCTCACTGGCCGTGCCTCTCCTGCTGGCCGGGCCGGCCTCACCACCTCCCGTGTTCTCTCTGGCAGGAATCTTCGGAGAGCACCAACACCACCATTGAGGACGAAGACACCAAAGGTAGGGGCGGTCTTGCCTTCGGCGTCTGCGTCCCCGGACCTCCTGGCAGGCCCCCATCACTGACATCCCCGGGCCTGGAAGGGCCCCAGCACCAACCCTGTGTCTTGCTCGTCCACAGAGAGCCTCGCTTTGGTTCCTTCCTTCTCTCGTAGGGGTTATGTATTTACTATGTGTTAGAAAAAAACAATCTAACATATCGAGTCATGTATGTATCGTTGTGGTATACATTTTCCTTTTGAAGTAAGTGTTTTTCAATTTTTCTAAGTGAGTTGATTTTTGAAACATGAAGTAATAATAGTAAGAAAAAGAAAGTATGAAAGCAGTAAAGTACAGTTGACTGGAGTACAGAAACTCTGCTTGAGAGCAGCCCCCAAAGCAAGGGTGACTGTGGCCAGTGGCCAACAGTCCCCCAAAGCCCTCAGACGGACGAGGGAGCAAAAACCCAGATAAGTGTGATTGGATAGTAAGAGAGGAAAGAGTGAGGACAGTAATAGGGATAATGGCTTTTATGGGATCTTTTATGGGATGCTCGCTGTGTGGTACACTATAAGTGCTTTGTAGTAGCCTGAACATCACGATTACCCTAGGGGGTAGGCCCTGTGATTAACCCCATTCTACAGCCCAGGAAATAAAGTAGTTGAGTCAATTGGCTCCAAGTCCCATAGCTTGTAAGGGTGGAATCAGGATTTGAACCCAGGCAGTCCAGGTTCTGGCTCTGGGGGTCTCCAGGTATGGAGCTTGGAAGAAGGACAATGGAGTGCTGACTTCTGCTCAGAGGACACCAAATCCTTAGATGAGTTGGTGACATCCTGCAGTTCTTCCTGTACCTGGTCCTCCTCATCCTGCTAGGACTGGGAGACCAGAGAATATAGGGGTGCTCAGACTCGAGCGTTGTCAGAGACACCTGAGAGTCTCTGAAATCTAGAAAAACACTTGACCTGGAGAGATCACAGCTGTACCAGTTTAGAGATTTTTCAGGAGTTTAATTTGCCTCTAAAAGAATACAATGATGGGGAAAAGAGCATTTTATATGGTGTTGATATTTTTGCTCAATTGCATCAGATTTTAAGGCAGTTTTGACATGCTAAGCGCCATGACCGCCTCTTGACGGCTAGATTGCCCTGGAAAATCAGCCCCACCCTGTGTATGTTGCTTTCTGGTCATTTCCCAGCTGGGAAAAGGGGGCGTGGCCACTATCGTCACAGCCTGGCACTAGAGCAAACTAGTCTTCTACGACTGCAGTAGTGACAACTTTTAAAAATACATTGTCTTGAAGAAGAAGCCCCTGTTAGGGTCTAGTCAGCATTCTAAGTCCCTCAAGTATGATTTTCTAACTGATTTCCTGGCGGGCCCTGTGAATTCTGATTCTATAAGTCTATCTTGGGCTGAGACACGGCGTTTCTAAGACAATCCCCAAATTTGAGGCTCGCTGTTCTGATGGTAAGATTTGAATTTTGAGGAGACTCTTTGTGACCTCATAATCCTGGTCTCAGAGCAGACGGGGATGTGGAGGTGAGCTGGCTCTGTGCTTTTTCACTGGGGTCCATTTGCTGGGTGACCTTGGACAACTTACGCAACCTCTCTGAGCTTCGGTTTCCTTAACAGTGAAGAGGTGATGATAGTAGTTCCCACCTCAGAGGATTGCCGTGCAGATGAAATGAGAGGCTGCTTATAAAGTACTTATACAGTGTTTGGCACATAGTAATCGTTTAATAAATCTTAATTTTTTTTTCAGCTAGAGCTTGTGGTTGACAGGAAGCCACATGACATTTTTGGAACATCAATCATACTCAAAGATTATTTTAAGGCAAATATTTATATATTAAACAGACAGAAATATTTGGAAGAGAATGCAAAATTTGTACGCGCTATTAATATAAAATGTGAGCTGCCAAAGACATTTTCCACCTGGGGTGATGGCTCGGGGTTGCTTCCCTGAGGCCCTACATTTTCAATCATAGTTCTCTGCTTTAGAGAGAATAGAATGGGAACATTTGTGAAGTCTTCAATTTTGGTTCACCTAGGCCCCTTTTATATATATAGGGAAGCTGAGGCCCAGAGAGGAGAAAGGGCACTTCCAGGTTACCAATGGCAGAACTGGGACCCTGTTCCCTGCCTCAGTTTCCCTACCTTTCAAAGGCCATGTCTGATGGAAAGGATGCTGGCTCAGCCCGGAGCTTTTCCCCTGTTTGTCAGAAAAGAGGAACCCTGTGCCTCCCTCAGCTTCTTCAGGCCTCAGAGAAGATTTTTAGAAAACCATTTTCTGGTGTTAATTTGTTAAGTCTTCTTCCTAAGTGAGAATAGCAGCTGGTGGGGTGGGTTCTGACCTAACATTAAAGTTAATTAGAAATGTCATCCTCCGGGGAACATTTTCCCCTGAGCAAAGAAAGGACATTAATATTTCAGAGCCCTCAGGCTTCATGCACAGGCCTCTCACCCTCTGAGCATCACTGAGCTCTGCCAGGCTTCTTCCGCATGCCCCTACCTCCTCCTGGTCAGCTCCATGAAAAGTAATTTCCTCTCCAACCCAAAGGGCTGCCTCAGGATCTCAGCAGAGACATTCTGGGAAATATTGGTCAGAAACGCTGATCCCATCTCAGCCTCAGCATGCTGTGTGACCTTGAGAGAGTGACTTAACCTCTCTGGGGCCTCAGCTTGCCCATCTGTAGGGAGCTCTCCTGGACTGTCTGGGTGAACACCTGGAAAATGAGAAATGCCACAGGTTGCTACTGAGAAGCTGCTAGATGAATCCCTCACACAGCAATGAGATTGCTGAGGGGCCCAGAACTAGAGTGAATTTCTTCAAATTTAAGGAGATTAAGATTCTGTCTCAGAGAATGAAGCTTGTAGAGATTCCTGCCCACTAAGCTTCTACTATTAGCGTACTTGGTGAATGGAGTGGCTGGAGTCACAGCCAAGTTACTCACTGTCTCAGGCTGCATTAATAGAAGTATAGTGTTCAGAATGGGGAGGGGGTAGCCCAGACCTGATATTCTGTAATATCCAAGCCATATCTAGAATTGTGTGCTTATACTCAGAGAGGCATCCAGATAGCTCAGAGACCCTTGACGAGTAGATGGCCAGCTTGAGTCAGATCCCGCAAACAACATCCTGGAGGCCTTCAGCCCTGAGAAGAGAAGACCAGTCAGGGAGCAGGCACTCATTGCGGGCCTCCAGAAGGCGGAAAGGGACTAGAACTATAACTAGGGACTTTCAGGGGGACAGATCTCAACTTGAAAGAAGAAGGAGGCAGATGCCCATGGTGAGAGCTGTCCAATAGTGCAGCGGGTTGTCCGGCAGGCTGCAAGCCCCAAAGTTTAAACTAAGACCAAACCATCACATATTAGGCTGCTGGGAAGCATCCTTAGCTAAGGTTAGAGGCCGTCCTCAGGAGGAACCTCCAACTCAGAGACTTGCAGTTGATAGTAATCACAGCTCTCACTTACGGAGTGTCAGGCACTGGTCTAAGTGCTTTACATAATATGTCATTGTTTACATAAATGAGTTGATATAAAGGGCTTGGAACAGTAACCAGTTTTTTGTGAGGACTATATATGTATTAGCCATTTCTATCAATATATTCTTAACTCACTTAATCTTCAGAACCACCCTATGAGATAAGTACTATTAGTAAGCTCCATTATACATATGGGGAAACTGAGGCATGGGGAAGTCCCTTGCCCAAGGTCACACAGTTATTAAGTAGCAGAGCCAGGACCCACACTCAGGGAGAGTGGCTAAGGATCCACATCCTGGACTACTTTGCTGGCCTCTCTGAGAAGTAGCCACAGGAGACAGGGCGTTAAGCACAGGCTCATAAAATGTCACGCTGGAAGAATTCTTAAAGTCCCAGCTGAGAAGGCAAGAGAGGTGGCACGGGTCCCATGGCTCGCCATAAGCCCATGGACTTGCTCTGGTTCGTCCCCTTGACTCCTTGTAGGAGAGGCTGGAATGAGGTGTGTCCTGGCAGGGATGGGTTTCTTCCCATCCTCAGTCTCCAGTTTCCATGAAGGAGACAAGAACTGACCAGGAGGCTGGGCTCTGGGCTCCTAGGGAAAGAGGCTACCAGGTGACTGGGAAATTCCAGGGAACAGGGCAAAGACAGCAGCCCCAGACCCTGGATTGATGCCATCCACTCGTTCATTCATTCATTCACTCATGGCACCTCATCTCTAGCCCCAGGCAAGCTCCCAGAGTGACCTGGCAGAGCTCATGGTCTCAGATAGACTCATTCCCTTAGCAGAATTAAGAGACAAAGAATTCATCACTCACTGTGGTGACTGACATTGAAGAGGATAATTGTTATGTTTGCTGAGTGCCCACCATGTGCTAAGAGCCGTGTTGGGCAGGGCCCTTGCCCTGAGGGGCATGCGATGTTGGGGAGAGTGTGGTGGACTTTGGAGCTGCAAACGCTGATTGGGCGGTTGGTCCGGTGCAGACTGTTTAACTTCCTTCACCTCTGGTTTGCTCATGAAGTTGTGCTGTGAGGCTTTGAGGTTCCAGAGGCTGAGCACATAGCATGATGCCTGGCACACTCATTCGTTCAATATTGAGTGCCTGTTGGGCAGGCCTGTTCCAGGCTCCGGGGATCCAGAGGGCCAAGGGGCGTCCTGGCCTAGCCTCCATGAAGCTTGTATTTGACGTGGGAAATAGATAAGCTCAGGACCCAAAACATCAGGGAGCATGTTGGGGCGCTGGGGTCCTCTGAGAAAAGCCCTGGGTTGGGAGCCAATCTCTGCACCCTATGCGCTCTGTGTCCTTGGGCAAGTCACAACCCCTTACTGGGCCCCCAATAGTTTGATAAGGAGGCTGAGTCCCTGGTCTCCAGGAGTTCTGCCAACCTGAATGTTCGGTGACTCTGTGTCCTCTGTGTCCTCAGGTGAGCCGCTCTATGTGAGATGGGGTGGGATGGCATGGGCAGTGCTGAGGAAAGGGGCAGGGACAGGGCCTCAGCCAAGCATGGTCTTTCTCCCATGTTCTCAGACTCAGAAATGGGCTTTGTGTCCATCCGTCTCACCTGAGGCTTCTCTGGAGGCCAGTGAACTGACCAGATTTGGAGCTAAGCTTGAGCCTTGGGCGGAGATGAGGAGGGCCTGCTCCTGGGAAGCCGAGTGAGGCTTCTTGTAGGACTGTCCTGCTGGGAGCCAGGACACCTGGCTTCAAATTCCTTCATCACCGAGGCTTAGTCTCCTCAGGTGTCAGGTGGGGGAAACTGGCTCTGTCCACCTCCCAGGGTGTCTGTGAGACTGTGTGAGAGGATGCAGGATATGGTACCCACTGTTCGCCAGGCTTTGGTCCAAGTGCTTCGTGCACATCATCTCATTCTACACTCATACCAACCCCCGGAGGGGCACTGTCATCTCATCTGACAGACCAGGAGGCAACTTTGTGGCCCACAGTTGCCCAGCCTATGAGGACCTGGGCTAGAATTTAGAGGAAACCTGTCTGGTACAGAAGCCTGGGTTCTTTACACGGTATATTTGGCCCTGAATGAAAGAGAGGTGATGGTGTCTGCATTTTACAGATGGGAAAACTGGGGCTCAGAACATCATACATCGAATAAGAAAAGCGACATCTGACCCTTTGCCAGAAAGATAGCAGAAGTTCGTGATGTTTCAGTGGCAGCAGGAGAAGCCAGGTCTCAACAACTGAGATTCATTAGGCCTAGAAAGTTCTGAAAATCTTGGTGCCTGATTCCTACAGACGCGCAAATGGAGCAAAAAGCTCATTCAGACTTATGGGAAAGAAGCCCTAAGACCTTCCTTAGCAGCCCCAGTTTGGGCCGTGGGGAGGCCCTAGTTTGTGGCTGCTAGTGACAGCCACCACAGTTAACTTCGTTTCGATTCAGGGGGCAGAGCAAGGTGATAGGGAAGCTTATTTTGGAGTCAAGACCTGGTTTTAAATCAGGCCTAGAATCCGAATGCTTTCGGACGCAAAGGCTGCCAACTAAGACACTGGTTCTGTCTTTTGAGGGAGGTTTCATACTTTTTAAAAAATCTTCCGGGGTCTCAGTTTCTTCTGTGAAACGGGAGTAACAATACCTACCTTCCAGGGGCACTGTGAGGGCAAATCTACACGAGGCCCTCAGGTCTCGGGACAGGGTCTGGCCCATGACGAGGACTCAGGAAAAGGTCGTTGGTTCTTCGTTACTATCACGACTGCTACTATTTCTGTGTCCCCCTCCTGCCTTACAGTGCGGAAACAGGAAATTATAAAAGTGACAGAGCAGCTGATTGAAGCCATAAGCAATGGAGATTTTGAGTCCTACACGTGAGTCAGCTGGGTCCATCCTGCATGTCCTGACTGGATTGTTGTTCGGGGGGAACTGATGGCTGACTTTGGGGATGCCCGTCTCTGGCCCTCAGTCACTCTGCATGTGCCGTGAGTCAGAATGAACTCATATTTCTGATTTGCATTCAGACCTTTTGCCTTTATTGAGCTTTCCGTTTGCGATGCTGCTCTATATCTCAGTCCTGCTCCTCCCCATCCTTCTCATTTCTCATTCCCCAGAAGGAACTCCAACAAGACTCTTTTGCTTCCCCAAGGAAAGGGGGTGCTTTCCAGCACAGCACGGGCGTCCTCATGAGAGGAGCTGGAAAGGAGGGAAGGGAGGCAGGCCCCTCAACAGTCTTGCCACATGGGCCTGGGTCCTTGCCCTGGACCTGCTCAGACCTCTGACCTCAGCTGGGCAGGAAAGGGAAGGAATCCAGAGGATATGCACCTCCAGTGAGCTGGAGTGAGCAAAAGAACTCCCAAATGGAATCTGACATCCTCTGGGGAATAAGGCAGAGTGCACAAAAATAACAAAATGAAGCAGGTCACACGCAACATCCCCAGCACACCTGGACCAGCCATTGGAGGGGCGGTTGTGTGCAAAGGCTGAGCTGGAGCGCCCCCTGGTGGTCACCCACACCCTTCCTGGTCTGGCCCTCAACCTGTTCTCAGCTGGCTGATGAAGGGTTCTGGGCCAAAGCCTCAATCTCTCTGCCATGGCTGACAAGGCCTGGGCCTGAGCCCCCACATATGCTTTTTGGTGGACCAAAACTGCCAACAAAGGCAGAATGACTCTTGCCTGTTGGGTTCAGGTGAGGTAGGGACAGCCTGGCTGGGGTTTGCTTTTTGGGCAGCCTGTTCCTGGTCTCTACTGTGTCCAGGAGCTGAAGTTTGTCTCCCAAAGGCTTGGCAGGCCACTGTGGGAGGGTTTAGCAGCAGCAGGTGTAAATCTCCAGAAATCTACTGGTTATCTCTGGAGGAACAAGGACCTTGGAAGGCGTAGGTATGAGACTGAGGCCGCATGTACATGTGTGTGCATGCACTTGTCCACGCATGCACATTTGTGACTGTGTGCACCAGGGGTGTGCACTGGGTGTTGCATAAAAGCATGGAAATATGTTGTTAAATGGGTTGTGCAGCTGGCCCCAGAAGAGTTAAGTCAGCCATGGGAGAGCCTGAGAGTGGCTCTGGTAAGACATGGCCAGGGAAAAGGAAAAGAGAGGTGGCTCCTGTGGATTCCAGTGCCATTTCTGGGGACTTCCCTGCCCGCCCCCCACCTCAGGATGTCACTTCTTCTGGCATTTGTAGCCTACTCTAGGTCCTAACCCTTTGCAAGGACCTCCGGGGCCCGTGGTGACCTGAGTCTGGCCCTGTGTAACCATGGATAAGCCCCTTTGTCTCATGAGATTTGGTTTCCCTACTCCATGTACAATGGAGTAGGAGCAGATGGTCTTGGAGTCCCTTCGGAGGCAGGGACGCTCAGAGACCTCCTAGAGAGACACTTCCCCAGTCTCCCAGATACTCGGAGCTCATACTCCCAGCCTTAGAAGATTCTGCTGCTGGAAGGGTCTTGAGCATCTTGTATGGTCTGAGCACAGCTCCGCAGGCCCTGGTTGACTCATCTGGAGAATTTGAGGTCCTGAGTGAAGAAGTGAGTTGTCTGGGGTCACAATGACAGGACAGTCAGGGCAGAACAGGGACAGAGCACCCTGCACTCACCATGATGTCCAGCTCAGAAAATGCTGGACCTGACACTTCTTCCAGTGTCTCTAGTTCCTCTCCAGGTTGGAATCTTTGCTTGTCCTAGGGTACTTCCTGTCCCTGGCTTCATTGTCATTGTCATGGGGGTCCACGTTGTGCTACAAAAGACCCCAGAGATTGTTTTTCCCTTCCCCACCTGGCTGTCAGGGTCTCTCAGAAGACTGAGATCTGGACGAGAGCACTGCGTTGAAAACACACAGTTGCCCTGCGCACCTTTCCCCAGGCATTGCTTTGTGGAATGCTGTTTTCTTCATCTTGCAGAAGAGGAAACCGAGGCTCCCAGTGAGGGCTGCTGCTAACAATAGGGCACCTTTGTTTGAAGGAGCAAAATGCACCCCCTCTAGGGACATAGCTACTTGGTGAAGAGAAGTCACTTTAATGTGAAGGAAAAGGTCTCTTCTCTAGGAAGACAAATTAGAAAAAGACCCCGGGGTTGTGCTGCCCTGGACTGGAGGCGGGGATGGTATGCAATTTGGAGAGTAGTCGGTATCCAGGCTGGACTGTCCCCGCTGGCGCCTCATGCAGTGCACGAGGCCGCAGTACATTTGTGGTGCCCTTGCTGGGAGAGGTCAAGCCACCTGCTGGGTAAATGGCAGAACCAGGACCTGGACCCGGCTGTCCCAGTTCTAAATGGCACCAACCAGGCAGCGATGCCACACACTGTGCAGTTTGCAAGCTGCTCCCCATTCAGCAACCTCGCTGATCCTGAGACGGGTGCAATCATTTAGTTTCACAGGCTCACCCTCCTCGGGTCCAGGCCCCTGGATTAAAGGGTGGTTCCAAGAGGCCACCCCAGCCCCTCTTTCCTCTGACTTCCTCCCCCCAGGAAGATGTGTGACCCCGGGATGACGGCCTTTGAACCTGAGGCCCTGGGGAACCTGGTCGAGGGCCTGGACTTCCATCGATTCTATTTTGAAAACCGTGAGCAATTCCATCTGTCTGGGGGGCCTGTTGTCTGCTCTCGTTTAGTGTCCTGCCGGATGGCACAGCAGGGTGACAGGCAGCACCCCCGGGGCAGCTCAGGAGCCAGCGAAGAGGAAGATTCTGTGTGGACAGGGGTTGGTACCATCTCGATTCCCTCTCCTAATTCTGGCCTGTTAGACTGCCAGCTGCCCACCACCCCTGCCCCTACGTGGCCGAGATGGGGACTTGGGATAAGCGCGATGAGCCGTCTCAGCTGTCTCCTGCCCATGACCCTGGGAGGGCTGGGGAGGGCATTTATCTCCACTTTACAGATAAGGGAGCCTTCCCAGAGGGGCACAAGCCCAGGTTACTTTCATCTGCACACCTGGGGCCCCCCCAGCTGCCCAGCTGGTCACAAGCTGGCTCATGGGTTGTTACATAAGTGCCCTCTGTGGGCAGGCTGTCTAGGGAAGAGGAAAGGCCCCGAGCTCACACTGCTGTGCCCTGCCTGTTTGTCTAGGTCTCTGTCCGTGTGTCTGTCCTTTCTGGGCCTCTCCTTTGCAGGGGAGACTTGGCAGCTTTGCAACTGGGGGCTGTTGGAGGCTGAAGCTGGGCCTGACCTAGGCTGCTTTCTGCCTGTGTCTGTGTCTCACCTTGGCCAGGGGTCAGACAGGGACGAACCAAAGCACACGCAATTTAGGATCATCGGCTCAGGACTTGGAGGAAGGCCCTGAGAGGTGGCATATCCAGGGTCCCCCAAAGGGAAGGCTGCACTAAATGATTGCCAGTGCATGGAAGCACCTCTCAAAACTGCATTGGTTTTCACAGTGAGAAAGTTGGTCCCTTTCTAAGTTCTCTTGCAATCTGTCTGGCCTAACAAGGGGAAAGGCTCAGTCAGAGGCCAGTCTGTCTTGAACAGCTCTGAACACTTTCTAATTTCTCTCTTTATCAAAGGCAGAGCAGTCTCGGGCCCAGAACCCACGCACGCAAGAGTGTGGAGCTCGGATTCATTTCACTGGACTCACTATTAAAATTTTATTCTGTTCATTAATGATGGTGCTAGAAAGTTTTAAAAAATAAATTTGTATAAATTAATAAAGTGAATTGACATAAGGAAATATTTTAATGAAGTAAATACAGGTAGCTCTTGTAGATGATTAAAGTAAAGGTGGTATTTAGGTGACCGAAGTAGAATCTAGTCTAATTCTTCATCACACACAAGGGGAAACTGAGGCCCAGAGTGGGGAAATGATTTGCCCAGTGGAACCCAGAAAGTCGGTGACAGACCCCAGCCCTGTCCTTCCCTGTGCACCCCCTTTCATCTGCGTGTTAGTGGCCCCCAGCTGGACATTCCTCTCCTGCCTGCGCCCAGTCTAACTGAATCTTATAGAGTACAGGGGCTCAAGAGCACCCCCAAAAAGCTGTGAAGAAGGAAATTGTGTTTTTCCTTGATAAATCAAACTGATTCTCCAAGGCTAGCAACGGAGGTTAAATTCTCATGTGAGGTGGTTGGATGCGCGACAGTCTCCATCACCCTAGAGCTCCCTGGCTGATCACTGCGGCCATCTCTCCACTGGTCAGAGCAGGGCAGAGACCGGGCTGAGCTGGCTCTAAGGGCTCAGGGATGGCAAAAGGGAAAAGAACACAGAGAAAAGGACATGCTAGCCCTTAGCCTGTGTCCGGGCAGGTCACCCTATCATAGCACCGGCCCCCTAGACTCTAGGTTTGAACATCTGGTCACATCAAAGGACCCATGAGAGTAAGACCTAGAGTAACTGCCTGCCCTGGGCAAAGTTCCACTCTCCTGCCTGCTTTTTCCTGCTGGAGGACCTGCCCCTTTCTCCCATGCTACCCAGGAGGGTGGATGTTGGAAGCCTGCAGTCTGTTCAAGGGACACCATGCTAGTGTGGTCATTTCTTTATGAAAACCCTTCGGGACCCCAGCTTTCAGCAACAACAGTATGGCCCAGTGCCCTCAATGATGCTAAACTCTTTGTCCCTTCTGGGATTATTCTAGATCATTCGAATTCGGTCCCATCCGGAGACGGACTTCTTTTAGGTTCTACTGCATTTCTTTCAGAAACTGGCCCAACTTGAGACAGTCACACTGCTTCTCTGGACCTCATTTTCCAAATCTGCTAAATGGATACCTTGAACTAGATGGTCTTGAAGACCTCCAGCCCCGATGCTACGAGGATGCGTACTGAAGCCTCCTTGCATTTTGTAGGAAGGCCATTGGGTGACCTCAGACCTCTGAGTCTGCATTCTCTCTGAGAGCCCAGAATTGTAAAAGTCTATTAGTCTCCATATCTAAGACGCAATGATTTTGAGTCCTTTATTCAAGGCCTGAGTACAGTGTGATTATAATATTAGGGGGTGGATACTACTGAAAGTTTTCTGCAGTCTTAGGGGAAGGGAAGCTATTTTAGATTTGTTCAGGAAATCAGTGGCTCACAAACTTGACTGGCATCAGGATTAGAGGGTGGGGAAGGGATGGGGCTTTTTAATATTACAGACTCTTGAACTAGCGTCACTAAGGGTGGAGATGAGTTTCTCTGAGGGATTCGGACCTACATCTGGGCTCCACCAAGGAAAGGCAGAAAGGATGCTTGGAGCCCAAGGTCCCATTCCTCCCTGGGTTGTCTTTCTGTGCTTTTATTTTTTATCTTGCTGAAAAAGTTGAGTTTTTACAATCAAAATAATTAATAATTGATAATAATAATAATAGTGGCTATATTTCACACAGAGAGAGCTGGTTTCAGGCATTTTTGTCGATTCTGTCCTGATGACAAGAGCAATGCATTTCTCCCCAACGCCGGAAAACTCTATGACCTCCCGCATCACCAATACCATCCTCACATTCCAGGATTCTAAGATTCTACCATGTTAATACTCCCCAAGTTCTCAGAATTCTAACATGTTGAGAGTAGATGTAGCAAATGAGGGGCCCACAGGCCATATCTTTACTACACATATGTTTCATGTGGCCTGCATGATGTTTTAAATTTGAACTAGATGCCAATAATTAAAAATGAGGCATTTCCAAATTTCTAGATTTTCTTGAAAAATTAGAAGGTGTGGCAACATGGGTCCCACTTTACTCACAACAACCACCCGGGAAGGTGTATAGAGCGCCCTCTGTAGATGAGACACAGTGTGCTCTTCACCATCTCTACCACTCTCTATGTCTCCTTGACCCAGAGGCAAAAGGTCAGTTGTCATTTAGCGTCTTACACTCAGGTCAGCCCTCGTTTATGTTCTTGCCTGGCCTCTAGCGATCTGGGTTTGCGACTCTGGTATAAAGTCATCTGATTCTATAATCATCTTAGTCCTATGTTTCCATGTGTCTGAACATTGATTCTAAAGTTCTATTCCTCTGCACTTGAAGAATTCGGTATGTCCGAAATCCATTGTATCCGAGCTGGGATATGATCTAGTCATCTGGAAGTTCTGCCTTGACTCCCAGGTAGCTGAACCCCGTCTCAGAGACCCCGCCTCCGGAAATGAGGCAGGCGGAGGGGTGTCCGCTGGGAGGGTCGCTGGGAGCTGGGGAAGTGAAGGCAGTGAGGCAGGAGGCCACTAGGTTGCATCTCCTCTTCCCCTTCCCGTTCCCGCCTGCAGTGTGGTCCCGGAACAGCAAACCTGTGCACACCACCATCCTGAACCCCCACATCCACCTGATGGGCGACGAGTCGGCCTGCATAGCCTACATCCGCATCACGCAGTACCTGGACGCCGGCGGCATCCCCCGCACCGCCCAGTCGGAGGAGACCCGCGTCTGGCACCGCCGGGACGGCAAATGGCAGATTGTCCACTTCCACAGATCTGGGGCGCCCTCCGTCCTGCCCCAGTAAGAGCCCCTCCTTCCTGCCATCATTAAGACAGTCTAAATGAATGGGGTGGTGTCGGTCTGGAGCGGGGACACGTTGGGGAACCTGGATGCTGGAAGGCTTTGGAGCAGGGGCAGGAGGCCCACAGGCAGGGGACCAGGCCTGAAGGTCCCGGGGGACTCCTAGGCGGCAGCCTGAACTCCATCTAAGGAGGTGGGGCAGAGTGGTTGCCCAAGGAAAACGGGGTGCCCTCCTTACCTACCACACACGCCCTGTCTTACAGTTGAAGGTCCAGCTGGGGGCGCTGTACCGCAGAGATCTACTCTCCGTCCGTGGAATGTGGCTGCTGGTTCTCCCACTTGGATTTTGCTGGAATTCCCTCAATCACGCCACCCCACTACCACCACCATCACCATCACCTTCATACCTGCATCAAGAAAACCCGCCCGTTCACAAAAGCCATCACGTCTTCAGAGCAAACGACCACATCTCCCCGCCTGCCACCTGTCACTCTCTCTCTCCCCTGCCAAAGTGGGGCTTCCTCGGGCCTGGGTGCCCTGGCCGTTTGCCCGGCCGTGTGTTCACCAGGGGCTGGGGAGAAGGTGGGGTGGAGTCAGAAGGAATGTGTCATCACCCAACTCTCTCCCTGATCGCTCCTCTTCTGGGGGTCCCCCAGGGAAGAGCAGATGAACCCTCAGTCCCCTGAGCCAACCTCCCCTGCAGGAGAGAGAGGAGCCAACGCCAGGAGCCTCCGGCCGCAGACTGCCTCCCTAACTCTTCTCCCATCCTGTCCTGCCCCCTGGGTCTCCGCCTGACCCTCCTCCCTCAGTGTGGGGAGCAAGATCCTCTCAGGGTGCCCCCACGTTTTTCCTTCTTCCTTCTCCGATGTTTACCTCCAACACTAACTGCCCATTCCACCCTTCCATCAGGCCCAGAGAATTCCAGCTTCGTCACATCTGAGGGAGAGAATCTGATTGCTTTTTGGGGACAAAAGAAAGCAATGTTTAGGTATTCCTTCTACTTGGACCGCATGCCTTTTTATAGCCAAACTTCTGTGTGTTTCGTAAATGGATTTCGCGTTAATGGATATTTATGTAATAACTAGACCTCTCGATTATTGTGAGGAGGGTTGGGTTGGGTTGGAAAGGGAGGTGGGAAGAGGGGTGAGGGATATTTTTTTCTGTTCTACATTTTTTTTTTTTTTTTTAATGCCATCTCTGAGATGGACTTAGTCACCTGTGGTTACCTGGGACTGAGGTGGACTCAGGCCCAGAAGGAAGAGCCTCTCTGTCATTCTGGTCCCAAGGTTCCTTTCAGGACTGAATCAGATGCTAATGCTGATAAGAAATAGTAAATCAAGGCAGAGAGAGGAGGGGAGGTTGTCGGGATGGAAAAATCTGGATTTTTCTTAGCTTGCCTCCCAAATGGGGCCCTTACTACCACATTTTCCAGGATTTCATCCCACCCCATCTGTGTGCCACCCCCAAGACCCCCACCCATCTCTGGGCGGGGGTGTTCATGAGCATGTGTCTTCATCGCCCACCCCCTCAGTGTCTGCTGGTCCAAGCAGAGTGCTGGAATGTCGACTCTTCACGCCTCGTCCTGCGGCTGTGGGCTCGCATCGTTCCTTCCCTCTTTTTTCTCCTCTCTCTTGCCCTTTCCCCCGGGATCGACTCTGACGTGGAACGCCTTGGCACGTCCACTAGGACCTACTGTCTGCACTGTTTTCTTTGCATGACTTTATATGCAGTAAGTATGTTGAAAAAAAAAGAAAAGAAGAAAAAACACTCAGCAAAACCAATCTACATGTTTTGGACAAAAAAAAAAAAATAGAGGTTGTATTCTCAGTGTCCGACTCGGAAATATGTTGCTGCCTCTCTGTGCTTTTGGCCTCTGTGTGGCCGTGTTTCGCCAGCATGAAATACTGTCCCCTCTGGAGGATTTTAGGGGAGGAAGAGCCACTCCCCAGGGATTTGGAGGAGGCACTGGTTCCCCTGAACCCCCTCCGGGGAGTCCTGGGTGGTGCGTGGAGCAGGACTGATGTGAATGTTTGATTCAGATCGTTCTGAGTTTTCCCTGATCATGAGCTGTCCGCTGGGCTCTTCTCTCAGCTGCTTCTGTCCCTGGGGACAGGTGAGGTAGGCAGGCCGGGGACTACGGGCCAGGAAAGAGGCTGCCAAGGCCCCCTGGTCTCCAAACTGGTCGATCACTGGCCTCTAACCTTGGCAGAGACTCTGCTGCCGAGGCCCAGGGGTGGGCACTTGGCCTGCCCCAAGCTCAGAGGGCTTCCCAGTAAGGTCCAGTGATCCCCGGGTCCCAGCAGCAAAGCCGCCTGCCTCTCGGTGAGCTGTCAGCTCCCACAGCCATCCCCGAGCCAAAAGTGAGGGCGTGGCCTTCACCAGGGGATGCTGCGATTACCAAGGCCAACTCCGGTCCCTTCTTTAGCCTTGATTTCCCCATCAGCTAAAGGGGTTAACTATTACTGCCTAGCTTACGTTGCAGGGCTGATGGGGGTGTCAAATGGGATGGTGAGGTGAAGCCAAATATACCTGTGAGAAATGACAGAGTTAGTCACTGAGTCACTGGCTGGACTCCTGTTCCATTCTGGGCCTGGCCAGTCCCCTCCCCTCTCCTGCCTGACCCTCATTCTCCTCTTTGGTGCCTGTCAACTGCTTATGAGCAGTGGAGTGCAGGGGCAAGAGCTGTGCTTTGAGGGTTAGTGGGATTCCATTCCCAGCTCCGATCAGACTTCCTGTGTGACCCCAGTCAAGACCTGTCCCCGCTCTGGCCCTTGGTTTCTCGCCAGAGGAAACTGAGCTGGAGGACACTGAAGCCTTGCCTTTCGTTTGCTGACACATGTCCTGTCCACTGTGTCCCTCTCTAAGTGCCAGGGAAGTGGAGACAGGGCCTTACCCCAGGCTGAGATGGCCCCACTGCCAAGGCCATGCCTGCAGGTGGGCACAGCTGGTGTGGACCACAGGGCACAGACACGCTCCTGAGGCATCAAGCAGGGGAGACTGGCAAACAAAGCAGCCCAGAGCCCACCCCCACCAGACAGTCAAACTCTGTGCTCCCTCAAAACATCCTATAGATGTTAAAAAAAAACAAAAACAAAAAAAAACCAGACCTAAGACAAGACCTAGGCTCCAGCATGCAAACACGTTTACAGGAAAGTATTCTCCTGGGTTCATGCCCACTGAGGCATTAACCCTGACCGTGGCCTCCTGTCTCCCTTCAAGGGAGACCCTCTGGGGGGATGTGTTCGCCAGACTCCCCGTGCTGGTTTCTTCGTTACTATTTGTTCGGGGTTTTGTTTCAGTTCTTTCTTTTCTTTCTTTTCTTTTTTAAAAAATATGTGGCTGTGAACATGAATGACCACTGCTCAAACTTTCTGCTATTCGGGGGGAGGGGGGAAGAAGGGGCGTCTGTTTTATTCCTGGTGTTTTCAGTGCAATAAATAGCTACAAACTTCTGTGCACTCCCTGTCTCTCTGTCTTGGTCAAGCACACACTGAGAGGTTTTTGTTTTCTGTTCCAGATTTTCCCAGTTGCAAAAAATCAAAGCCTAGTTAGGTCTTCATTCTAATTGGACCAACTTGGTCACATGCTCAAGGCTGAGCCAATCACTGTGGGATTATGCCTGGACCACATACCCCAACCTTAAAGCCACGGATGGAGCTGGCTTCTCAGGCACATGGGGGGCCCTTAACAAGAGCAAAGGGGTTGCCACAAATAGCCAACAGCAAAGTCTCCCGCAGAGGCCTGGGGCAAGGCTCATCTCCAGGCCTCGGTTTCCTTGTATAAGGAGAAGGTTGTTCCAGAAGAGGTCCTTCCCCACGCATTTTTCTTCCCTCAGCCCAACCTCACAGATAAGCTCCTAGGCCCCAGAGCCCCTAGAGACTGATTTGGAAAATGGGGTAAGGAGAGGAGGGTGTTTTTACCCACAAACTATCTGTGGACCAAGTGCGTGGGGCAGGAGAGAAGGATGGCATGGAGGCTCCACCGGCCAATTAGAGGCTGCTCAGGCCGAGCCGGGGTGGGGATGCAGAGGATTTGGCCCTCCTCAGACCACAACAGGGTGACCAACCATCCCTGTTTTCTGGCATAGAACTTTCAATGCTAAACCTGGAACAGTCCTAAGCAAACCAGATGAGTTGGTTGCTCTAAGCTATGCCCCCTAAGAGGCCTGGATTCCACAGGACCAGGAGGGATGTGCCTTCTGGAGCCCTCATGCCCCTTGACCATGGTGTCCTGGGGTTCCTGAATTCCTACACCAGCCACTTTCTGGAACTATCCTCGCTGCTGTGGTGTGGAATGTCCACAGGCGCGTCTTTGGGGCATTTGCTCCTTGCACACACATAAGGACCTTCGCAGTGAGAGCAGCGGCCAACGTTTAAAAGGGAAAGTGCGTGGGTTGCAGAGAGACCTGGGTGCTTCTGTTTACACTCTTGCCCCAGAGCCTGCAACCTTAGTGACAGAACTCCCAGTTCCACCTTCAGGTCCTGGGTCTCCCTCCTGGGTGGCAGGAAGGGCTTGAGGCTTGGGCTGCCATTGCAGACTCTTGCCAGCAGGTGGCAGCACAGGAGCAGGTTACAGAAGGTCCTGGGCCCTGCAGGGTTGCTGTGCTCTGGGAGCTCCCCGTTGACCTCAAGAGGTAACCTTTAACTCTCAAACAGCACCAACTCCACCTAACTATGAAGGAGCATGATTCTTTATAGTTCACAAATCTTCCACCACATCTCTTGTCCCAGTTCTATTCTGAAAGTGAAAATGAGACTCAGAGGCAAAGAGGCTTCTTGCAACATAGCCAGGGCTTTGGAGCGTTCTCTCCAGGGCCTCCTGTGCTCTGGCCTGTGTTTCTCTGTCTCTGGACGGCCAACAAATAGTGACGGATTCTCAGGAACCCTTCTGTCTTTGGCCCTCCGTCCCTTCCAGCTGTTGCCTCGTGTTTCGGTTGTCTACACCCGTACTCTCCACCTCCTCACTGGCCATTTACTTCAAAACCCCCTGCCGAGGGCTGGTTTCCCCCTCATTCTTTTGTTCAGCTCAACACCTCCTGACTCTCGGGGCACAGCTCTGGTGTCTTCTCTGGGGCGTCTCCCCCTCCCTCCCAACACACTCTGGCTTCAGTCCTTCCGTGGTCTTCCACAGCCTCTCTACCCACCTCACATAGCCCTCTGGTTGAGGTCACCTAAGCAAGCATCTGCACACCTAGGTGCTCCCTGGAGGCGGGACAGCATCTTGTCCGTGCTCAGGCCATACGCGGCAGGTGTTGTCGCTCTAGCATGGGGTAGACCCCTGGCAGATGTGCTGCCAGAATGAAGGACCGGATGCTGCAGGGACTTGAGCCATGCGCCCGCCTCTGCAGGAACGCCGAGTGCCAGGCATGTCCCACCTCCCTTATGTGTGCTCTCACCCCTCCACTGGGCGCGACTTATCTCTTCGTTCCGTGAACAGGAGCCTGTAGTGCAGAGGGTAAAGGAACCTGCCCAAGATGGCCCATGGCATGAGGGAAGGTGAGATTCAGAGTCGTAGCTGCTCTGTACACCGATCAGGATATGCTGCGGCCGCCAGGCTCCAAGGAGCACCCAGAGATGAGCGAGACCTGTCTGCTGCTCCTAGGAACCCCTGACACCTCCCCAGACAGTGAGAGCCACGCAGAGAACCAGAGTTCAGGGCAGACTGGGATGGGGGCTGGACCTGGAGGTGCAAAGTGTGAGGGATCCAGAAGAAGGAACGGGAAGAGCATGGTAGGAGCTGGGGGTTCTGGGGAGGATTTGTGCAGACGCTCAACAGGTTGAGATATGGGTGGAGAGAGGAGGCAAAGTCTGAGGCCCAGAACAGTGAGTCAGGTAGGGGTGGGGGGGAAGGGGGTGGGGAGGAGGCTGAGGCAGCCCAGAAGTGTCGGAAGGCCAAGTGTGCCCGCATGTCCTGTGCCGTGGGCGTGCCTTTCCAGGCTGGGTCCCCAGCAGTGGAGACGGCCGTTCCCAGACAGGGGCCGTGATAACTCTTTTAGAAACATCCTCAGCAGGTGCTGGGAGTGTTTGCACAGGGCAAGGCTGGGCAGGTCCGGTCCTGTGGGAATGGCCGCCTGTCCTTATCCTTCATCCCAGAAGAGCCCCACCCTCACTTCTCCATCTGGGCCTGCCATGGTCTCAGAGGCCACTTCCCTCTGGGCAGACTGGCCCCGTCATCCCTTCCTGGACCCTGGGCCACAGCGAGGGGTGGACAGAACTATCTAGAGGTAGACTATTTCTTCCCCCAAGAAAAAGGGGGGATTATCATCATTCTCCTCCCACCATGTGACCTCGGGTGAGTTATTTTCCCTTTCTGGACCTCAGTTTCCTAATTACCATGGCGGGTTTGAACCTGTGGTCTCCAAATGTGGGAACTGGGCTAGCTGCCGCAGAGGCACCTAGGGAGTCTGCTAAAAATACAGATGTTTCTGGCCCCACCCTCAGAGGATAGGATACATCAGGGCTGGGCAGGGGTCCAGGCAGCTGTAGTTTTAGTAAGCACCCAGTTTGGGAATACTGCATCGAGCACCCCCTTCCCTAGTTCCCACAGACACACTGGGAGCTGGAAGGTCCAGTTGTTGGCGAGCCCCGCCCCAGCCTTCCTGCTTCCCCTTTCCCCATCCCGCTCTCCTGACTCAGCTAGGTCAATATTGACCATCGGCCCCTCCCCTGCCGCCTCTGACTCCTGAGCCACCTAATGCCCCCCACCCTCCAAGCCCCGCGGCTGAGGCCCTGACCTTGGGTCCGTTGAGTCAAGGTCAAAACAAGGCTTGCGACCCGGAGAGTTTTATTGCTGTCCCACGACCTCCCGCATCCCCCACCTCCCACTGGTCTGGCAGGGCATCCGGGCTCCGTGGAGAAACCACAGTGCTCCTAATTATTAACTCCATCCTGCAAGAAAAACCAATCCCCGAATCCTGCTTCAAAGAGGTGGGCTCTGCTCCTCCCTGCAGCTGTCCATGGCACGATCTCTAGCAGAAGGTTGACTTGCCCAGGTGGAGGCACAGAGCTCTCTCCTGCCCACGGCTTTCCCCCGAGGCACCTCCGTGGGACACACAGCTTCTGTCCAATCCACTCATTTTACGGATGGGTACACTGAGGCCCAGCCTCCCACGCACCTTGCCGTGGAACAGAAAGGTGCCTACAAGCCCTGGGCCTCCATCTTGGCCGGGTTTGGGCTCCAGGCACACCACCTCTGCCCTCCTTCTCCCTGGGTGGTTGGAGGCAGGAGCTGGGCCCCAGTTTCTTTACCCGTACAAGAGACTGCAGGCTCGTGAAGGTTTCTACATGTTATGTTTCACACTAAGCACTCATCATTTTTTAAAAAAAATATGCATTGAGCATCTATATTATCTCATCTGATCCCCTGCCAGGGGAAAGCTATTCTCTCCACTTTGCATCTGAAGACACTGGGTTTAGAGAGGTGAAGTAGAAATTCAGCTGGGTCACAGCCTTGAGCGGTGGAGCCAAGACTGGGCTCTGACCTGTGGTGTCCACGTCTGCCTTGGTGCCTGCCCTCTGCGATTTTTGAAGGGATGCAGCTCCAGATGCTGTGGACTTTAGTGGGAAAAGGCTTCTTTCCCTGAAATAAAAAGTGATCCTGGATGGGGTGCTGGGGGGCCTCCATGTGGCCAGAGGGGGCCGGCTGCTGATCCGTCCTGGGGAGAAGGTCAGGCAACAGGAAGTCAGGCGGAGACGAGCAAGGAGATGCTGGCCGAGGATCCGAGGGACGGTGGGCGGGTGGCCCTGGACGCCTTTCCAGGGCAGGACTAGCGTCAGCCTTGGCCCCAGAGGGAGTGGCCTGGAGCTCAAGGAGCCAAACTTTCCATGAGCCACTAGCAAAAAATGAATCTGAAGAAGAGCGTCCACCGCAGACCTGCAGGCTCAACAACTCAGAGTCACGTGGACTTTGGAGGGGCTGGAACCACCTTAACTCTTTGCTGGCTGTCCCCAGAGCCACCAACAAACTGCTTTCAGCATGATGCTGCTGAACTGGCACTGTGGGTCCCCAAGGACCCATGGCCAGGGAGGGGCAGAACTGGGAACAAACCTGGGTCTGTGTAGCTGAGCAGCCTGTGCTCCCAACCCCCATGATGTCCTACTGCCACCCCAAGGGCTCTGGGGTCCAAGGAGTGGGCTATAAGAGTCTTAACTGCATGGACATGTAGTGGGTGGTCTCAGAAGGCAGGGGCAGCCCGTTCAGGCCAGCGGGGCTGTTGGGGCCACCAGCACTAAGACCAGTGTCAGTGAGGTTGAGGAAGACTCTAGGAGTCCACACCCGGTGAGGACGGAGGGCGTACGGGGGCCATAGTTAAACAGATAACATGATTGCCGTGGGTGGATGGGAAGACACTGGATCAGGAGCTTGAGCCTGCTCAGGGTACCACGCGGGGATGAACTTGCCAAGGTGGTGGAAAGGAACAGAGGGGCAAAGGTCTACTGAGGATCAAACACCAAGCTAACCCCTGGGACCCCTGATGTTGTCTGTTGACCCTCACTTGACCTTGGGAATATGGCTGATCCTAATGCTAAGGCGCCCCTCCGCTCTCTGTTCCTCCCCCATGCTTGCTCTCACATATCATTGGCTGGAAGTGACTAGGGATGGTCCAGTGCCCCATCTCAGTGCTTTTCAACACTGCCCAAGGGAACACCTTCTCTGATGGGTCCCCAAACAGGAATGAGGGCCCCAGGGCACCTTCCACCACACTCCAGCCAGGCATCCCAGAGCAGCGCCCCCACAAGCCTTCCAAGGTCAAGGGTCCATGGACACAGATATTAGCTGAGAAGGAGGTCAGAGCACCGAGTGGGGGGTGGGAAGCCCTGGGCCTGGTCTCAGCTCCAACACATTTTCCCCTGGGACCTTGGGCAAGCCCTGCCCCTCTGCTTGCTAATCCCTTAGTCTGCAGAGCAGTCTGGCCTGCAAGAGAGGTGGACAGGAGGCCTTAATTGAGCCACGCTGTTTTACATCTTTTGACCCAGTTGCTCATGTTTAAAAGTGGGAAATTTCTCATAAAAGTTCAGATTTCCAACTTCTCTTAAAAAGCAAGGTGTCTGGGCACCCCGGACCCGCAATTCTGAGGGTAGCCTCCCCATTAAGAGAGACACGCTTTCTCCTCTGGTTCACCACAGTCCCCACCACTCCCTCCTGTCTCTCCAATACTAAGAGTCAGTTGCCACTTATTCTCCTGCTCATACCTACAACTTTGCTCACCCAGGTCCCCTGCCTGGCCCTGTAGGTGCTAGGTTTGTCACTCGCCAGGACAGTCTAAGATTCTTAACTGGGGCTCTACTCCAGACAGGGCTGATGTTTCCTTTTAGGTGCCTGCTGTGCTGTCACGGAGTCCTCTAGCTGGGGGTCCCTGGTCCCCAGTCAGCTCCCACTGCAGTTGGGGCCTGGCTGGGTCTGTTCTGAGTCAGGGAGACCTGAAGTGAATAAAAGGACTGGGAGGGGAGAAGTTGGGAGATGGCATGGCGGCAGAAGGCGGAGGGGGTGGCGTGGCAGGAAAGGCTGTCTGGGAGCAGCGGAAATGGGAAAAGCAGGACAGCCTGGAAGGCTGGGCCAGGGAGGGCAGTCCAGCAACCGCAGGCCCGGAGGCAGGGTGGCGAGCAGGGGGAAGGGGAAGCAGGAGGATGCAAGGCAAGGCAGGTGAGGCACGGGAGGCGCAGCTGTGGGGCTGGCAGCCCACGGACTCCCGGGACCCTCCAGTTGCAGCCTCAGAATCTAGGGAGAAGCGTAGACTCCTGGGTTCCCCCATTCCTGGCTTCCAGGACCAGGCTGGGTGAGGAGTATGGACAAGGCCATGAGCTGGGCCTGTGGTCTGTCCAGGAGCTCCAGGGGACAGCCTGAGACCGAGGCACTGGGGACAGGGCCACTCTGCAAAGCTGGCACCGGGGGCTCTGCTAGCAAGGCTGGGGCCTGCCCCCTGGGTGTGGGAAGAAGCACTCTGAATTGTGAAGTCCATTCTCACATCCTCCTCCGCAAATTAGCAAACCCATCTCTCTTCCCCACCTAAAACCCCAAACAAAGAGGGGTGGGAGGGGGCCTGGCCCTTTGTTAGGGGAAAGTTATTAATATCTGAAATATGCAGGCATGCAGTGCCCTTCCTTTTTACCCCCAATCAAAGCCTTTGCAAACACCTGGGCCTCGCATTTAAAAGGCTCTGGGCTCTTTTATATGACAAGATCCCACTAGGATGGGGCGGGGAAAACCAGGAAAGTCTTCCAGCCTGGGAAACCCTTGACTCCTTCCAACCCTATCCTCACCTGCAGGGAAGGCTGGGGAACAGCCGGAGAGGGGAAGGGGGATGCTTGGGGCCCAGTTTGTCCCCAGCTCTGCCTGCCTTGGCTGGGTAACCTTCCCCTCACTGGGCCTCGGTGCGTCCATATGTGTAACGGGGAACTAAGAGGTCTTTAAGGGCCTTCCTTCCTTCTCTTCGTCATCCTTCCTCAGCCCCAGCCACCCATCATTGCCATAGAGAAACTGCAGAGCCAAGTGTCAGAAACCAGGAGATCCGACAGGAGGCAGCGGAGGCTCATCTGTCCAACGGGAGCTGGAAAGCCCTGTGCTACCCACCTCGTGGGTCTCAGCAGTAAGGAGACAGGGGAAGGAAGATGACCTCATTGTTGTTTATTAACGGTAAACCAACAGAACACACAGATGGGTGGGTGAGACGCCAGGAGAGAGATGGGGTGCAGAGCCCGGCACAGTTGCACGAGGGCACCCTGCCCCACTGGAGAACGCCATGTGCAGGAGAGCCGCTCAGACATTTCACACCCCACCCTGCTCTCTCAGGGAAGAAGGGACCCCAGCGCAGCCCCTCCTGGGCCTGGGGATTGACGATAACTAGGCTTCCGGTCACAGGCCTGCAGCTGCCCTCCGCTCTCTGCCCCCACCCTCATATTCGGGCGCAGGGCCGCTCATCCTGGAGCTGAGTGGGCAGCATTAAGACCGGACGGCCTTATGTGTGGACCATCTCCGAGATTCCTAGTTGCATTCTCGGAAGTGCAGGGTCCCCTCTCTGTCTCCATCCCCATCCACTCCCCCCAGCTCAGGCCACCAGCCCCCCTTGCCTGTGTCTCTTCCATTGCCCCTACTTAATTTTGTCTCCACTTTGCACACTGAGAACGGCATTCTATCTAAAGCACAACCAGATCATGCAAATCCCTTGCCCATCTCACAGCCCTGGCTCCGCCTCCCCATCATTCTTCATTCCCACCTGCACCCGGTCCTAACTTGCGAATACCTGCTCCTATGCCTTTGAACTTTGTCCCAGGCAGTGCACCTCCTCTTGGCCCCAGGGGAAGAGGAGGGGGCTACATTCTGTCCTCCACACCTTGGCTGTGTCAGCCCCTCTCCCAGAGACCGTCCCCCCATCTTGCCCTCTTCCCTGCATTCTGCCCTCTTCCCCTCATCCTCTCTCCAAACGCGCTCACCCTCCAAGGCCCTCAGGTCCTGCTTCCTTCAGGGCACCTGGCCTGTGCACATGAGCCCACAGGGATCTTTCCCCCACCTGACTCACTAACCCTCCGTGCCTGGGGCTCGTGAGCCCAGCTGGAGATTCTGGCTGTGTTGAAGGGTGTGGAACAGGCTCTCTGAGAAAAAGGAGGGGGTCTGGGCCTTGAACAGGGATGAGAGGGTGGTGCCAGCTGCCACATGACAAAGTGAGCTGGCTGGTCAGGAGGCCTGGGGTCCAGTCCCCTCTGCCACCAGACCTCTGGCAAGTCTTCCTCCTTGGCCTCAGTTTATCCATCTGCCAAGTGAGGGCTGAGCTGGATCATTCTCAGCTTTGCGTGTGTGTCCGTGTGTGTGTAGGGGGTAGATAAAGGTTTCAGGAGAGGCAGAGGCCGCAAAAAGGGACTTGCATTGGATACCAGCAACCTCCCACAGCCTCAGCCCTCCCAGAGCCCCTGGGGCAGGGCCTCCTGTCCGCCTGTCTCCTGCCTCACATCACAGACTCCTCCTCCTCTGCCATCTCTCGGTCCACCTCAACGGCCGTGTTCTCAAAGCTGGTGAGGCCTCCGTACTTGCGCATGTGCACCATCAGCGGCTTGGGCGACTGGCTCCCGGCCAGTGTGGCCACATACACGCCCGTCCGGTTCTCCTCCAGCGACGGGCCCCAGTCCATGGCCGGCCGGCTGGCCTGCTGGAGCCTCTGTGGAAGAGCAAAGACCGTGAGAAGAGCCAGCGCTCATGGAATGCTTCCTGGGGCCGGGCACCCACAAAGACTTTCCCACATCACCTAGGTCAGTCCTTGTGACACCCTGGGGGCTGGGGCACTGTTACTTCCCCAAGGGAGTGAGTCACGTGCCTGGATGAGACTCTTGCTCTGCCATGCACAGGCCTTTGAGCACAGAATTTAAGCTCTGCTTTGTCATCTGTAACTCAGGACTCGTGATGCTCTCATAGGATTATTATGCAGGGTGCTGGGAACAGGTTTAGGCCGTGGTGGCTGTGGTTATGATTACATGGCAGCCAATCCAGGACCCCACTCCGGGCCCCTTTCTTTAAATGCTGTGTCCTAAGGAGCTGGCAGCTTTGGGGAAGCAGCTGTGGACGGGAGAACTAAGGCGGGGATTGCCGCTGACCTTCGAGGGTCTGACAGTCGGCCTGGTTCTGACTCCGATGTCTGACCTTTCCCTCTCTGAGCCCGTTTCCATGCGAGGAGGGAGCTGACTAAGATGATGACTAAGCCTGGACATTCTAGGGCTCCTTCTTCCTCAAACCACATTCCCAAAGCCCTCTGCCCTGCCAGGGAGAAGGGCCCCAGATCCTTCTCGGAGGAAAGATAACCAACATTAAGTGGAGACCACGGGGTGCAGATTCAAGGGAGAGTACGTGAGCAACGCCCTTAGCCCAGGGCTTAGCATGGCCCCCCAGCCCAAAGCACGGTGAGACTTGTTAAAATCTACTAAGAGTACGTCATCCCACTGCTCAGAAACCTGCCAGTGACTTGTCATCTGACTTGGAATGAAATCCGAAGTGCTCGCCACGGCCTCCATGTCCCGGTCTCTGTCTGGCTCTGACCTCAGCTCCTGCCGCTCTCCCTCCACCCACTCGGGTCCGGTCGTGCCGACCTCCTTGCTGCCCTCAAACACGCCAGCCCTTCCTGCCTCAGGGCCTTTGCACTAACTGTCCTTCTGCCTGGAATGCTCTCCCCTTAGATTTCTGTACTGATCACCTCGTCAACGTGGTCAGGTCCCTGTTGGTGCAGGAAGCCCTGGCCTCTGAAGTCGGCACTCTGGAGCCGGTCAGTGACTCCTGACTCCTCTGCGGGGCTCCCTACCCGCACAACAACATGCCCCTGCCCCCGCCCCCACCCCGCCGGGCTGGGGCAGCTGGGGCAGCAGGGTGGGCGGGAGGCAGAGCAAGGCTTGGGAAACATAAGCTTCCAGGAGGCCGGAGCCCTCCACACGCCTCCTCCTTCCTTCGCAGACACCCTGGCTCTCAAGCCAGGAGCCGAGTTTCCTGTAGAAGCACAAGTGGGGTTCTTGAGGTTCAGAGAAGGCACGGGTTTTGCCCAAGTCACACAGCAGTGGGAAACAGAGCAGCAGCTGGACTCTAGGACCCCCTACGGTCTGGCTGGTGTGGCCACAACACACTATTGCAGGGAAGAACTCTGAGCCTCTCTCCAGGCGGAGACATGAAGGTGGCGTGAGGGACAGCTCGGGGAGTGGGGTTAGCACTGTGCAGGCTGAAGAGAGGGATGGAAGGGGGCCGAAGCCTTGATTTGCAGCCAGTTTCAGTGGTATAAATATTCCCACCAATGCCAAATTCAAGCGATCAATAGTTTATCAACTGGGTCACAACATTCCTGAATATTTAACAATAAGCTCTCATGAGGCAGTACCAGCTGGCTCCAGCGCACTGCCGATGGGATGTGGGGTGGGGTCCCCAGGGTCTCTCTGGGGCCCAGCTGGCTCACTCAGCTCTGCCCACTATGACAGCCTCTTGCCACCAGAGGACTCCACGCCCACAGCCTCAGGAGTGGAGGACTCAGTGTACAGGGAAGAGCAGGATCACACAGCGTCACAGCATGTCCACGGACCCACGAAGGGTCACTGCTCCCCTCTTCCGAGGCTTGCAGATCCCCGTGCCAAAGACCTTGTGGTCTCTGCTTTCTGGGTCTCTCCGCAAAGACCTGACCATGGGCAGGGCTCCCACCATCATCCATTTCTAGGTCACCCATGGACCACAGCAGGGCTCCTGGGCACAGAAGGGTGACAGCCCACCCTCTGGGGTAGGTCACTGTTGCCTTCTGACCCTGAGTTCCACAGGGAAGCTCCGGGCTGGAAAGCAGAGTTCAAGTCCTGACCCCTCTGCCTGACTCACTGTGGGACCTTGGGCAAGTCCCTGTCCTCTCTCCAGTACAAACAGGCATTGACTGACACTGATGGTCTTTGGATTGAGCCCCTCCGGATGCCCTGTGTGGCGTGAGGGGCCATAGGGCCAGACTCTAGCCCTCCGAACCCGCCACAACCTAAGCAGTTCTGAAATGATTCACGACTCAGGCTATTGGTTAGAAAAACTGCTCTTTAGGTTAAAAGAAGTTTGCAAGGCCCTGGATAAGGTGTTGGCGTGGGTGCTTTCTTTTCTAGCAGGTGGGCCCAGAGCTGGACCCCAGGTCGGGAAAGCTTAGGGTAGGCAGAGGTGCAGCCAACTCACCTCCCAGAGCGAGCCCTCTTCTCGAAGCACAGCCACCAGCATGCCGGCGGGGATCAGGAGGCAGGACAGCAGGCCCATCAGGATGCCCAGCAACTCCGCCCAGGCTGGGAAGCGGTAGCTGCCGTACTCTGAGGGCTGGTACTTGACGATGCTATACACCAGCAGGGCCTGCAGGTAAGGGGCTCCCAGCATCATAGTGGGCCTGGGTTGGCCCAGGGCTTGGGATAGCCCAGGTCCGAGCTACCTTAAGGCCTGAGATAACCTAGCCCAGAGACACCTGAGATAGCCTCATCCTAAGTGGCACCAGAATCTGAGCTGGTCCATCTTTGTTTTGGAACTTTGGCAAACCTGAGTTAGTCCTGCTTTAAGCTCACCCAATGCCCAGGCCTCAGACAGCCCAGCTCCGAAGCACCCTAATTCTTGAGATGGCCTATCCCTGACCTGCTCCAACCCCAAGGCTGAGAAAGGAAAGCCGCAAGGCTCCAGCGCTAAGGCCCAGAGGCCTGAGAAAGCCCCGTTCATTTTGCCAAACAAAACTCAGGACTAGGCCAAACACAGCTACAAAAGCTGGAAGCATCAAGGGGAAGGGGAGTAGACCAGGATCCAGGTGGCCGCCCCGCCCCTCAGCCCCGACAGAGGTCCACTCTGGGCCAGGGCAGCTCTGCCAGACTGAATGCCCAGGGGGGCCCTGCTCTCAGTCCTGGGCCCCCAGCCAGCAACCCTCCCTCCCGCCCCGGTTACCAGGAGTGTGGCCGGGGACAGGAACAGCCAGCAGGCTCTGAAGTAGAGGCCCGGCTTGAAGCCCAGCATCATGTGGATGTCCCGGCAGAACCTCTGGATGCCTGAACAGGGGAGGGGAGGAGGATGGCCCCACCCACAGACCCCGCAAGTGCTAGCAGCCCCTCCTTAACCCCAATGGCCCCCTCCGGAAACCCTGGCCCTTAGGACTAGGGACCCAGTTGCAGAGGGGCCCCAGGGTAGACTCTCATCTCCCACTGTGGGGAGCCTCAACTCCACCTCCCTTGGCCCCTCTCACCATATACCCGGGTGACAGCAAGGCATGTAGTTATCACCACCACCATTAGCCCGAAGCTGGCGCTGTAGTCATCTAGAAGGACCAGCCAGTACATGCCCCCCTGGAAAACAAATCACAGCTTTGGGGTCTCCTCGCCAAGGCCTGGCTCCCTGCTGCAGCTCCTTCTCCAGGCAGGAAGCAGCCAGGCCAGCAGGGAGAGCAAGCTGATGACAGTACCACTGTCTATCTGCCAAGCCCTTTATACACATCATCTTATTTGAGTCTCAAAACGACTGTAGATGGAGATCCTCATGTTATCGATGAGAAAACAGGCTCAGGGAGGAGAAACCACTTGTCCTGAGCTCGCTCATCAAGTGCAGAAGCAAGTCTTGAAGCGAGTTTTGGAGTCTTTCGGACTCCAAAGCTGGGACTCTGGATCATAGGCCAAGCTTCCCCTTGGGAGAGAGGGTCTCGGGTGGGCTAGGTTCCTTCCAAAGAGGAAGAAGTGGCTTGGGGAGTGTCCAGCCTGGCTGCAGACACTGCTACAGGTGTCTCCCCAGCCTTGCCCGCTGGTTGCCTGCCCCGCAAAGCCACTCACGTCAGTGGTGAGGACCAACCCCATCAGGTACATGGCCACGCAGATGAGCCCAGAGAACACGGCCTTCTTGGGTCGCAGGTAGTATGGGAACTCATCTGTCACAGCTGTCACAATGGTCTCCAGAAAGGCAAACTACAGGAAGCGGGGAGGAGGGTCAGAGTTCTGCCCGCATCACGCACAGACACACAGACACACACAGACTCACACAGACACAGACCTACACACAGACACACACAGACACACAGACACAGAATCTACACACAGACACACACACAGACTCTGTCATTGCACACAGACCCACACAGACACACACAGACACACAGACACATGACTCCACACACAGACACAGACACACACACAGAAATGCACATATCACACTCAGAGACATTGCACATAGACACACACAGATACATAGTCACACATCTCACACACACACCATGAGATGCCCACGGGCACAGACGAGGCTCACCTGGCTGTCCAAGCCCAGAGTCAGCAGCATGAAGAAGAAGAGGAAGGACCAGAAGGGTGACAGAGGCAGCATGGTCATGGCCTGCGGGTAGACAACAAAGGCCAGGCCTGGGCCTGGGCCAAGGGCACACAGGGTCAGCAGCCTGGGGCGCATGGCTGACCCCCGCAAACATATTCAAACACACACGGTCGCTTACACCCACTTGGGCCAACCCAGAGATGTACACTAACTGAACGCTTCTGATTCTTACTCCTAGGACACGTGCCAGCACATCGTCAGTGTTAAATAAACATATGTTGATAAAATAAACGAAGTAATAATAAGTACATGAATAAACATGAGGCCCAAATATAACGCCTCATTTGAATACATTTGTGTACTTAACCATTTGCACAAACAATCCTACTAACACACATACCGAAACACATCCATTGGCACAAGACACCAACTCACATCACTCGCACCCTCAATTCACTTGTTCACAGTCATCCCAACACAGGAGAGGACTCATCTGGACAAGCAAGGCGAGTTACTAAGATGTGACAAAACATAAGACAAACTTATACAGAAATTCGTTTCTCTCCAGGCATTGGTTAACACACACTCATTGGCACACGGACGCCCAGAGACCAGCTAAGACACGTTCGTTCGCGCATGCATGCATGCACGTGCACACACACTCGACATCCCATCCACAACCTTGCTGGTCCACAGAGAGGCTCACTTGCCCAGGCCCAGCTGTGCCAACACATACCCTCACCCACCAGGGCCCGGCAGCCTGCCTACCCGCTTTGGCGACTTGGTCCACAGGCACACCCAGCTCCTGAGACATGTAGCCCAGAACAGAGAAGATGGCGAAGCCTGCCAGGATGCTGGTGACGGCGTTGCCCAGAGTGACGATGAAGGTGTCTCTGCCGGGAGAAGTCCAGGTGCAGGCCAGGTGAGCCGGCCCGGCCTCACCCCCTGAGGCCCTCCCTGGCCAGCCCCTCTCCTCTCCACTCAAGCCCCCAGGGTCCAGGAGGCTGCACTGACCGATAGATGTTCTGGTGAAATGTGTTGTAGGAGGCAAAGGTGAGGAGACCCCCGAAGCCCACACCCAGGGAGTAGAAGATCTGAAGGGCAGCTTCGATCCACACCTGTGGCGGGAAGGATGCAGAGGGAGGGCAGAGAGAAGGGGCTGGCGCACCATGGTTTTCGAGGGCCAAGGACAGAGGAGGACAGAGGTGGCATAAGAGCCAGTCAGCAGGTCCAGGGACGGCCTGGGGAGAGGGCCTGGCTGACCAGTGACGTGGGCCTGGAGCAAACCCAGCTGCAACATTCACACTGTGGGACCTCGGCAAATCTCTTCCCCTCTCTGGGCCTCAGTTTCCCCATCCAAGATCTAGAAGGTAGTCTCTAAACTTGGTCTAGTTCTGAAGGAAACAGTGCCTTGTGTACATGTTTTAGTAAATTCATGTGGACGATGAGCCCCTGTACTTCCTCTCTGGCGTCGAGGAGACCTGAATTTGGATCCTAGCTCTACCACTTTCTAGCTATATAGCCTGGGCGAGCCAAATCACCACTCTGGGCCTCAGGCCCCTCATCCGTAACGAGGGGATGGGAATAGGGGGGTGGTAAGTATTCAGTGACTACATATATGCAAATTGCTAGAGCAGGGTCAGCCGTAGTCATCCATTAACAAATAAGAAATATTACCTATCGGTACCATTATTACTATTATTATCACTCATGCCCTCCTTGGGGTGTAAAGTCAGACAGATCGGGTGTAGAATCCCAGCTCTGCCACTCTGTAGCCATGTGACCTTAAGTTGACCACTAACTCTTTGGGACCTCAGTTTTTTCATCTGTAAAATGGGAGAATCATGTCTACTTCATAGGACTATCAAGAATAATAAATGAAAAAAACAGTGCCAAGCACAGTGCCTGGTACTGGGGGGGGTCACCACGTGGGAGGCAGATCCCTACCCGCTGCCTCCTCTTTCCCCAGGGAACTTTCTTTCTACTTCCCAGCTCAGGCCTGACCTCTCCCTCCAGACCCCGGGCCCAAAGGCCTCACCTTGGAAGACAACAGGTGGTGGAACTGGGGGGTGAGATAGAACTGGATTCCCTTCCAGGCTCCTGGGAGGGTGACTCCTCGGACCAGCAGCATGAGCAGGATGAGGTAGGGGAACGTGGCTGTGAAATACACCACCTGAGAGACGATAAGCGGGAAGAGAAGGCGGCAGTAACTTTCTCCACCCTTGACTTCTTCCAGAAACGCCCACCTTACTACTTCACCTCCACAACTTTTGGGTAGCCCAAGTCAGATACAGCCATCACCCGCGAGGCTTCTCCTTCCTCCTCTCCCTCCACATACTGATCCCACGAGCACAAGTCCTGTCGCTGCTTCCCAAGGCTGTCCCAACTCCATCTCCTCTCTCCATCTCCGCTGCAGCCTGGTCCAGGCTACCAGCCACTTCCTTCGGCGAACCCACTCCACGTGGTCCTCGGCCATCATGATCATCAGACATTGGAAGTTACCAAATATCTCTCTGCCCTGTCTCTGCCCGTTCCCTAACCTCCAGCCACCCCTTCAGCATTAAGTCTCAGGCTCCTTACTGCCCTGGCTTGCACCATGATTGTCTCTCCTCTTTTTTGAAATGGTTCCTACCCTGGATTTCTAGTCTTTCTTTTAATGATTCTGTTCCAGGTGGCCAGCACTTCTGAGCACTTTGCAAAGGGACAAATTCTAATATATAAATGATTGAGTAAACCATTCAGGTTTCCAAGTCCTTCCAAAAACAACTTTATGGCCTTCCTACCCTTCATAACCTAAAGGAGATGCCTGTGGCTTTGTCTGCCCAGCATCTCATTGACCTTCTTCAGATTCCAGTCTCCTGACCTTGCCTGGCTGGGGCTGATTCCATTCCCAGCTCCACGGGTTGGCAGGTGACCCAGGCCTAGCCAAGCAGAGCACTCCACCCTCCTGGCCACAGTGACTGGTTCAGGGATAAGTGCGCAACCTAGCTTACCCAGCGAGACTCAATTCTAAGATTCTGCAAACTGGGGAAAGTGAGAACCCTTCACTTAGCATGTAAGGTGTAGCCTAGAGCTGCTGAGGCAACTGCATAAAGAATGAAGCCTGAGAGGGAAGCCAGTCTGGAGGGAAGCATCACTGAGAGGCTTTGAGAACCACACTCTTGCTAACATTATTGAACCCCTAGAACCAGCCATGCCTGAAGCACACCCTCTCGACTTTCCAATTGAGTATGACAACTAGATTCTGGTCACTTGCATGTCAAAGAGTCCTGACTCATATAGTCACCCTTCAAGCATTCAAGAAACACTTGCTGAGCTTCTTCAAAAAGTGCCAAGCACTGAGTAAGGATCCCGACTTGAATAAGAGGTCTGCCCTTAGCAAGTTTCTAGGCTAGTAAACTAACCTAGCCACTATCCATCCACACCTCCACATCTTTCTTCAGTCACCCCTGCCCTACCAACTCCACGTCCTCTCCCTTCCCCTCTTCCCAGTTGAAGTCTATTCATCCTCTCAAGCTCAGTTCACGCCCTGCCTCACCTTGCCCGAGGACTTCACACCTTTGAGGATACAGAGGAACACGATGACCCAGGCGAGCAGCAAGCAGAGGCAGAGGTTCCAGCGGATCTCCCCGGGACTGCCAATGCCCCGGCTGCCTTGGATGTGGAGGACGTAGCGGCTGTGAGAGACAAAGGTCTGAGTGTACTCCAGTCATGCTGCCATGCCCCACTGACATGGAGGAAAGCCATGGCCAGCCTGCAAGGTGATCCTGGCTAGTCTCTCCATTTGATTCCTCTCCAACCTTTGCCCAGCTCTGCACCCAGGAGGCTGGCCTCTACAGACCCATCACCTACGCTGCCTTCCTCCTCAGTTTCCAGTTGGGTTTGGCTAGTTGGATGTGGTAGCAGGAGACTGCAGGATTGGAGGAATGAGGGGTCGGGGCATTTGCAAACACACACGCACGCATACGCATGCAAACATGCATGTATACACACACACCATCAGAAGGCCTGGCTGTGACTGCCTTTTTCCACAGCACAGCTCTCATTGGGCAGCCTTTCCTCTGAGGCTCTAAATCTCCCTGGTTCCAGTACCACCAGTCCCTCCGCTTGCCTCCTTGGCTCAGGGGTGTTATGACCGAATCTCTTGCTAGTTCCTGGTGCCTCACCTCTCCGTGTGGATTCCCTCACCTCTGTAAAGTCCCTCCACTAAACTCACTTTGGCGAAGACTTGTGAGAGTACCATCTGCTTCCTGCCTGCTCCCCAAACGATGCAGTAGACCGTGGTGTTTCCATGGAGACCCCTGGCAGCTGCTGGACCCCATGTCATGTTCTTTGGCTTTAAGCTGCAGACCCAAGCCCATCCCTTCCCACTGGTCAGACATACTCTTCTGCAGGTGCACACACTTTGGATGGACTTTAAATGGACAAACGAATGAACTGTGTAGTAAATGCAGGTTGGAGACCAAAATATTTCAAGACGTAGGGCCCATTTGGAGGAAAATTTCTAAGGGGAGCCCTTTGCAGGTGAAGAGTTGGGGGTATCTGATCTGTGTCCTCTGGTCAGTCTATGTCCCCTACTTAAGGACCAGCCTACTCTGGAATGTTCCAGTACAGGATCAGGAATCAGGAGTACTTGGTTCCAGTACTGTCTCTCCCATCAACTACTGAACAAGCCTCTGGGCCTTGTCTTCCCAGATATAAAGTTGGGCTTTGGGACAGGCTGATGAAGACATCCTAACACTCAACACTCATGGGCTCGCAGTGTGCCCACCACTGTGACAAGGGTTTTACCTGAATTACCTTATGTAATTCTTACAATAACCCCTTACTCTACTATAGTCTTATCTCTCCTATTAGACTAACCAGAGATGGTCCTTACTACATACAGTCCTGGCCTATGCTAAGTGCTTTACCTACTGATACAGTCGGTGCTCAATAAATATTAATTCAAAGAGTGAATGAATGAATGAATGAATGAATAACATCCTATGAAGTAAGGGCTATTATCATTTCTTTTTATAGTGGAGGAAACTGAGGCTCTAAAATTTTCCTATGACTGTTATCAGCAGCATCATCATTATTATCATCAGCTAGTATTTATTGAGCATGTACTATCCACCAGGCTGGATAGCGCAGTTTATATGTCTTCTTTCCTTTAATCCTCATGACAACCCTCTGAAATACTATTATCATACCCACTTTGAACATAAAGCATCAGAAGCCAAATAAATTGTTCAAGGTCACACAGCTGATCAGGTGAAGAGCTGGGATTAGAACCCAGAGTCTACCTAATCCTAGCACCTTCGAGGTGCCTGCTGGGTCCCTTAGGGTCACAGGCTTCTTCCTGTCCCCTGCCCCTCCAGTGGCGTGGGCCCCCCCCAGACAGCCGCCGCCCAGGCCGCCTGACCTCCAGTACTCCTCACTGGGGCTGACGGTGCTGGTGAGGTTGAGGGGCAGGGCCCCATTGCCGTCCTTGGAGCCTCTGTGCTCAAGGCAGAGGTCCGTGTTCCACCAGTTGCCACAGTGCTCCCAGGGCAGGTCGCTGGTGAGGGAGGCGAAGAGGTAGAAGAGGACGTAGGCGATGATCATGTTGTAGTAGATGGCCACCAGGCCCACGATGAGCAGCATGGCCGCGCCAGCACCTGGCGTGGGGGACAGGGGCTGCCCTTAGGCCACGCCCTCCTGTGGCCCAGGCTGTGTGGCCTCTGGGAAGCCATCCCTTTCTGGGCTTCACTTTCCTCTCTGCCTGGAGGTTGGGGAGTAGGGGACGACCACCCCCAGACCACTGGGGCCTCACCTTTGAAGAGGGGGCTGATTTTCCAGACGGCCAGGGGTCCTAGGCTGGAAAACTGGCCCAGAGAGAGCTCAAGGAAGAAGAGGGGGATGCCGCAGATGGCCAGCATGAGGAAATAGGGCACGAGGAAGGCACCTGAGAGGGAGAGGAAGGGCGAGTACGGTCTCAGGTGGGTTAGCTGCCCCTAAAGCCCAGCTCCGGCCCTGCCCCTCCCCTGGCCAGCAGACACCTCCTGCAGTCTGATGGGGCACTTCACGGTGGGTCGAGACTGTCTTCGTTTATACCATCCGTCACTGAGGGCCAAGGGGCAGGTGGAGATTCACTCACCTCTGTAGTCCCAGTGCCCAGACCAGGGCTGGGCTCAGAGCAGCCTGAGTGAATGAATGAATAAATGAGTGAGTGAATGAGTGAATTCCCTGCTGAAGAAAGTGCAAACTCCTCAGTGTAGAACCCTCCAATTTACCTGCCTGTCCCCTCCCCGCCACACCACCTCAGATGCTTGTGGCTGTCACCTGTGGTCTCGTGTGCCCAGCATTTCTCCCCCTTTTCTTTACATATTGGCAGCCAGCTCCTTTAAAGAACTGTCCACCGCCATATGGCTCCGAAGGGGCTGTAGGTCATATCAGCCAAATCCTGCCCGCCCTCTCGTGGGCACATATCCTGAGCCAGGCCAGTTAGAAACCCTTCCTGATTTCTATATGGATTCATTCAGAGAGAGCAGATCTGAGGATGAAGTCATTCCAGAGTCGTCTCTGGCCACCCCTAACCCCAAATGCAAAGAGGAAGCCTGTCTCAGGAAAAAATGAGGTCAGCCCATGGACAAAAAAGAACTGGGGGTGGAGGTGGGGGGTGAGAGAGAACTATGGGCATTATGAAGTTCTCGGAGTTTCAGGGGCCAGCTCCAGTCCCACACTTCCTAGTTGTTTCAATTCATCTGGTCCTTGCTTCATCTAGTTTCACTTAGATTTCTGTCGTCCTGCCATATGTGCTTCTTTAGTGAGTTTGGTAGAGATGGGAGGAGACACAGAGGGCTGCATCTGCAGAGGATGATCCTGGGCTGGAATGCTGGGTTGGCCACCGTGTAACCTTGGGCTAGGAACCTGGCCTCTCCAAGCCCCAGCTGCCTTATGACAATGGTGCCCACTCAGGAGGGCTGCCATGAGACTTAAATGAGACAGGCATGGAGAGCACCAAGCCTGGGGCTGGCAGATGGTGAGTGTTCAACCCCAGCTATTGTTAATGAGACTTAGAATAGTTACTTGATGGAGAAGCAAGCACAACAGAGTTTGTTTAAGATGGAAGAGACTCTGTGTTTGCAGTCAGACTAGAAGGAATCAGAAGAGGAGGACAGATTAAAGATTCACAAACAGGAATGATTGATGGAGTAAGGCTCTGGAGGAGGTGGGGGGGCGGTGATGGGGAGAATATTGAGAGCACAGTGATCACGGAGAGGCAGATACAGCTCTTTATCGTGAAGCAGAGGCACTCCTCTGCCCATCACACAGAGCTCAGGAAGCACCAAGGCTCAGGGAGAGAAGCGTGCGGGTATCCATGCCGAGGATGAGGGAGAGAGAGAGGGACAAGGCAGGTGAGCTCCCTCCTCCCAGGTCCAGGTTGCTATAAATCACTTTCAATTAATTCCTGCCAAGGTCACATAGGAGAAGGTGGCTGAAGCCACTTCAAACCTCAGTCCACCCTGAGCCTTGGCCCATCACCTTGTCACCCATCAGGCAAAACCTCAGGCCCATACCTCCTCCGTTGGTGTAGGCTCGGTAGGGGAAACGCCAGACATTCCCCAGGCCCACGCAGTAGCCAATGCAGGACAGCAGAAAGTCCAGCTTGCCTGTCCAATTGCCCCGGTCTGCAGCAAAGTCCACGTCCAGGTCTATATCACCTTGGTCACTGGGAGTCATCAGCAGGTCTGGGGTGATGGGCTGCCAGTAAGAGAGACCAAAGGTGAGGCTGGGTCAGAACTAGAACTCTCAAACAAGGATATGGATTTGAATGGGGCTGGAGGAAACACACTTGTTCAGACGATCGACTTCTCTCATCTGGGCCGATGGGGCCCATATGCAGGAGCTCCTCGGGGTTTTAGGTGACTGCCAACTCATGATACCAGCAGGATGGCTCAGGCACTAAAAAAGCCACCTCAATCTTAGTTTGGCTAACACAGAGGTAGAATCAAGGGATGGTCCTATTTCGATGATGACAATGACGATGATAATGATAATGATCTTAACAACAGTTACCATGCGTGGAGCACGTACTAGTGCTCACCACACTAAACATTTTACTCACATGATCTGACTTCATTCTCAGAACAACCCTATGAGCTAAGTACGTCTAACCTCCATTTTAATTACGGGGAAAACTGAGGGTCCAAGAGGAATCCTGACATACCCAAGGTTTTCACAAGGCTGGCTAGTGAGAGAACTAGGCCTCGAGCCCAGGGTTTCCTGATGCTGAAGACCATGTCTTTAATCATCAATGCTGAAGTTTCGATACTCCGTTCTGGCACCAAATTTTAAGAAAGACACCGACAGTTTGGAGTGTGTCCAAAGGGCAGGTGGCCAGACTGGAGGTTGTTCAGGAAAAGTGGTTACATGAGGACAAGAGGAAGGAGCTAGGGACCCTTAGCATAGAAAGGAGAGGACTTGGAAGGACCTTGGGCTCTGCCGAAGGAAGGAGTAGATTTATATTCAAGGGGGCCTACAGAGGACTGTGAATTTTAGGCCATGAACAGGAAGAAGCTGCTTAAGTGCTGATCTGTCTCAGAGAGTCGTAATCTTCCTGTCACTGGAGGAGAGACGCATGCATGGATGGGAATGGAGGCCAGCTGTTCCACTGGGCGCTCTCCCTTCGGGTGGATAAAGACTCTCCTCCAACTGTTTGTCATCTTGGTCCTGAGGGATGTAAGTTAGCATATCCATAAGCTGCCTGGACTTAGGGGCTTGAAGGGGCCCCAAAGATATCAGGCAGACTACCTAAAACTCAGAGAGCAGTTCCCAGAAGTGAGGCAGGAAAGGGTCAGGAAAAAGGGGGAGCCACATCTTTCCTGCTTGCTTCTGAAAGTCTCACCCTATGACAGAGAAGGACGGAATTGTAAAGAAGGCTGATTATCAACTAACGCCCTTGGTTTTCAGGGAGGAGAAAGGACCCTGAGCGTCCCGCTAATAAATGGTTGTGGGGAAACAGTGATTCCACTGGACTGGGAGTCAGGAGACCACGATTTGAGTCCCAGGTCTTGTCAATTCACTGTACAACTTTTGGAAAGAGTCTTCTGAGCCTCACTTCTCCATCTGGACACTGAGGAGATTGGCGAGATCAGTGTTTACAAAAACACATCCTTTGGGATATTTATAGGTGTTCAGCGGAACAAGGGATTCTTGATTCAAAGAAGTTTGGGAAAAGCTGGGTTAGCACAAAGTGAAAAAGGTTTCTTCCTACAGGACTTGTCAGATACTTTAATGGACCAGCATGTACTATGACTATCCAAATAGGAACTGGACCAGACAGTATTCTCCAATATTGTTTAAGAAAAGTGTTTCAAGGAGCTGGCCTGCTAGGATATACTTGGGGAAATGCAGGTCTAGACCATTTCTAATAGTTTTCTGGCTCTGATGGTCTATAAGAAGAGATTCACCAAAGAGACTTCCCTGGGACACTTGCAGTGGTCAAGGATCAGATCGGATTTGAGCACAGGGACTCAGGAAATATCTACTGCCCAGGTTTGTGTTCTCCCCTAAAATTGACCTTCCTGGCACTAGCCCAAGTAGGTGTCCACACACAAATCAGGTGGTGGCAGAGAAGGCTTTGCTGGGGATTTGTCATATGAGCATTGCTGGGATGAAGATGGTGAGAGGAGACTACAAGTGTCACAGGACCAAAGGTGTCTGTCTGCGGTGACAAGGTCGGTGCCATGGGCTCAGGTGGCAGAAATGGGGTAACAGTGTTGGATGACTCTCAGTGATACTGACGGCCATGGGGGCGATCCTGCCTAAGGCTGGCTATTGGGCAGAGGGGCAGTGGTGACAGGGCAGCCTGGCATGATTATTGTGACAGTGACAATAATGAAGGGCATAAAAAGCTGCTTCTCAAGTAACTGAGCTCCCAGAGCTGAAACGAACATGTGCCTGGCAGTTTTTGAGCTATGATCTCAGACATGCTGGGGCAAGGGTCGCGGCAACCCCCAGACCTATCTGAAACCCACTCCTGCTCCCTGAGGCCCTTTCTTCCATGGCTTCTTCTCCAGCCGAGTGAGCATGAGCCCTCCGGAACCACTCCCTCTCAGGTGAGCTCCAGGAGGGAGAGGGTAGAAGCCAGTTGACACTGGTATTGGGTGGTGAGGCAGGCCTGTCACCTTGTGACCTCCCTCCCTGTCCCATCCAGTCCAGGAGGGGCCAGTAATGAGGTTCCTCTGATCCCTTCTGAGAAGCCGCTGCCCTTTCTATGTTCACAGAGCAGTCCAGGCTCTCTGTTTCCATGGTGACAAGAGTTCTAAGAGCAGGATGCTGCCAGCTCTCTGTCCCCCTCCTCCCCCAATCAGAGGGAAGCCTGCTCCTGCTCCAGGGGCAGGGGATCAGGTTCTCCAAATCTGAGCCAATCAGAAGCCTACCTGGAGCCCCAACCCCACCATGGGGTGAATCCCAGGACGTTGGCACAGAGAGGATGGAACTAGTCAGGAGACAGAGGAAAGCAACCAAATCAATGGGACAAGGCTGGAAGCTCAATGAGTCACTTCACAGTTCTGCCTGGGTGAGAGGCTCCCACCCGATACCCCTACTCCCCACCCAGGATCACACAGGAACATACCTGAGTTTGGCAGACCTGCGTCCCCTCTTTTAGGGACCAGTAGATGTAAGTCGCCAGCAGCACCAGGGGCTGAGAGAGATAGGACTGCTGGAGCCAAGGCCCTCATACCTTCTCCAGGATGAGAGAGACAGTAGGGATCTAGAGTCAGCCTTCATCATCATGCAGATGAGGAAACTAAGTTTCAGGGAAGGGACAGGATGAGCCCAAGGTCAAACGGCAAGTTAAGGGCAGAGCAAGACCAGGACTCAGACCCTTGGCTCTCAGCCCAGTGCTCATCTCTGAGCAACTCTGCTCCGTTGCTGATATCTGGCATTTCCTGCCTCCCTACCACCTTCCCCTTCAGGTCAAGGGAGAGGAGGACCCTGAGGCCAGGCAGCTCCACCCCTGCCCTTTTGGACTTTGGTGCTCAGCCCACCTTCAGGGAAGCAGTAAGCTGCACCCGTCTGTGCTTCGGTTTCCTTGTTGATAAAGTAGAGATAATAAGACTTAGCCCCCAGAATTTTAGGGGGTTACATGAGATATGACTTCACAAAACATGGCTATATTTACATACTGCATGGCCCTCTGGCGGTGAGGGGCAGGGGCTCTTGTGGGGAGCGAGAAGAAAGGGGAGAGAGGAGAATGGAAAAGCACTGGGCAGGACTCAAGACCCAAGAGACCCACAAATGGCCCCGAGAAGTCACTCAATTCAGGAATAAAAAGGAACCTCTTATCACAGAGAGCTTGAATGAATGATGGGGTGGGGCGGGAGTGGGCAACGGCACCCGCCCCCGTGAGATGTTCTCTCACATCTATGAGCCCTGTGAGTTCCCTGCACACACCCCACCCTGACCCACACCCCCACCTCAACCCAGGACAGTGGGGCCTGCTTTGGTTGTCTGACACTGGGGATGAACCGGCAATGGTCCAGGTGAGAGAATGGACTTGCCCAAAGCCACAGGGTAAGTGGCATCTGCAGAAACAGTACCCTAGAATTCTGACTCCTTTGCTGGGAGTGGTACTTTTAAGCCAAAAGCCAGAAAACTTGCCCTAATACTCTACTTCCCCCAACCACACACGCATTGACTGGGAAGTCCGACCCCACAAGACAAGGTGGGGAGGGGCTGAGGTTTGGGCCCAGGGCCCCAGCAACACATAGATTTGGCTGCCTCTCTCATGCCAGCTCCCACCCCCATATCCCTCGGCTCTCCAAATTCCGCCCTTCTTGGCTTTGGCTCCCTTTGCCCTGCTGAGGGCCTGCCTGGGTCTGAGCTGCCAGGAGGAGGAAGGGAGTGGGGGAGGAAATAAGCGGGGGGGCCCACGGGCAGGAACATGAGCAGGAAAGATCGTGTCCCTGGTGCTCTCAAAGGCTGCTTCAGTGTGCAGTGCACGGATGAGGACCCGACCGAGGCCCCCACCCACCTACTCTGAAACGAGCCCAGCTAAAGTCTGGTGCTCAGTTATTCTGACACCCCCACCCCCAGGAAGCCCCTGGGGAAAGTGGGTGGGGGACTGCTGAGGGGCCGCCGCCTAGCCCCAGCCACCCCTACCTTGCACCTCCTGGGGCTGCAGACACCTGTTCACAGGACGTAGCCCAATGAACCCAGCCCCCAACGCACTACATCTCGACCCCCAGAGAGGTGTGGGGTGGTGTGGGGTGACACAGACCGCGACCCTGCACCTCCCTGCAATCCAGTTCAGCTCGGCCAGCCCCAGAGCTCTCAGTTGGGTCCAGATGCCCTCCTCAACCCTCCCGGGCCTGGATGGAGGAGGGCCTCTGCACCCCTCCCTCAAATGCTCCCCCAGCCTGCCCTCGTGCCCTACCTTGCGGAGTTGAGCTCCCTGGAGCTTCTTCATCTTGGAGGGCCGGTTGCTGGGGCTTCCGGCTTGGCTTCCTTTCAGCGCAGAGAGCAAGCGACTGAGCAGGAGATGTGCCGCGACCAGCGCCGCGCCTTTGCCCCGGTGGCTCCGGCGCACGGGCTGGGGGATGCACGGGCTGGGGGATGCGCGGGCGCAGGCGCTGCCGTCTGTCGGCTGCGGGTGTGGAGCGCGAGCCGGGCTCTGCGAACGCCTTCCTCTCCCTGCGCAGGGCCAGAGATTGGGGAGGGGTGCAAGGCTGCGCCCGCGTAGACACCTAGACAGACAGCTGACTGACAGACAGCTAAGGGGGTGGGGGGTGGTATGCGCGCCCCTGCGCGCTGAGCTGCGATTGGAGAGGCCAAGCGTATAAGGAGGTGGGGTCCGCAACCCAAACCCTTGGAGGTCTGGAGGCTTCAGTCAGTCTCCTGCGTGACCTTGGCCAAGTAACCTGCCCTCTCTGGGCCTCCCTCTCCCCAGCTGGGCAATGAAGGAGGCAGGGCATGCACGTGGACACTAACAGCTGGTTGTAGGTTCCAGCATCCCAGTGCCTCCTCTTCTCGGCTGTGTGACTTGCCCACTTTGCTTAAGCTCCGAGCACTGCCACCTCTTCATCTGGAAAACGGGATAAGTATCATTTATAAGAATGCGAGGATTCAGGGAGATAGTGCATACAAAATACTTAGCCCGGGACTGGGCACATAGTAAGGGCTCAGTTAACATTTATTGACTGACTGTGAGTTGTCCACTCCCGCTTACAAAAGACCAGCCATTAGTCAGATATTTATCCAATCATCCAATCCAATATTTATTAGGCACCTAAAGTGTGCCAAATCTGGACGAGGTCTTATTTTCTCAACAGTGATCTCGAGAGGCAGATGGTATTATCCCTATTTTACGGGTGAGGAAACCGAAGCACAGAGAGGTTAAGATACTCGCTGAAGGTCACAGAGGTGGTGAATGACACCTGTGACAGAGTCAGGTCTCATAGACCTTCTGGGCTAGCGGTGGTTCTGAATAATCCTCTTCTCCTTGGGATGAAAGTGAAACAGGGATGTTTGAGCAAGAAGAAGGGACAGACAGGACAAGTGCCACCGTGTTGTTGTGATGGTTTATGACTTAGAGTAAGAACACCTGGGTTCTTGTCCACCAGCGGTATGACCTTGGGAATGTTATGATTGCATATCTGCAAAACGGGCCATCGACCAGCCCTCGCGAGCCTGGCTGACTTTTCAGAGTGCTGTGAGGGTCCGGTGAGCCTGTGGCCAGGATGGGAAATATTAGCTAGAGTGATTATATGCATTGGTTTGTGGGACTGAACCAGTACCTGCCAGTGGACCTGGCACATGCACTACAAAATACATTACGAATTGCGCCCCTTTCACTCTTGAAAGTGTACCAGCTCACACTATTCCATAGGGTCACCATCAGCCAACACGGGGAGGTCTTTGGAGAGAGTAAGAATAGGTGCTGCCATTCCCATCGCTGGAGCCTGGAAAGAGGTGGGAAGGGTTTAAATCAAAGCACGGGCTTGGGTAAAAGACCTGGCCAATCCCTGGTCCACCTTGCCTCCCCAGGTCCCACCCAGCTGTTTGTTCCTTGAAGCCTCGCCTCACAGGGCAGGCCAGGGCCTCTCCAGACACAGGAGGAAGGAGCCCTTTGGCCATGAAGGTGAAGGGAAGGAGCATTCATTGAGCTCTCCTGTGTACATTAGACGAACTCATATCCAATACTTAATTTTTAATTCTTTCCAGGTTTGTGCATCCCTATTTGGCATCTGAGGAAACTGTGTCAGAGCACCAAATCTTGGGTTTTGGAGGGCCATGGGCCATGCCTGGGGAGAGGCAAAAGCCAGGGGCTCCTAAATCCAAGGAGGCCCAGGCAGGATGCACCCCCACTCTCCTCCAGGGCCTTTGTCACATCTCTCACAGGACAGGAGGCAGTTTTGCTGAACCATCCCCCTCCCATCATGCTGGAGTTTCATTAGACCCTATGGAAGGCACAGAGAACCACAGGAACAGTGATTAGAGGCAAGACATTGGCTCAGGAGCCCTGAAGACTGGCCTCTTTATGGCCCCTTCCCAGCAGCACCTGCTCCCCCCAAATCTAACCCTGGGAGGAGCCAGACCTGAGGGAGGGGGAAAGAACAGGGCTGGGACTGTAGCCTTCCTCAAGCAAACACATCATGGGGTGACCACTGAATATCAGTAACATTCACTAGGGCTGCGAGTGCAAATGGGTCTAGGCCCACACCTTTCAAATGGAGAAACTGAGGCCGGAAGAGGTAGGACTTCGCAAAATCACTCTGTGGAGTAGAGGCAGGGTCAGGCCTGGAACTAGGAGTCTGACCCCACCCAGGCTTTGCCCTCACATCATACCTTTCTGCCATCTTCTCCCCATCACCACAGCCTTTGTTGGAAAAGTCTGTACTTTATAAAACAAACAAAACCCTAACATTAGAAGACATCATTTACCCATGAGGCTCCAGTTTTACGATCATACAACTGACCACGAGTTCAGCTACCAGGCGCGTTAGACAATTGCTACCACCGTCCCCTCTCCCCCATCCCCGAGGAAGTCTGGGTGCTACTTGTCAAAATTACTACTTAAGAATCTAAACCCGTGAATACTTAATCTATCTCCCTTTCCCTCTTCCCTCCTCTCTCTCTCTCTCTCTTTCCTGGTCTCACATCAAAAGCGAAATGGAGCTGTGTGCTAATTTAAGGAAAGTGTTAGATGAAAATGTACTTCCTTTTATTACATAGGGAGATATTTTTAAATGTATATAAATAAACATTTTTAATTTGCTTTAATGTTCAGACTTTATCACTGTAGAGCATGTGTTTTGTTACACCGGTGAGTGGCGACTGTGAAAAATGAGGCTCCAGACTGCTAGTCCATCTGGCATGATTCAGAGAAAGTGGTTCCGGAGCAGCCATGTTGGGACAGGATCCCCCTCCTAAGCCGCCCTGTCCTGGGCCCGCTGTGCTCCCAGGCTTTGCATCTCATCTACCCCAGAGCCAGGCTGGTTTCCTTTTTTCCTTGGAGGTCCACACTCTTCTGTCACCAGGACTTCCCAAACTCACTTGACCAGGGCCATTTCTTTTGGTAAATTAGCTCCCCAGTTGTTCAGATGGGTAAACAAGGCCTAGACAGGGGAAGCAGTCAACCCAGGGTCTCTCAGCAAATGTGTTCGAACATACATTGTGGAAACTATATTCACTCGCGGCCAGCTACCCTTCCACCAACCCTCTTCCTCTGCTCCTGGAACCCTGGGTTCTTCCCTTGGTACCACCTGGTTCCCACGCCTGAGATGTCCACTAGCCGCAGTGAAGCCACAGCAGCTCCCAGGCCACCAGCGGGAGGAGAGAGGAATTGCCTGAGGCTCTTCAGGGGCTCGTGTGCGGAAGGGATCCACCTCTGCCTTGTTGTCATGTGCCCCAGGAGCAAAGGGCAGGCAGGCAGGCAGGCCCTGCACACTTTTTATGGCTGGGCCACCTCCCAGAACAGTAAACAGAGGGGGCAGGCAGCTGGCACCGGAGCTCTCTCGGGAATGAAGGCCCCCCATAGCAGACTCCTGCCCACTTCTGAAAGGAGGCTGAGAACAGCAGCTTTTCCCAGGAGTTTTAGAAATCTATACTTTAAGTTCATACGGCTCATATTCTTTTTTACCATTCCTCCCTTATTGGCCTGACAGCACTCACTAGTCTTTTAGGCCTCAGTTCAAACCCCGCCTCCTCCAGGAAGTCTTCCAGACCCTCCTGGATAAGCTGGGAGTCCGCTCTGGACTCCTTGGATGCTTTGCTCCCCGATGCAAATGGACTGAGAACTTTTGAGCGGCAAAGACTGTGCATTCCTTGGACCTAGCCATGCCCGACACATAGGGGTGCCCAACGAATGTTATCTGTTAAAAAATCTAAGCCAAAAGTATTTGAAAAATTCAAAAGACTGATACATTGAGTCTGATGGTTCTGCTTTCAGAATGGATGTAAAATTTTACAGTCTCATTGACTTACTCTAACAATGTCCTGTTTTGATCATCCAAATGCATTTTAAAGGTGACCTTGTTGTAGGCTGACAGAGGCTGGAAGCGATTATGCAATTGTTAGGGAAGGGTAAGGATGGTTTACACTTAACATTTTCTTTAATTCTATGTATAATGAGTTTTATACATCTTTAAAAAGAGAAAAAAATTTATTCTTGAAGCTGCATCCAAGAGATTCCACTCTATGTACAACACTTGCCCAGCTGTGAACTCTGCTTGGTCCAGTGGAAGTCCTCCCTGGGCCCTGAGGGACAGTCTGGTGGCATGGAACTTGGCACGTGGACTCTGCCCCTCTGTCCCCCTCCAGGGGCCTCCCTCCCATCTGGAGGCCCCACTGACAATGCTAGTGAGGGGATATGGCTCTTTAACCCAGAGGGGACGGTCATCAGAGCCTCTCCTTCAGGCCCAGGCCTCTGGGCTTCGTATTCTGCATCAGCCAGGAAGGGAGGGATTCAGGGCCTGTTGAGATGGGGGTGGGTAGAGGTGAGGCTGCAGGAAGAGGCACGTATGAGCAGACCACATGCCTCCCCACAGGTCATGGTCTGCAAACATTCAATCTTCCCTCAGCTCCATCTCCTTTCTCCAGGTCAGTCTAATCCCTACAGCAGCCTTCCATCCTTAAACACGTGGAGAAGGAGGTGGGACCTGGGGATTTATCTTGGCCCCCTTGCCCAGCGCTCTGGGGATTGACACCTCCCACCCTGGGCTCCCGTATGCCCCTGAGGTCTAGAACACAAGGGCTAGAAAAGGTCCTTATCCAATGGGCTCAGATGGGCCAAGGGGCTGAGTGGGTGACTTGTCCAGGGTTACCCAGAAGATCAGTGTCAGGGTTGGGACTCAGATCAGGGCTCCTGGGCCCCCAACAGGAGCCACATTCCTAGCATCTGAGTCCCAGGTTCCCAGCCCACAAGGCTGGGCAGGGGGCTATGGCAGATACTCCTCCTTGACAGGCACTGGGGAGGCAGTGCCCAGGAGGCTGGCAGAGCTGGGGCATAGAGCCCCCAGGGGTGGTCCAGCTGGAGTTGGGGTGACTTCGTGGGCTGGCGGTGGTGGCTGTGGGGGCTGCTGCTGCTGCTGCTGCTGCTTCTTCTTGTTCACTTTGCGCTCCTTCGCCCGCCGGTTTTGGAACCAGATCTTAACCTGTGGTTTCGGAGAATAGAGATGGGTGGTGCAGAGAGAGACCCAATGACAGAATGAGAGGCAGGGCAGGAGGAGAGCTGAGCTCTTATTTCTTGATGTGGCCTCTGTGGCCTCCCTCCTGCACCAGCCACCCAGACCATTCATGAACCCCGAACACATTCTCCCCCTCTAGAACTTGTTCCCTTGCTCTAAAGACGACTTCCTCCGTAACCTTCTTCCTCCCCATTTTCCAAAGCCACGCTCTAACACCCCTCCTCCAGGAAGCCTTCCACGTTCTCCCTCTGACTGCTCCCTCCTCTGGATTTAAACTGTACTAATTATAGCTTGCTGTAGCCTATAGCTAATTAGATACCCTATTTTCCCACTGGGGGTCAGGGATATTGGATTTTGTTGGGAAGGAAGAGGATTTGGCAGTAGCTCAGTTTTTCCTGTGCTATGTGACCATGGCAAGGAGATTCAATCTCTCTGTTCTCCTCCCTTGACTGAGCTGCATAATTTATCCTCAGCCTGGAAGCCAGACTCCCAGTACTGCTCCTGTGGCTAAGGTTGAGGGACTCCCCACACACCTGCCGTTCAGTGAGCCCCAGATTGGCAGCCAGCTCTGACTTCCGCCGGATGGTGATATAACGGCTGTAGTGGAACTCCTTCTCTAGCTCCAGGCGCTGGTGGTCTGTGTAGACCACGCGGTACTTGTCCTTGGTCCGGGTCTTCCCTGAGAATCAGAGGGGCCAGGAGGGGAGGTGAGTAGCGAGGAGGAGTCTGCAAAAGAGCCAGGCAGGGCCCCCCCAGCACCCCCAAGGAGGACCTGTGATGAGGAGGGAGGTCTACCCCAGTCCTGGGGGTGACAACCATTCCCCCAGGCTCGGGCACACAGGCTCCCAACCTGAGAGGCAAGCACTACTTCAGGCCCACATGGGAGGTGCTGAGGCTCAGAGAGGGGATGCAACCTGCTCAGGGTTGCACAGTCAGCTGCTGGTGGAGTTGGGGTTTCACGCCGGTCTCCTGACCCAGAGCTTTACTCTGATCGCCCGCTCCTCCAGCTTTAACCCAGCAGCTTCCGGATGTGGCTGCACAACAGACACTCTGGGAGCTTGTGGAAAACACTGCTTCCAGGGCATTCCTGACCATGTGAGTCAGAAAGCCTGGGGGTAGAATCTGCATTTTTAATAAGTTCCCCAGGTGGTTCTGATTCAGGGTCCTTAGGCCACAAGTATGAACACTATGACATGGTAGGTAAGGGCAGGTTGAGATGAATGAAATGGTAACTGCTCCTTTCTCCTCCGCAGAAGGTTGCAGAGGCGAGCCATTGCAGCAGAGGCAGAAGCTTGCTGGACAATCCTGGGGTATATGGCACCGCGATTCCTGTCGAATGCAGCTGCTGGTGGCCTTCGAGGACCCGGCAGGTACCTCGAGAGGTCCTAGCCCTGGACACCAAGCCCTGAGCTACGGGATTGCACCAGGGGCTGGGGATTGGCCTGCCTGGAGCCATCCACATTCCTGCCTGTGCCTGGGCACAGAGAAGGGGTGACTTTGCTTAGTCCACAAATATTTACTGAGCTCCTGCTCTGAGCCAAGCACTGGGGTACACAGGTGAGCAAAACGAAAAAAATCCAGGGCTCAGGGTAGAGGGAACAGCAAGTAAGGCCCTGAGGCGGAAGTGTGCCTGACATCTGGCATGTGTGAGAAGCAGTGAGGTGCAGCGGGGTGCAGTGAGAAAAGGGAGCAGGGCAGGTTACCCAGGGCCTTGCAGGCCATGGAAAGGACTCTGGGTTTTACTGTGTCTGGGATGGGAGCCACTGCAGGGCTCTGAGCAGAGGAGACATGAGGTCTGATGTAGGTTTTAATATGACTCCGGTTGTTGCATGAAGAACAGATTGACGAGAGGAAGTGGGAAGCGCAGAGAGACCTGCGCTAACCCGAGAGAGAGAAGGTGGTATCTTGGCTTCTACATGGGGCTCAGCCTGGGACCAGAAACTGGATTCAAGGACCAACTGGGGTTAATGTCAGGGCTTCTTTGGGTCTGGGATCAGAGGTCCGTCTGGAGAGAATATTAAGAGTCATGCTTGGCCTGGTCGGTGTGGGGGCCTGACTAAACACCAGTTTCCTCTGCAAGAAGCTGAGCACATGGCTATAAATAGGAGGCACACGCAAGCACTTTTGGACCCACACATGCATCCCACCAGGGCATGGTGGGTCTCTGGATAACCACTGATTCCTTCCCACCTCATCCAAGTGCCCCCACAACAGCCGGGCTGTCACCTCTGGGTCAGAGCTTTGGCCTTGCCTATCCCTCAGCACTTGTGTCCTAACTCCCCCTCCCCACCAGTTCCAGGCCATCCCCTCCCCCCCAACTCCGCCTACTCCACCAAACCCACGTAGCTTGGCAGGACAGCACTGGGCTTCTCAAGAGCCAAATGGTTTTGTGGAGAATGGGAGACAGCAGATGTTCCTTGGGTTTCCTGCCAGAGCAGCGGAACCATACTGGACACTTCCACATCTACTGCCCAATGCAGCACGGGACAACCTCGGCCTTCAGCCAGGCCTGGCCCAGGAAGGGGACAAGGGAGTGGCTGCTAAGGCCTGGGTCCAGATGGAGCCCCTCCTTGGCCTAGAAAATTCTACGCCAGCTCAAAAACAGTTCTGCTTAACGCCACCAGCACCAGAGCCCAGCAGAGCTCTGAATCCACAGCCCTTCCGGGTTCACTGGACTAGAGCCAGAAATGGTCGTGAGAGTTTAGTCTCTTCCTATTTTATAGATGAAGAGACCGAGACTCAGGATGGTTACAAAGCTGCCAGAGAATCAAATAAGAGAGGCCTGGTGAGTCCTTCTAGTCTAGCCTCTCTGTGCACTCAAGGTCACCGATGCCCCAGGCAGGCCTGGACTTGCTCGAGGCCATGTCACCTGGCCTAGAGCTCTCCTTTCCCACTCTCCCTTCAAGACTCCTCACCCATCAGGTTTAGGGTCTGCAGAGTCTGCCATGAAGCCTGCTAAGCATTGGCAGCAGAAGTTCACAAAGCAGACCACCCATCTGCTCGTATTTCTGAGGAAGCGGCGGGTGAGGGGCAGCCCATGGTGAGAGCAGGCCCCCGGGAGCCCTGGGCTGTGGATAGAGGGTCTGCAGGCTGGGGGCCCTTGACATTGTCCAGAAGACTCACAGCCTGAGGTGGGGGATGAGGCTTCCTGTCTACCCAAAGCTCAGCCTGAGAGATGACAAGCAGTGATTATGAAGTCACCTGTTCCCTCAGGCACCCAGCTCTTACTCCCATCCTTTCTCATGAGCACGTGGGGATCCGTCACACCCATGTCATAAATGGGGGAAATTGAGGCTCCGAAAGCGGCCCTTGCTGAAAGCCATCCTGCCTGGTAATGGTATGAATCTGGGCTCAGGTATCCTGACCTCCAGCCCAGCTCTTCCCAGAGTGGGGGCAAGGGGGTAGGGTGGCACTAGAATGGAGATAAGGCTCTAGATGCATAATCACTCTCTCTGTTCTAGCAAAGCTGCCAGTGAAGACTCAGCCCAAAGGCCCTGACCTCCGCCCCCAACTCTGGACCCAGGAGAGGGGCTGGTGGACTCAGGAACCTACTGGCTAACATCTATCTGACGGAACTGCTCAAAATCATAGTTCCTGCCCGCCCCCGCCGCCCCCCGCAAGAAAATCACTCTGCTAAAGAACACAATGTTTGCTATCATACCTTGTAGTCCAGGAACCAAGGAATCCTATATATTGTCCAGGGAGTGATAATTGGTGATGTCCAGCCTTGTTTAACATGCATATACCCCTTATCCATTGATCCCATTTCCTGAAATCGATCCCACAGATAAATGCCCAAAGCTGTAGCTGTTTGGAATAACACAGAAATAAAAACACTGGACACGCCTACGAGCAGGGAATGTGTTAAATAAGAGCTGTACATCCATGGAGAGGAGCGTTATGCAGTCATTCAAAAGCGATTAGAAAGCTCCGCATGTACCAGTACGGAGCAATTTCTAAGATATGTTGTTAAGGAAAAAGAAAGCAAGACATTGAATGTTAGAGTAGTATAAAATGGGGGGATCCACACACACACAACCATATGGGAACCTACAGAGTTCTTTCTGAAAGGATGTACAAGAAACCATCAGCAAGCAGGGGCTGCTTCTGAGGAGGGGACTGGAGGCGGGGCGGGGGAGGCGCGCACAGATAGAAGGGAGTCTTAGAAATGTTTTAATTTTTACCATGTGCAGATGTGGATCTGTATTTTTGATGACAGTCAGGAGCCCTGGGCTCCAGTCCCAGCTCTGGGCCAGAACTCCTGAATGCCCAAGCCACCCTCCCTTCCCCCTCCTGGGAGCACCTGTGCCAACCAGGAGCCTAGGAGGGAGGAAGCAGGGAGGCGGTGAGAGTGTCTGGGCAGGGAGAGAGCCTGGGATCAATGATTTACAGGCCCCTGGGACTCTGGAGCTAAAGGGGAAGTCCAGGCTCCTGTAACAGGTGTCTGATGGGGGCCACCGCCCCCAGCTACCTAATGAATAACTCTCTGGGCTAGATGCTAGTGCCAGTCGGTGGTGGGAGGGTGGGGAGCCCCGGCTTTTTAAGAGTGAGCATAGGGGGGAGAGCCTTGGATGAGTGACCCGAATGAGAGGGGTTCTCTCTGCTCTGGCATTGAGACTTCAGGAATGTTTCATCCATGTGCACCAGACTGCCGTGGAGGTAGTGAGTTCCCGGTCCCCGAAAGTGTACACAGTGGAGGTCCTGGGAAGTTACAGTCTAATGGTTCCAGCAGCCTCACAACTGCCCGGGGGAGCTTTTTAAAAGAACAGATTCTAGCCCAGAAATTCAGATTCAGTGTGGCTGAAATGGGGCTCAGGGATTTGATATCTGAATAACTCTCAGGCGACACTGCATGTGGTTGTTTGGGCAAGCGGACCTCTGGGGTTGTGCAGTACAACTTCTCACTGGCTGAGTGATCCAGGACAATCACCTCTGAGCCTCATTTCTGTATCTATGAAATGGGGATAATTATTACTCTAATAATGGCCATGGCCATGTATCAGGCACTCTGTGTACACCTCTCAACAACCTGTGAAGTTGTGCAACTGTTATCCCTATTTTAAAGGTGGGGAAACTGAGGCTCAGAGAGGCCCACACATCTGGCAGGTGAGATTTAACCCAGGTCTGTCCAGCCTCAGAAACAGCATTAGAACCTATCTCACAGTGTAAGGTCTCCAGTAATTATCTCTACCCCTGGGGTGCACAGGGATCACTTGAGAGGGATGGACGACACTTAGCACAGGACCTGGCATGTAGTAGGTGCGTGGGAAAAGGCCGATCTCATTCATTTCCAATAGTGACAGGATAACCATATGGCAGGAATGCTGGGAAATGATCTGTGCAATGGGTGGTGGTGTGTTGGACGAGACTGTTTATTTATAAGGTCCCTTCCAACTTGGAAACGCAAAGCTCCCAATGTTTATTGATTCTCTGATCGTGTTTGTTATTGTTGCTAAAAGAATGCTAAGACTGATTCCCCTGTCTGAGAGTCCAGATATGGGGCCTGCCCAGCTGTAGGACAGGGGCCAGGAGCCAGGGCAGCCTTCAGTGGGGCCTCCCCATCTCGCCTGGGCCAGGCAAGGACAGAGTTCAGCCTCTGCCTCCAGGGCGCGGGTCGGTGCTCTAGGAAAATCAAGTGGACACTGGGTTAGCACCTCCTTCGCCCTCTTCCTGCTTTTGTGGCCCAGGGGATGACACTGCCAGCTTCAACCTGGAACACAAATCCAGCCCCAGATCTTCTGTAATCCCTCACTGTGTGGTCTAGCTCTAGCTGGCTATCCATCAAAATTCCCTTACACACACACACACACACACACACACACACACACTATAGGACCTTTCACGTCTGTTCTGTCCCCTAGGGGAAGGAAAGCCCAAAAAATTCAGTCACTTGTCAACTCCTTCAGCTAAGTATAATCAGACCTAGGCCAGGTCTCTGACTCCAGCAAGGTCTGGGACTTTCCCCTCCCCCATGCATAGGGACTTCCTCAAATCTCAGTTCAGTGGAAAGCTGCTAGGATAAGGCCCCTCTCCAGAAGCACCACCACCTCAGGGCTGCCCGACGCCCTGCCACCTTTGCAGCCTTCTTATATATGTTATCTAGATAATGTCACACGTTTTATATTAAAGTTATTTGCATGTTCATCATAGTTAGAACCAATTCTTTCCTCTTCATCGATATACTGAAACATGCCCAACATCCTTTCACTCAAGTATATATCTTTTTCCTTTCCCACGTTCCCTCCCACTCCCCTGTGCTCCCTCCTGCTAAAAGGCCCCAGAGCTTGCACTTCTCTTAGCCCTCCCCAGACCGGCACTACAGATGTGGGTGGGTGAGCTCCCCGGCGCCTCCTGCCCCACACATGTCTGAGGGACTTGGCTAGAGGATGCCCTCCTTGTGGGTGCTGCCCAGGTGGTAGACAGGGAGTGGGTGAGGGATGTCTGGCCCTTCTGAAAAGGACTTTCCTGCACTGTCCTATATGACAGCTACGAGCCACATGTGGCTACTTAACATTAAATTAATTACATAGAATTAAAATTCAGGCCTTTAGTCACACTAACCATAGTTCAAGTACCCGAAAGATATATGCAGCTAGTAGCTAGCATACTAGACAGCACAGATATAGAACATTTCCATTATCACAAGAAGTTCTATTGGATGACTTTGCTAGACCAAACTCCTACCAAGGGCCAGATGTCCATGTCTGCATAGCACACCTAACCCAGTCCGTGATTATACTGTCTGCAAAGCAGCCTATTTTTGCATCCATTTATTCTTCCTAGGTTTTTCCACAGAAGCATCAAAAATAAGGGACATTCTTGGTCCAGAACAGCCCTTCAAAAATTTGCAAACAGCAGCTTTGTCCTATCAAGTCTTCTCCCAGGCGGTACGACTTGAGGCCTCTCTGAGCTGTTTCCTGGTGGAGTTTCCAGGGCTCTGCCCTGCCTTGGCCATCCTCCCCTGGTCGGGAAGTCAAGTACCCGCCCAGCGGTCTGCAGGTGTCAGGTCCTGAAGCCTCCCATTCTGGGTGGAGGTGTGGGGAGAGGCTCTGGACTCCAGCCCTTTCCTAGCTCACTGTGTGACCTTGGCAAATCCCCTCCCCTCGGTGCCTGGCTCTCTGTATGCTTTGTGAGGGTAGGCACCATGCCACTTTGCTCACCCCATTCTACAATAGTGTCTGGCACACAGGGACGGATCTTGTTAAATACATAACACAAACCAACTCCTTCCTGGTCTTCCTGACTCCAATCAATGGCCTCCATCTTACATCCACTCAGGCCAAAACCCTCGGTGGCACCTCCTGGCTCCCCACATCCAATCCATCAGGTGGTCAGCTCAGCCTCCAAAGGAAATCGTTCTGTCTAGCCCCACTGCTCCCACAGCCTTAGTCAAAGCCATTCATTTAATACAGAAATGTGCTGCTCTAGTCAGAAATGTCTACATTTGAAAAAATGCTGAGTACTCAATAGATGCTTGTTCATATTATGATTACTATTAACAATTACATACTACTAACTTATTTGTTAAACAGTTCATTCCCTCTTTGATGGGGGGGGGCAGATTAAAAACAAACAAAGGAACAAATGAAATAGTTACAAACTGTGATTATTATGAAGGAAAGCAACATAGAGCTGAGAGCTAAATTAAGTGGCAGAAGGTAGAGGGTGGAGAGGCCTACTTTATTTAGCTTGGGGGAGGGTCTGGAGGAGGCGGCATTTAAGCTAAGACTTAAGGTTGAGAAGGTTTCCTTGCCGCCAGTGGGGAAAAGTATTCTAGGAAGAGAGAACAGCACATGCAAAGGCCCTAAGGCAGAGCTAGCAGAGGCAGGGGCAGACAGTGCCAGCTCCCTGAGGGGACCCTATCTGCCTATTCTGGCTGAAATCCCCAGCACCCAGAGAAATGTTTGGTACAGAAGAGACACTTGAAATATTACTGCCTGCCTGCCTGCCTGAATGAATGATAGAGGCACATAATGAGGCTGGAGAGGCTAGCAGAGCTCTGAGCCCTGGGTAAGGGGTTTGGATTTGAGTTCAAGAGCAACAGGAAGTCATGGGAGGATGTGAAGCCTAGAGCATCGGTCTCGGCTTTCACTCATGCCTGCTCCCTGTCTGTTGGTGCAGAGGGACTCATGGGGATCCCTTACAAACTCGAGGAGTGAGCGTGGCGTGGGGAGGGTTTAGCACGTTAACGTGAGGATGGCCCTGACACAATTGTTGTTTTCAAATCCCAGGAGTTCCAGGACAGAAACGTGAGGGTCCGTCCACTGAGCTAGCTCCCTCCTGAGAAGCCAGACACCGCCGCCAACAAAGCCGTTTTGGAAAGACTCCCTCGGCTCTCAGCAGCGATATCTGCCAAAGCAGAGGGAGAGAATACTCAACCCAAAACAGCCTTCTGCCACCTTCTATCTGGGTCATTCCCCTTCCCGGCTACATGTGAGAGACGAGGTGTCACATGGAGCTTCTGCCTTGAGAACCACTTTTAAACAGCCTGGCCCCTGCTGTGCTCCTCACCCCTTCAGCCCCTTACAGCTCTTCTCCGACTGGCCTCCTTTCCCCCTACCAGGGCTGGGACACACACGGGGAGGGGGCGTGGGTTCCCATGCCAAGGGGGTTGCTTTATTTGATAGATGCTCCTTAGGCTGTAGTGTCCGGGTTTGAACCATGTGCTGCCTTGGGCAAGCTACCTTACCCTCTCTGAGCCTTATTAACATTCTTTATTTGTAAAACAAGGCTACTAATAGATGCTCACACCTCTTAGGGTTGTTATAAGGCTTAAGTGAGATCACCCATGCAAAGTTCTTGACACAGTGCCAGGCACACAGTAAGGACATAGCCAAGGCCTCAGTTATCAGCTTTACCATGAGCTCCTCCTATGGGCAAGGCATGACGAGAAAGATGGAACTGATTAAGACTGGGACTTGAGGGGATAACAGATGGTAGATGGCAAGTCAGTGGCAAATGTTGTTAAAACAAGGGCCTGATACAGTGCTGGGGATGGAGGAACCATGGGGGACTTCCAAGAGGAGGTGATCTTGGAGAAGGAGCGGCATTTGAACTGATGAAGATGGAGAAGAGGAAAGGAGAGTAGTTCAGGCTGAGGGACCCAGACTAGAGAGGCAGGGAGTGTAAGGTGTATGCTTGAGTGCACCTGCCAAAGACTGGCAGTGATGGTCATAGGCGCCAATGCACTGACCACCTACTCTGTGCCAGGCTCAAGGCTGTGCTTCATAGGTACCATTGCTTCAAGGTGGAATCCTATTATTAACCTAAAGTTACAGTGGAAGAAGCTGAGGCTCAGAGAAATGATCCAAGTTAACTTGCCTGGTTCTAACAGAAATGCAATCCTAGTTAAGGCCCGGCTCTTAACTGTCCCCAGTAAGGATCTCTGTATATCTAGGCAAACTAGTGGGAGAGTGGATTCAAAAGTGGGTTGGGGGTTAGTTCTCAAGAGGGCTCTAAGCACCATAGAAATGGTGCTGGATTTTACAGCAATAAAATGGCATAAAATGAAAGGGCATTTCCATGACAGTGGGGAGCCATGGAATGCTCTCGAGCAGGGAAATGTGCCTTGAACAGGTAAATCTGGTAAGCGTTTAGGAGACAGCTAGAGCATCAGAGAGGCTGAAGGTGAGAGGCCAGGTTGGTGGCTGTGGCAATGGGCCAAGGGAGAGCATCTGGGATGCAGCAGGGTTCCATGGGCTTCAGTTTCTCCATCTGAAAGCTGAAGACGTAAACCCTGTTGTAACAGTGTCGTCACCTGAGCAAACATCTCCCTAGGTGTGTGGGGCCTCAGCTACCTCAGTGGACCATTAACCTGTAAAGCACTGTTTATTCACAAGGAATGGCTTCTGAGCCTTTGATAAAAGGATGATGTAGAACCCTCTTAAGGAAAATGCTGGTATTTATAGATGCAAAGGGGGAAGGCAAAAAGATAGAACCCCTTGTAGTCATTTCCAAGCCTGGCCTCAAATGACAGTGATCACTTGAAATTGGTTAATATTTTGATCGTGGGATGAAGGCCGAGAGCCTCTCCTTCATCTTACTCATTTTCACGCCCCATCCTTAGAATAAAGCTGGGGGTCTTAGTCCCAGCCTCAGCTATACCAGTTCCCTAGGTGAAGATGGCACCTTGTTGTCCCAGTGGGGAGAGGGGAGCAACCAGGCTTCTACCATTGGCATGAACTGCCCAATTGAATAGTCCCATCTCCAGGGTCCCTTCTCCAGGGTTGGGACCACGGAAACTTGTGTCAAAGCCAAGATCTCATCTCTCCCCTGTTCTCTCAGAGTCGTCTTACTATTCATCATACTTGCCCTGTTTATTCATTCAACAAAATGTATTGAGCACCTACTAAATGCCATGCACTGAGCTAGGTGCTTGAAATATAGTGGCTCTGGACCTCACGGGCATTTACCTTAGTGGGTGGGTGGGGGAACAGACAACATACAAACATACCAATAAGTGAGTAATTGAAATCGGGATTAGTGCTCCGAAGGAAACATGGCAAAGATTATCAGTGGATATAGGGGGAAGCCTTCCTTGTGAAATCATGGAGGACATCTCTGAGGAGGTGACATAAAGCTGAGACCTGAGGGTAAAAAGATTGAGGCCTGCAAAGAATCAAGGGAAAGTGGTTTCCGGGAAGAGGAAACAATATATACACAAGACTTGCAGTAGAACATAGCATGTCTGAGAAACTAAAAGGAGGCTGGAATGGCTAGAGCTTGGTGACCAAGGGGAGAGTGGCCTGGGGTGAGGTCAGGGAGGCAGGCAGGGGCCAGATACTGATGTTCTACAGTCTTGTAGACCTCAGGAAGGAGTGTAGATTTTTCTCTAAATATGATGGGAAACCTTTGGAAATTTTTTAACTGACTCATCCAACATCTATTCTAGTCCAGCCTCCACTTGGGTAAAACTAGAACATTCTTTATAGTCTCTGGGCTTCAGTTCCCCATCTGTATGTCTGGTCTCTAACTATCTAGATCAGATATTGTAGAATGCTAGAGGCTCAGAAGAGAGGAAGAATGGGCTGGCCAAGAAGGAAGGGACTGACCTCTCTGCCATCCGAGACAGCACTGACACAGGAAACACCCCTGAGAAACCCTGTATCTTCATGGCCCAGAAGGAGGAACTGAAGCCAAAGAGGAGGGGCGCTTGGCCTCTCTCTCAGGTAGGGTCTGTGACCCCATCCCAATTCTGCCCTCACCTCAGAAGCACTGGTCAGAGTCAGATGCCCCCTGTGCAGACAGGTAGCAGCTTCTACCTTCCAGAAGGCCAAGGCTCCTGCCTCCTTGGCAGAATGGGTCTAACTTGGCTCCTGGGCAGCCATTTCCCTCGGGACCCCACATACCTCCTCTTGGCCCTTCCTTCCACTGTCTGGGAGTAAAGTGGGGAAAGGCCTTTTGCCTTTGGGCAGAGTTACTCCCAGTCCCTTTACCTACCTGGGGACAACAGGTTCCAAATAACTTTTGAGACCAGATGCTGAGTTGGGCTGGCAGCTTCTGTGCCCAGAGAAAAGAGGTGATTTGCCTGACATCATATGGCCTGGAAGCTCTTCCAGGTCTCGGCCAGTCCTCTGACCCCCGTGTGCCCACTGTCTCCCTCTCACACAGTGATGGCCTCTCTCCAAGTCTTGCCCGTGTGGAACCTCCCCATCCATTTCCAAAGTCGCCTGATCAGCAGGAAGCAACAACTGGAACAGGGGAGCAGGAAAGTGGGCTTCCTGCTCCAGGGAACAGACGCAGAATTGCAAAACGCTGAGGGTCAGTGGCCCCAGACATCTCTCATGTAGGGTTTTCAACAGGAGTTTATGGATAAAGCTTCTGGGAGCCTCTAGAACCCCTGAAATTGTCTGTCATATTAGGCAACACTCTTTTCTAGGGAGAATATTTGTATTTTCTACCAGATTTTTCAAACAAAGGTATAAGACTCTCCCTTTTAATGTCACAGTTGGTAAAACTGAGACTCAGGAAAGATAAATGATTTAAGAAAAGCTGTTGTTTAGGAGATTAGTGCACAGGCTTGCTGGTCAATCTGCCAAGGGGTTCAAGCCCCAGCCTCACCATTTACTGGTTATATGGCTTTGCTAAAGTATTTAACTTCTCCATGCCACAGTTTCTTCATCTTATAACTGGGGATGATAATAGTACCTATGATGTTATAAGAATTAAATGAGTTAATACAGGCAAGATTTTAGGTCAGTGCCTGGTCCACTAATAAGTGTAATATAAAGGTTAGCTGTCATAATTTAGCCAAGGTCACAGAAACGAGGGGCAGAGCAGGGGCATAAGCCCCAGTTCTCTGCGGCCTCTGGAGGCAGACAGGACTCCTCAGAAGGTGGTACGATTACAGCCAGACCTGTAGCTGCTGACGAAGTCCTCCTCAGCATCTGTCCCCTGGGTGAGCTGGGCATGTGTGGAGACGTGGGGGTGAAGAGAGAGAGGAGGTGGGGAAGTCCCAGGCTCACTCCCAGCTGGGGAAAGGGGAGGAGGGGCTGGACATCAAAGGGTGGGCAGGCCGACTTCCCGCCCCCCAGGCCAGGTGGCCTTTGTCAGGACAAGCCGGACACAGTCAGGACAATAGGGTATCATGTTCACTTTCCGGCCAACAGGAGTCACTACCGAGCCAAGACTCAGCCTGTTACATGACAAAGGGGGGATCTATAAAGGAGGTCAGGCCGCCCCTCATTAAAGCTGGGCCTTTGTCCTGCCCCCTTCCCTGCCTTTGAAGAGGGTGGATCAGAGAGGCCTGCCTGGGGGCAGGAGGTTCACAGGCTTAGGAGCCAAACAGCAGCCACCTTCCCAACTGCTCCTGCTTTCCCCTCCCCCAGGGTCAAGAGTTCAGGAAGGGCCCTGGAATGAAAAGGTAGGGAGCCCCCCACCCGCTAATTTAACCAAAAAAGGCTCTTATTTAGTCCAAAAGATATGACCCACCAATATCTTCACCGTATGGATGGGGAAACTGAGACCTGGAAAGTGACCTGACCACATTCTCACAATCAGTGCACCATCCCTTCTGGGGCGGGTTTGCAGCCTCTGCTTGGAGTTGGAGTAGGAGTGGAAAAAACGGATGATGATTAGGGCCAGTGTCGCTAAAAGAGCCCTGGGTTAAAAGCCTGAAACCTGGAGCTCTGGTTCCGGCCTTGCCACGCAACCACAGAGCAAGGTATCTTCACTTCTCCGGGTCTCCGACTTGCCCTATCTAGACAGAAAGACAGGTTGTGCTTACTCGGGCTGGGATTCCGAAGGGGAAGCCAAGAGAACAGACCCCTAGGGCGAGAGTGGTCAGGGAGGCCGCACTCCGGAGAATCCAAGCAGGGCCAGGGCAGAGGTCAGACACGGGGCGGCCAGGGCCTTGTCCTAGCACCTGCCGGTGCCCAGGGGAACCGTCCGGAGGCGCAGAGCCAGGGAGGGGTCCTTACCGCTGCCACCGCCGCCTCCGGCCGCCACGCTCCGCCGCATCCACTCGTAGGGAGTCCGCCTTTGCACTCCTGGCGAGGATGGCGCGCCCGGGCCGCCAAGGGGCTGCGCCAGGAGGCCCGGGCCAGGTCCAGGGGGCGCGGGCACCGGGCTAAAGTCCTGAGGGGGCCCGAATGCCAGCGGGACTGGGCTGGCAGCGGGGGCCGCGGGGCCCGGGCCGTAGGCGGCGGCCCAGTCGTCCTTGGGTGCAGAGAAGGGCGCGCTCCACGCCGTAGGGGGCGCGGGGGTCGGCTCCACGTGAGAATAGCTGGTGAAGTCGGGGTACTGCGGGGGCCCGGGGGGCGGGGGCGGAGGCCCGTAGCCTTGAGGGCCCAGGCTGAGACTCGGGGGCCTGGCGGGGCCAGGGTACACGGGAGAGTCCTTGTCCAGCACATAGCCCACGTACATGGTGGCCGCAGGGCCCCCCGCGCATGCTGGGCCCTGGAGCCGCCGCTGCCGGCCGCCCCGACGAGCAACAGCTCACCTGAACTCGCCGGCCCTGCCGCCGGGCCGCCCCACCCAGGCCTTTTATAGCCCCGGGCCGCCTGCGGCCCCAGCCGAGGCGGGTTTGCATTTCAAAGCGGGGGGAGCCTCCGGGTCTCGAATCAAAGGGGGAAACCCGTCGGGGGCGGGGGGTTCAAAAGGAGACAAATTGCCGCCCCAAGCGGGAGGCGGACGGGCCGGGGCCTGGAGGGATGGGGGCGTGGAGGGCTCATCCTGGGCGAGCGTCGAGGCACTTTAGGTATGGGAGTCTCCTACGAGGTCGGCGGCCTAGCTGCTTGGACACCTCGTCTTCCCCCAGGATAAAAGAGATCGCAGGGGCTGCAGGGGGGACTTCAGGCCAGCGTCACACAGCCACACCAGGCCTGTAGTACACTCCGCAAAGTGACAGCTTGAGGTGAGGGGCCAACTTGACTTCAAACAGGGTTCCTGTCTGTAAGGTAGCAGGGTCCTTAATCTTTTGGGGCAGGGGTCACGACCCCTCTGAGTCTCCGATGAAAGCTGTGGATGTTTTTACTGAGAAGATGCACATATACGCCTAACGAAGTCTGCATACAATTGGAGAGTTGGCCTGCGTTGGCTGGAGAAAGTTTGAAGGAGATGGGGTAGGGGCATTCGCGGGGGCAGGGGGGGCCAATCTAAGGAACTTTTCAAAATTCTGTTGACGATTTCTTACATCTCCTCTTTATTTTAACAAAAACTTTCAAATGTACACAAAAGTAGAATTGTATAGTGAACTGCTATGGAAGTATCACCGAAGATTTTGTCACTTATTTCATCTCCTCCCGTCCTTTTTTGGCTAAGTATTTTAAAACAAATATCAAACATCATGTCATTTTACCCTACATACTTCAGCATGCATCTCTAAAACACAAGGACATTTTTCTTACATAATATATCATTATCACATCCAACAAAATTAACGCAAATTCCTGGGTATTATCTAGCACCCAGTTCATATTCGAAGTACTCCAGTTGGTTCAAAACTGTCCTTTTTAACAGCTGGTTAGTGTGAACTAGGACCCTAAAGCCCTGGTCTATTTACTACAGCTGGGGCTCCCTGAGTATTTTAAATGCATCCTGCATTCCCCCCTCCCCCAACTCAATTAAAGACTAGCACACATTCTACAGCTACCCAAGTGGGGAGTGGGGTAAACAGTTGAGGGGCCATGAGTAAACTGGGAGTGGGGAGCAAGGTTGAGGGATTTGGGCAAGAATTCATGAAGGTCAGGGATCTGGGGCATAAAGCCTGGAAGAGAAGGGTTCTTTCTCTACAAGGGGTTCAGTGTCAAAGAGCTTCTCAGAAGCCCCTTAAGGGAGTTGAGCCTCTGATATGTCTTGGGGGGCCCCTCAATGTGCAGGGACATGTGGCCCCCAGAGGTGGACAGAATCAGGGTCTTAGCTATGTAACCTGTCTCTCTCTTGAGTCACCACACTGGCCGGAGAGGTCAGCATCATCTCAGGGCTAGACAGATATGTCAGGATCAGGACATGATTTACAGGACTCAGCCCAAAATAGCAGTGTGAGATTCCAAAAATTATTAAGAATTTCAAGGTGGCAACAGCAGAGTGTTCAACCAAGCATGGGGCCCTTCTAAACACTGGGCCCTGTATAACTGTACAGGTGACCCACCCATCAAGCTGACCCTGGTATGAATTTTGTTCTCATACAGAGCCAGGGACAGTAAGCCCAGGGCTCTCGTTCCTGCTCAGAGGAGTTCTTTCTATTGTACAGGTGGAAGCTCTGAGGCCCAGAAAGAAAAGAAGCTGTGCCAAAGTTTGTATGGCAATATGAAGGCTGCTCTTGAAGAGGGGAGAGGGGCCGCTTGGGTTGTGGCTGACATGGACGAGCACGTGGCTCCCTCTGCAGGGAAGGCACCCTTTCCTGTGTCCGGAAGTGGACGTGTTGGTGAAATTTTACTCAGAAGTTATGTAGGGTGCTGGGCTCCACTCAGGACCCAAGCTTTCAAGGGGTCAGTGAGAAACTGGGAGGTATACAGAGAAAGGAAGACCTGGCTTTACTCTCTGAAGTGACGTAACTGGGACTGTTCAGACTGGAGAAAGAGGAGACCTGGAGTGAGGCTTGAATGTCTGAGTTTGGGGAAGGGGACAGGGCAGAGGTGGAACCTGAGAGAAAGAAAATTGCAGACACAGACACAGACACTCATAATAAAGAGCTCTCTAAAGGGGCGTCTATCAGGAAATGAAAGAGAATGAGCTCACCATCACAGGAGGCATGCAAACGACCGCTGGAAGTCCTCTGTCAGGGCTGCTGTAGAAAGGATGCTTATCCTGGGGAAAGTGGGAGTGGGAAGGTTGGTGACCTCTTATTCCAAGAATATGCTAAATCAGATGTAGATGGAAGGCTTAAAGGTTGGGAATAGGTATAGGAATTCATTTGTTCAGTGTTTTCGTTCATTTGACAAGTATGTATTAGTATTTCCCTTTTGTGCTGATACTGTGTTAGGTACTGGGTGAGACCCTGCCCTCAGAATGCTTATAGAATGAGAAGGTGGAGAAGCAGATTTGAATCAAATAATCACAAAGGTAATATTGCATCTTGGTGAGGCCTAGGAATCCCGAGATTTCACCCAAAGGGAAGAGACATGGAAGTCTTACAAGAGGAAATGACATGTGAATCGAGGCCCCGGGAGTGGGGAAGGGCATTGTGGGCCAAGCAACAGTGGCCTGTGGGAACGTGTGGTCCCCTAGAACTGAAAGACTAGTTTGGAGTTCAGTGATGGGGGAATGAGCGGGGGAGAGGGACGTGAGTCTGGAGAGGGGCAGAGTAAGGCCCAGTGGGCCAGGCCTGATGAGGGGTGCGGGAAGTTGTTATCAAAGGTTAGAGCGGGAGGATAGCTGTGGCTGGTGAAGAATGAGCCAGAGGAGGGGCAGCTGCAGGGAGAGCAGCACAAAAGCTGGGCAGGGCTCCGGGAGCAAGGAAGACTGTGTCTAGGACTTGGGTGGTGGCCGAGAGATGGGGGACTTTCCAGGCAAAGCAGGGACGATTTCCCCGATCAGGGAGACCGCAGAGCCAGAGAGCCCTGAGGCCTGGGGGAGCCATGCCAGCCGCTCCGTGGTCCCTTCAGTGCTGTCTTTTCCTAGGGTGGAGGCTGGGTGTGCCTCCCACTCCACAGACACTTCCTGGAGTGGGCCTCCCCCATTCCTCCACGCCCATCCCACCACACCCCTCGCCTTGGGCCTGCTCTTCCCTGAGCTCTTGGTGTTGGGAAGGGTGGGGCAAACTAGTCCCATTTGCTGAGTGAGGAAAGGAAGCACAGAGACGGCCAGGTACCTGGCCAAGGTCACACAGGTAACAGGACCGGGCACAGAAGCTGGGTCTCCTGATCCCACTGGCCTTTCTCTCTGTCCAGCCAAAGTGCCCTATGGGAACTCGGCCCAGTCCTGCTGATCCTCCAACCCACCTAGGGTAGGAGAGCAGGTGCATCATAGGTTTTGTAGCATCCTAGCCATGGAAGATACTTAGAGAGCCAACCCACTCACTTTGCAGATAGGGAAACTGAGGCCCAGAAGCCTAAAGAAAGTATTTTTTTTCCCCCTAAGTTCCCACGGCAGGTCAGTACTGTACTGGAAATAGACCCAGGTCTGCTGACTCCCAGCTCCATGGCCTTTGACTGCATCTCTCTGAGATTTCAGGGTTTGACTCTTTACCTCTGCTGGAGTAATAATAATAGCATCATTATTTAATGAGCACTTACTAAGTGTCAGGCATCATGCCAAGTCATTTGCATATATAGGGTTTTTGGAAGTTCACTTTATGCCACTTGGCTTTTATGATAGACCTACATTAGTACCTGTTTTTGCTAATCAAAAGAAATCTGAAGAGGATTTTCGCTTTTGCAAAGAAAGGCAAAAGGCAAAAATAGCAATTCAGTTTGTTTGCAGTGAGCAGAGCATACCTCAGTGAGTGGCCCCACCAAGCTCCTTCCTCTGGAACCACACTCAGCATCTCAGCATCAAGCCGCCATAGCTTTGAACTGTGTCCATGTGCATCTGTGCTCCATCTCAACTTATTTTGTGCATCCATTAGCAAGATGTGTCCCAAGATAATTGCTTCTTTGCTTTATGCCATTTCTGCTTATGTAATGTTTCATAGGAATGCTCTACTTTTAGATCGTGAGGAGACCTGTACTATCTCAGTTCATCCTCAAATAGCCCAGTGAGGTAGGGTTGATTGTTATCTCTATTTTGTAGGTGAAGCACCTGGAGCTCAGAGAAGTGGAATCACCTGCCTGAGGCCACCCAGCAAGTCAGTGGCCTATCTGGAAGTTCTTTCTTTTCCAGCTGAGACCTCCTAGGAAGGCAGTGAGCCTGTGAGTGCCTCTGCCCTCACCTCCACCCCACCCCCGGGGTTTTGCTGAAACAGAATACCTGGTTCTTCTTCCTCCCTTGGCTTCATCATGCAAAAGAGCCTCAGCTCGCCCCTCAAATTCACCCCTCGATGGACCACCCAGCAATCAGAGACCTGAGCCAGCCTTGATGTGACCTTCCCCCTTTTGAGGTCACTGTAACCTTCTTTAAAAGTCCCAAACTGGGCGTCTGAAATTGCGGGTCCTCCCCCACCTTGGCCTTTGACTTGCCCTTGCCTCCCTGGGCCTCAGTGTCCCCATGTGACCACTAAGGACTGGGTGTCTCAGACAGTGGTCCAGCCTTGGCTCTGTGACAATGTGTGGGTGTAGAAGCACCACCCGCTTCCAGCCACCCCCCAAGTCAGTCGCAGCCTCTTCCTCTCTGACAGCCCCTTATCTCTGGGAGCGGCTGTTTATTGGATCCCTCTTTCCCTCTGGCTCCTCGGGTGGGCCCCTCTTCCCTCTGGAAGTCCTCCCTCTGGGCTGCTCTCACACACCCCTACCAGGGCCTCCTGGGGTGGGGTGCAGAGACGATGGCCTCATAAAGATCTTCGTGATAACTTGGTTTTAAAATCAGTTTTATGGCCCTACTAGAGAAAAGGTTCTGGGCTCAGCTTTCTGTTGGAAGTGGTTTGCTTAAGAGAAGCTGATGGGCTCCAGGACCAGCATTACCAAAGGGCTTTGACTGGGGGCCAGTCCCAGCCAAGCCTCAACCTCACTCTCTGAGCTGTTTCTTAGGTAGAAGCAGGGATGGTAATTCCTGCCCTTTTTACCTCCAGGGGGCAGATATGAGTCTCTCAGGTGGCTGCTGGGGCTCCTGTCAGGTGTCTTTGTCTTCCAGACCTCTCTCCCCGCCCTTCTCCCCTCCAAACACCTTTCTTCTCCTCCTGGCCCGCCAGAGGCTGGGGACACCACCTGCTGGTGCGGCCAGGTACTACTGCAGGGCTCACAGGCTGCCTGATCTCAATTATACACTCAAAGGTGCTGATTCTCCTCCCCATCTCTGTGGGGAAACAGAGGCCTGGAGGAGGGAGGAAGTTCCCCAGTACAATGCCACTTATGGATTAGAGGGGACAGAATGTCCTCCTCTGAAGAAACACTGCTCCGACCTGTTGCTCAGAGAAGATAGAGAAGCCAGAGAAGGAAAGGAAAGTCACACCATGAGTCAGTGGTCAAGCATGGACTGGGGCCCAGAAGTCCCAACTTCCTGTCATTCCTGCAGCCTCTTAGATGGATAGGAGCAGGCATTCAGCCTATGGTCAACTACAACAGCCTCCGTTCTAACCCCCTCCACCTCCCTCCCAGCCTCACCTCTGGCCCCCATTAGCCCATTCTCAACAGTGCACCTCAATGACCTGATCTCATTAGTCCTCTGCTTAAAATGCTGCAGCGGCCCCTCCCGACTGTCAGAATAAAAGCCAGACTCCTTTCAGACCCGCAAGGCCCTGACACCTGGCCCCTGGGTACCTCTCTAGCCTATACCATACCATGTCCCCTCTCTGAGCCTCAATCGTTCTGTCCAAGCACACCAAGCTCTTTCTGGCCTCCAGGCTTTGGCACATGCTCTTTCTTTTACCTAGAACACTGTTGCTGTCCCTGCATTGTGTGTGGCCTCCTAACATCAGGTCCCAATTTTGAAATATTTCTTCTCCTGAGAAGCCTTAATCTACCTAAACAGGAACCCCCACCTACACAGCCTATTATTCTCTCTTTTTCATCATACATCACAATTGGATATTATTTTGTGGTTTCCTTGGTGTTTGCTTGTCAGCTCTTGGAGGGCAGGGCACATAGTAGGTACTCAATTAACCTCTGTTGCATGGAGAAATGATGCAAGGAACAGGGAGTCTGAGTCGGAGGCCCCATTCCAGACTTGCCGTCTGCCCGTGAGCAGGTTCTGGCCTTCTCTGGGACCTACTGTGTCCAGAGGCAGGAGATTTGTGGCTTTCTGAGGGTCCTGCTGTTTTGATGATCCTTGAGCCATCTCTGTACCAGGAGGACACACCCTTGTTCCCTGGGGGCACTGAGGCTGAGGCTAGCTGGAGGCTGGGGAGAGGCTGAGGTAGGCAGGGTCTTGAAGCTCTTATCTCCTAGGAACCTATCAGGACTTGGTGGCTACTATCTGGCCCACTAAGAGCAGTCCTAGGTATCTAGGGTGGGAATGTGTCCTGCAGCTTCACTGGTCCTTCTGCCCAACTAGACAGCCACTTTGCTGAGTGTCTAGGAGGAGAAGGTGCCTCTTTTGGCTCCCCAGCCGCAGGTACATGGACTTACCTGCTCACGGTATGCAGGGTGGAAAGACATTGAGATGGGGGTCAGGAGTCTGACATTCCAAGCCCTTTTTCTCTGCTAACTAACAACAGGCAAGTCTTCTCCATTCTCTGGGCCTCAGTTTCTGTGCCTGTACAATGAACTCACTCTTAGGATGCTTCCAGCCTAAGACATCTGAGATGACTGTTGATGCCTGGGACATGTGTGCTGCTTCCTCGGCCCAAGCCTGGAGAGCCTGGGAGGGGGCAGCCCTGGGAGCGTGGGAGAGCCAGATGTGGTGGCTGCTGGTCCTGCCTGAGTGAGTGCTGAGCCGGCCTCCTGGGAATTTTCCCACTCAGGCGCTTTTTCTGGATCCCTTCTCCCCTCTGGCCTCACTGAGAACTGTGGCTTCCGGCTGACAGGCGTGGGTGGGGGTCTGCGGAAGGGGGGCTCGGTTCAGCCTGGTTCCCTCCTTCAGGGAAGAGCATGAGCCTGAAAGTCTAGACGAAAACCTTGGTTCCAGTCCTGGTCTTGCGTAGTCACTTTCTATCACTGGGCCTTGGTCATCCTGGCTGTAAAACAAGGGGTTGGCCGAGCCTCCCTCCCATCCTGGCATCCTGACAGAGGACTTCTATGACAGCAGCTCCCAGAGACACCTGAGAATCTGTCACCTATTGTGGATCTTTCTTGCTCTGCTCTACTCCTTATATAAAATGCCTTCCATGCATCACTTATTCAGGCCTCTCAACAACTCCATGAGGTAGGTGCATGTATCCCCATGCACCTGAAGACACTGAGGCTGAGAGAGCTCAGATCATGCAATGTGTTCAGGGTCCCACAGCTAGGAAGAGATAGAGCTCACCTTGAACTTACGACTACCATGCTGAGGGCAGGGGAAGTACTGAGCAAACAGTACTTGAGGCTGGGCTGAGTGAGTAGACAGGTGGGAGACTGCTCCTGCCCACAGTGGGGCTGGGGGCTATGCTGACTACCCCAGAATAGTGGTGCTGCACTGCTCATGTGCACTGCCCACCAGTTCAGAGTGCACAGGGGAAACTGAGGCCCAGAGAAGGAGCGCTTAGCCCAGGGGCACAGTGATGGACTGCAGCTGGAATGAGAGAAACCCGTTGTTTCAACTGTAACTTCCAGACACTATACTAAGCCCTTTAAGTGAATTACATGTCACGATAGTCTTATGCATCATTCCTCAAATTATCTCCATTTTCTAGAAGAGGAAACTGAGGCTCAGGTGCTTGAATGACTTGCTCAAGATCATGCAGCTGGGAACTGCATAAGCTGGGGTTTGAATCCAGCTCTGTCTCTGGTTCCAGAACCTCCCCCATCAAATCATGACCCTTCTGCCTCAACTGTCCAGCCCTCGGAGAGTGCCCTGTGGTGTTCTATGTGGCTCTGCATTTCCCACCCCCATTTCAGCTGAAAGGAGGTGTAACAGCCCTGGTGTCTGCCAAGGGTTAATGGGAGTAGGGGCTAAGTGATTCCAGATGGGCCAGCCGGACGGCTGGGCTGGCCGGAAACTGGCGGCTGCCAGCTTCCCGGGGGAGCCACCACCAGCCGCCCCCTCCCCTCTGTGCTGCATCTCTGGCCCCCAGCTGTCCCCTTGCCCTGGGGCCCACTAGCCTCCTCTCCATAGCCAGAATCCAATTCTAAGGAACTTGCAGATAGAGCATCCCAAGAGCCTTCCAGCACAGTGAGTCCCCCATTATGTATGCATGGCAACCAAAGCTCAGGAAGAACAAGGTACCTCTCCAAGGCCACACAAAAAGTCCGCAGCTGGATCTCCTGACTCCCAGACTAGCTTTTGGGGGGAGGGGGATTGAGATTGAAACTCCTCCTCGCTGCCACCAAGCTATCCTGGTCCCAGCAGTGGGGTCGAGACTTTGGAGGTGAATGGCCAAGGAAAATGCTAGGAAAGGAGTGGTAAAGACTGATGGAGTTTTGGGCACAAGAAATCCCTGTACGACCTGACTCTGTGGTCTTTGGAGTCCCCCATATTCCCCTATGACCCTACTTCCACCAAGCTGGGCCAGGCCCCCTCCCTTGCTGTTATGGCCTCTACCCTGTGGCCTGGGGCCAGTCTGAGAACCCTTCTCCCTCTGTGTGGTCCAGCCCCAGATGCTGTGCTCTGCAGTCCCCACTGGGATAAGACCAAGGAATGACCACAAGATAGGTTACCGTGGCTGGCACGAAATCCCAGCTCAAGCAACCCCCTGCCCTGTGAACAGGGTCCAGGAGAAACCCAGGAGGTAGCAGAGGAACAGGGGGCAGATGGAAGGAGCCCTGAGGAGAGTCAGGCTCAGCCTGTGTGACCCGGGACACCTTTCCTCCCCTCTCGGGAACTCGGTTTCCCATGTGTACAGTAGTGGGGGCGGGGGGGGGTAACTCACCCCTCTAAGTCCTTTTAAAATGATGTCCTTTGGCATCCAAGGGCCAGGAGGCTGTGACTAGAGACATATTCTGATCTGAGGAAATGATGTTGGGAGAAGTGAGGCGATGAGGGCCCAGTTGGGGTCCTGGAGGAGAGGGAGGGTAGGAGGATGGAAATAGAACATAACAGAACAGATACTCGGAAATACCTGTTAGGTGACTGAATGAGAGACAGGGAAAGGGGTGACCTAGGAAGAAGGCAGGACAGCAGGGTCAGTCCACACTGCAACGCGGGTCTCCCTCTGGGATCAGAGCACCTGCGTCTGTTCCATCGTGTCACTCGCGAGACCTGATTCTGCTCCAGTTCTGCCATTGCTGTGTGAGTTTGGGAAGCTCATTTCACTCCTCTGGGCTTCAGTATTTTGTCGTTTGTACAACGGGGAAATAACCCTTTCCTGGGATGCCAGGGTCTTTGAGATGATAGAAAGGAATATGTCTGAAAATCTGAAGTACGCTAGGTGACCTTGGGAAAGTCTCTTTCCCTCTCTGTGCCAATTTACCCCTAGGCCTTGGTTTCTTCTTCTGAGAGTCTCTCCATCTCTTCAGGTCACCTCAGAAACCCTCTCTGATTCCTTCCAACCCCAGTTAGGTGACCCTCTATACTCTCAGACTCCTGCCCTCCCTCGAAGTACCTACCTGTGCATTGTCTGTCTCTCCCACCAGCCTGGGTGCCCCTGGGGTCAGGGACTGTGTCCTCTCCACTGTTGCATCCCCACCATGCAACACAGTATCTGGCACATAGTAGGTGCTCAACATGCTTGTTCTATGAATGAATGTGGACTGAGTCAACTGTATACCTTATCAGAGCTCCCTTTACAGATGGAGAAACTGAGACACAGAGAAGAGAACGGCTCCCAGGTGCCACGGCAAGGGGAGGCTGCCCCCCAAGACAGGCGTCGGGCGAGTGGGGCTGGGGCACTCTTTAATAAAAGTGACTCAGCGGCTGGCGTGGGCTGTGGAATTTCTAAACATCCCCTCACATCCTGAGAGAGCAGGCGACGGGAGGGAGCAAGCAGAGGGAACAGAGGAAGAAAAACAAGAAACTTGGGGGGAAAGAAAGAAAGGGGGGAAAGAAAAACTGAAATTGAAAACAGACGCACGCGTCCACCCTACCGCCTTCTCCCAGCTGGACCAATCAGAGGCCGCCCTGCAGCCTTTCCCCCAAAGTGGGGGGGGGGCGGGGGGAGGAGAGGGCAGGGAAGCCCACAGTGGTGTGAGCTCTGGGGGCTGCCAGCAGCCCGCAGTCCCTACCCGCCCCCATCTAGGACCCAGGATCGCTCTGTGAGCAACTTGGAGCGAGAGAGGAGGAGGACAAGGAGAGAGCTGGGGCCTCTCTGACCAGCGCCTCCGGGCAGCAGCCTGTGCGGAGACACAGACAGCCAGACCCAGGGCGGCCCCTCCTGGCAACCCTGCTTCTCCCGAAGGATGCTTTGGGTGTGAGGCCACTCCTCACCACTGCAATCCCCTAACTCCCTCCCTTCTCCTGAGACTCCCGGAGCCTTACAACGGTCCATTCTACCCTCCTACCCAGCTGCTGCCCCATTTCGGGCCAGCAAAGACTTTCTGAGAAAGGGAGAGGGCAGTGAGGAGGACTTCCTGGAGGGGGTGACAGCCCAGAGCCCGGGACCTTGCCCACATCAGAAGGCATTAGCAGCAAGGTAAGTGCTCTTAGAGGGGGGAACCCCAACTCCTTGTCCTGTCCCCTGGGCCCAGCCTGTGCCTTCTCGAGTAGGTCGAAAAATTGAAAATATTTTTAACAAAACCAGATGGGAGGAGGCCGGAGTCTATGGGCGACATCAGGGCTGGAGGAACTAGTTTTTTCCTGTCTTCTGCTCGGGCTGCTTCTGGGGAGGGTGGCCCCGGCCTCCTCAACGCGGCTGCCCCCTACCCTCATCAAACAAACCCCAGAGGTTTCTGGGTGCCGAGTGGGGGCCTCCAAAGCACAGCAGTGCCGGTGGGGGTTGTGAGAAGGAAATTGGGAGATGGCAAACAGGGAACGTGGGAAGGGGACCTAGTAGGGGACAGGGACCCTCAGAGCCATAGCCCCTGTCCCTGGGCCCAAGCCTTGTCCCTAAGAATCTGTCTGGCTCTAGGCCAGTCTGCCGCCAGGCAACCTCTGGAGATTTAAATGGATTTGCAAATTTTCCAGATTCCTAAGATGTCCTTCCAAACCCCCAGAGGCTGGGAAAGTGCGAAGGCGAGGGGGCTGGGGCTTGGCAGGCCACGGCCCAGGGCTGGGGGTCTGAGAATAGGCTGGTCAGATCTGGGGCCCCTCTGTGGAGAAGGGGGGTCGGCTGCTGGGCCCTTTCCCCTGGTCCCCGGCAGCTGCTCAGGCTTCTTGGCTGTCTCCCTCCTGTCAGACACTGCCCCTTCTCCACTCTATCCTAAAACATGAATCGGATCGTGATTCTTTCTGTGACAATCCCGCACAGAAAGAGCCTATAGAAAGCCCAGACTCCTGACCGGCTGCCGCCGATTGCCCCTGCATGCCAGGGCTGTGTGGAGAGCTTTGTAAGCTTGCTCCCATGTAAGGCTCAACGGCAACTCCAGGGACAGGACTGATTTTACACCCACCTTATATGTGGGGAAACTGAGGCTCACAGCCGCCACAAAACTACCACAGAGCTAGCGAGTGGCAGAGTGCTGGGAAGTAGTAAGCGCCTTGCCCCGTCACTCCAAACTTGTGTTCCCGTTCTTTCCGGTCAGATCCTAGGATTCCCGGAAAGAATTTGCAAGAGCTTGACTATGGATGTGCCCTTCCTCAGCACCTCCACTTTCCCTTCAAGGATCCTCCCTACCTCACCTCCTCCAGGCAGCCTCCCCAGGTTCTTCCAGTCTCTCAAGTGCTAGCCATTCCCTTCGCTAGAACCTTGTTGCTTGGCTTTCTTCCTGTGTTCTGTTTGCATATCGGAGACCATTTGGGCCCCGGGTTTGCTTCCCCATCGTATATTCTGTCCCTAATGTCCCCAGGTGGGCAGCGGGGCTGAGAAAATGTTCTGGTGAAAGGGGGGAAGGGACTCGCTGAAGATCTTCTGTTTCAAGTGTGAGACCAGAACCCAGGCCTTCCGTCTCCCCTCAGGGTTCCTTCCAGAAGATCACCCGTTCTTCCAGACTGTGTTTTTCTGTGTCGAATGGGGAGGAGTGCCCCTTTCTGTCTCTGCGATCCCAAAGTGCACAGAGGTCTCTAGTGAGATCTTCTGAAGTCATGCGGTCCTCTCCTGTCTCCACACTGGAGGGTCCCTGAGTCTACAGTGCTCAGGGACAGGAGGACCATGTCGGTCACCGTCACTGAGTGCTGACCCCGTGCCAGGCACAGAGCACGGGACCTCACGCGCCTTGTAACCCCACAGCAAGTCTTTGTTCCCCCTGCTTTGCAGACAAGAGAACCGAGGCTCAGAGAAACTAAGTGACTTTCCTAGGGTCACGCAGTTAGCAGAGTTGGTATTTAGGCCACGCTCTGCCTGAATCCAAAGAATTAACCCCCTCGCTACTCAGGGAAACCCTGGTCAGAGAGGAGAGATGTCCTGCAGAGCCTACGCCTGGCTCCAGCATCTTCTGAAGCAGAAAGTTCAGCACCAGGCCTGACCTGCTTGCTTCTAGGTCTGCCTGGCCCTGGCTCAGGTCAGTCCTGAGTAAAGAAGAAGGCCACCTGGTCAGCACCCTCCCCTCAGCGGTGCTCAGGCAGACCTGCCTCCTCTGTGGGAAGAAGAGTCGAGACTTGTAATTGCCCACAGATGTGGGGCAGCGGAAAGCACCGTGGATTCAGAGTCAGGAGACCTGGCTCTTGCCCTGGCTCGTCTCAGATCCACTGTGTGGCCAACCTCAGGCCCCCACATCTTTCAGAACTGTGTCAGCATCTGGAAGGCAGTGGGTACCATGGGTAAACCACGTCAGGTCTGGGATCGGTCGGCCGTGCATTAACCCCCAATTTGACTTCTGGCCGACTGCGTGACCCTAAGCCAGTGCTCTGCTTCTATTGGGTGTCAGTCCCCGATTCTGCGAGTGGCAGGGTAGGATGTGGGCTCCGTGAAGTAACAGTGTAGGTAAGACGCTTAGCACAGTCCCCGCATTTCTTGGGCTGCAACTAATGCCATTGGCTCAGAGGGCCACTGTTCTCCCGCCTCCTGCACAGGTGGACTTGGCTGTGAAATTGGTCTGCATCCCACAAAGGACCATGACCACGGAAGAGACCTGGCCACCATGAGTATTCTAAAGGCCCACTTCCATCCTCTAGACATAGTCTGGCTCTGAGGCCAGCTGCCTTCAGGCTGAAAGAGGATGCCCCGGGCGTTTTGCTCAGGACAGGCTGTTGAGTGTGGTACAGAGGGAGGAAGGAATGAGAGGGTCCCCAGACATCCCTGAAATGTGCCCCCTGCCTATCCCATTTTTTTTATTTTCACATGGTTCTGAACCCTGCAGGCAGTGGACCCTTGGAATGGAGAGAGATCGTCTTCCACTGTTTTCCACAGTCCCCCATGCCCCCGCGCCCCCAGGGTCAGAGCTGTAGCGCCTCAGCTGGAAAGCAGTGCATGCGGGATGATATAACAGGGACCAGCCCTTTCTCAGCACTTCCATTGTGCTTTACATCCATTACTGCAAAGTTCACTGCTGTATTCCTCAGCGCTTAGAACAGGCCTGGCATTCAGTAAGCGCTCAAATATTTGCTGAACTAATTTAATCATCGCAACAAACTCCAGCAGTAGTTATAAACTGTCTCTGTTTTACAGATGAAGAAATGCCCAGAGAGGTTAAGTCAGTTGCCCAAAGTCTCACAGAAAGGAAATGGTGGAGCGGACACTTGCACCTGGGTGTTTCTGACCCCAGCACCCTGATGAAAGGCTGGGTGGGGCCGGGGCCACCTCTGGGGATCCAGCATAAGCTCTGAGAATGTGCCTCAGCTGTGGGGTCCCCTCAAAGTTCCAGAGGTGGTCATTAGACCCTGGAACCCATCTTGTGTGCCTGTGGGTGAGTCAGTCTGTCTCTGGGCCTCAGTTTTCCCATTAGTAAAACAGGGAGGTTGAACGAGATCATCTCTGAGCTCCTTCCAGCCCTAAAACAATTCCAGGATTCCAGGCCACACCAGCCCAGATTGGCAGCCGCACAAGCCCTGTTGTGTACTCAGGGATCATGCATATTTAACTTCACAGCGAAAGGGTTTTTTTCTTACCCTTTTTCTACATGCTACACAAAGCGGTCAGGATCGATGACCACTAATGGAAAACTTACCTGCAATAACGAGGAGGAACTTTCTGACAATTAGAGTGGCCTGTTAATGCACCCAGTTTCTCAGGAAGCACCAAGGGCTTGTTCCCACACAGCCCATGTGCCCATTTTCCTGGGATACTGAGGAAGAAGAGTCGGGAGCTGTGCCTGTCAGGAAGTGTGTGTAGATACTGTGATCCTCGAAGTCTCTTCCAATGCTGACTTTTTAAACCTCATATGCTCTGATTCAAGAGGAAGCAAGGCTTTGGTCGAAGGTAGACCGACGAAAGATGTGGTCCAGAGGTGAGGGAGTGGGTGCAGAGACCCTCCTCTAGTGGGAGGGGCGTGGAACTCACACTCTGTTGCTGCCAGGGTAGCAGCCCACCTCAAACCCCTCCCAAGATTTCAGGCCCAGAGCCCTTAGGCAAAAGCCGCTGGCCCCAGGACACCCCGTTCTCAGATGCTTTCTGGGCACCCCGCCCCCAGCATAATGCAGGAGGTTGAAAATCAAAGTGTATCGCTTTAGCTACATTAATACCCTCTCTTCTCCTTGCTTCAGATCAGGGCTATTTGATGTCTCGGGTGCCCAAAACCTTTCATCTGCCAGAAGGACCAGCTTCGCCGTCCTGTGATGGAAAGTGTTGTCCCTTAGGAAGTGGGGGCAGCATGGTCAGGGGGTCAGACAGTTCCCGAAGGTCAGAGACGAAAGGACTTTGGGGGCCACTGGGTTCAACTTCCTTATTGTGTGGGTGGGAAATTGCGGCCCAGAGAGGGGGAGGATGTACCTCAGGTTGTACAGATCACCAGCGATGGCACTGAGCCTGGGACCCAGCCTACGGGCCTGGCCTTTCCTGTATGCACCACGTGTGCTACATCTTTACCCACCTATGTCGTCCAGGGTTCAGCTCCATCTCTCCCTGAGGTGAGGCCACAGGTGGGCTGGAGAGGTGCTATGCCATCCCACTAAGGGATGGGAACTCTCCTGGGTAGTTTTATGGACCACGGAGCCTTTGGTCGTGTTGCTTCTCCATTCTGGCCATAATTTCCTTTTATGTAAAGTTGGGCAGACAAGGGAAGAGCCAGGGACCCCAGAGGTCCCATTATGCTCTGTCCTTAGCCTCTGAGAGCCCCTGCCAGGCACAGAGAGATAGATAAACATACTGGTGGATGGATGGATGGATAGATGGACGGATGGATGGACAGATGGATAGATGGCCTCCCCTTTAGTCTAGGGAGCCAGGGTGACTTCATGAACATTTAACCCATGCAGTCACAGAGGCCTCCATGTTCAGAAGGGCCCTGCGCTTGAAATCCTTAATTATTTTTTAACAGGGGGCCCTGTGTTTTCACTTTGCACTTGGCTTCACAAATTGTATAGCTGGCTGCCGGGGAGTTCAGGCTGGGTTTGAGATGGCTTCATCCCAAAACTGATCTTGCTGCTTCCACAGTCCCCATTCTAATCCACACTCTCCCACAAAATGCCAGCCTGCTCCTGTCACTCTCCTTAGTGGAGGCCCCCCACCGCATAAGTGCTTAGAGTTGCACTATTATCACTGCCCCTACCTTCACTATCAGTGCCCTGAAATTGGCTTCCTGGTGCCTCAAGGCAAGCCCAAATTCTTACCCAGCACCCCAAATCTTTCCCAAAGTGACCTCTGCTCCACTTCCCTGCCCAGCACCTACCTATTTGCTGAAGAGCCCTAATTTCTAGAGCACTAACAAGTCTCTACCATTTCTCCCAGACACCTTGAGATCTCCCGCTTCCCTGACTGCTCACACAGAGCCCCTGTGGAATACCTTTCCTTGGCACCATCCACCAGAGGATCCAACTAAACCTGAAGGCCTAGCTCAAGGCCACCCGCCCCCACCTTTGGAATAATCACATAATCATAAGAGTTACCATTTACTGAGCATCTGCTATGTGTCGGGTGCATTTTATCATCATCTCTAACCTTTGCAGCAAAGGAAAAGGGCTTTTTATGCCATTTTCTGGGAAACTGAGACTCAGAGAAATTAAACTCAGAGCTCACACAATTGTGAGAGAGTAAGAAATGGTACTTGGACCTGGATTAAGTGGCTTCAAGCTGGCACTGCTGCCCCAGACCTGGCTGGGATCCTATGCACTTTTAGTGCCCTGGGCGGCATTAGGCACAATGTGCTGGCATCAGGATTTTATTTGTCCATTTTGCCCCCTCATCAGCCTGTCCCATCACCTCCCTGGAAGGGAAGGGTCACCATTGCCTATCCATCCCAGTTCCCCAGCCTGGTGAGTTATTAGGGGGCAGTGGATGCCCCAGGGCTGAGGACCAGGAGAGCTGACCCTACATACCGTTTGACCCCTCATGCTGTGTAAGCATCTATTGAGCACCTACTGTAAACCTAATCTCCTATTAGGCACTTGGAGATATCCCAAAAAATTGTTAGGTGGGTTTCCTCATTTGTGGGAAATGAAATTAAGAGATTAAGACAAAAGTACAGGAAAGAGTTCGTTGACAGAGTGGACCGAGGGTCATTAGACTTAGGTTCTGGTCCTGGGTGGGCCTCTATCTCCCTTAATATGCTAGAGGGAGACACCCTGCCCCCACCCCAGCTGAGCCTGATGATAACACCAATGACAATAGCAGCACCCCTTCCTGAGGAGCCCTTCTGGGGAGGGGCTTTCCCGCCATCTCATTTATCACACGCATCCCTTTGCTGACAAGCCGAGCCTAGCAGGGTCTCAGCTGTGTACTCCAAGCCAAGTGAGTGAGTGAGTGAGTGACTTACTCTCCCATGAGTGAATGAAGAATAATAATAACGTGACTACTGACTTAGCAGAGGGCTGTGTGCCAGCCCCTGCTCTAAGCATTTTACTTGTATTAACTCATTTGAAGGCCTTGATGAACCCTGACTTACAAATGGGAAAACCAAGCCACAGAGAAGGTGAGTTATAATATATGGGACAATCGGGGGTTGAGGGAGGAGGTGGATGGCTGAAGAACTGGGTGCAGGAGCAGATGATGAGAGAGCGAGAGAGAAACGAAACACGGGAGCTTTCTCCCCTTCTGCTCTGCTGCCCAGGAGGGCTCTGAGGGGAATCTCAATGCTCCGTAATTGGCACCAATTAATAGCTAGCAACCCCAGCTTGGTTCGCCTGCTCTGGCCTGGTGGGGGAAGGCCGTGTGCTGGTGGGTCAGTACCAACGGCCTGAGGCCTGCCTGCCCCTGCCCACTTGGCTCTGAGAACCCATTCTATTTGTGGACCAGCCCAGGGCTGATCTGGGGCTGGCAGCAGCCTGGGGAACAGAAGGTTTGCTTGTCTACGCCTATTGCACCCCCACCTCCCCAGCCTCAGCCCGGGACCCCTCTCGGGGGCTCCTTTGGCTGCCAGGGCCTGGTGTTCTTCGTTGCCATGGCACCGCCGGAGATGAGGCTCTGGGGGGTGGGGTGTGAGGCAGGGCAGTAGAGGGATGGTGGAGGCCTGGAACTCTGTAGCTGCAGAGGCCCAGGCCCTCTGTGAACAGTGGAAGGGGGTGCTGGGGCCCCATCAGGGGCTGGCCTGGACCCTGAGCACAGTAGACCTATGGCAGAGCTGGTCACACGGCTAGCCCAACTGCCTGGATTCTCCATCTCAGAGGCCCTGGGACAGGCCTCCAGGCAGGCCAGAGCCCCTGCTTGGACACTGCCCCTACCAGACACAGGTTGTCCTCTGTAAGGACTTCTCTCCTCAAACTGTGTGCCAACCTTCAGGTTCTACAGCAAAGTTGCAGAATGGTTTTGAGTTCTAACCCTAGCTTGATTTTCAAATTACTAGGTGGCCCCTTGGTCACTCTGCACCTCAGTGAGGGGAGGGACAGGACTCTGACTTCTGAGGATCCTTCTATCCCTGAGAGCCTGGATTCTGCATGGACCCCAGTAGGGTGAACCCATGTGGGAGTGTTTCTCTGAACAGACCTACTTCTGGGCAGGAGATAAGCAGTCTGGCATGGAGGTTAAGAATACAAATTTGGAGTCAGACAGGCTTGAGTTTGCATCCCAGCTTCATTGCTTATTAGTTGTGTGAGCTTGGACAAGTTACCAAACCTCTCTGAGACTCAGTTTCCTTTTCTGTGAAATGAGAATAATGATTATACCCACCTCACAGGATTGTGGTGAAGATAAAACAAACCCCCCAGGTCATCTCATTTAGCAGAGTGCCTGGTTCCAAATTAGGAGGGGCTTTTGTTTGTTTTCAGATTATGGGGCATCAGAGCAATGAATGAGAAGAAGAATGTCCTGGGATGGGGGATGGTTGGTGGAAAGAAGCAGGACCAATGAGTAGAGGATACATTGGGACAGATTACACTCAATGTAATAAAAGTTTTCAAATAGCCTAACCTCTGAGGACCCCGAGCTGGCCAAGAATGGGATGGGCCGCTGGTGAGGTGGTGAGATCTCTGTCATGGGAGGTGTGCAATTGTAGCTTTTGTTTGCAGAGAAGGTGGGGGAAATATGAATAGAGAATATCTCCTAAGACTGTAGGGCTCTATGAAAGTCAGGTTCATCCAGCTGAAAGGAGAGCATGGACCAAAAGGGGAGGTCAGGCAACAGAGTGAAAGAACAAGGCTGGTGAGTTATGTATTGAGCTTGTATTGTGTGCCAGGCACAGACTTGTCATCTTTGCCTCCTGCCTTAGAGAAGCTGTCACCTGAGTATTGAGCCTGTGTGCTTTGGGATCAGTCTACTCAGGTCTGGGGTCAGTCTGCCCAGGTTTAAGCACTGGCTCCATCACTGGCAAGCTCCATGACCTTAGACAAATGATTTAACCTCTCAATGCCTCGCTTTCTTCACTGCAAAATGGAGAAGCAACACTGACCTCATGGATTGCTCTGAGATCATGCACATAAAGAGCTTAGCCCAGGCGGTGGGCGATATGAACTAAATCACAGGTAGCTATTATCATTCTTGTGGTCATTTTCAAGGCCTTTTAAGTCCTTGTTCTTTTTGGAAGGGGCTGTTAGGGGCCCAGATGGGATTCAGAGGACTCTGGTCTGGGAATCCACTGACAGGCCATATGGCCTGGAAGGTGATGTGGGGACGAGCAGGGAGGCCAGCGAGGTGCCTGAGGAGGCAGGAAGTGCTTGCTCCACAGGCGGGTGAACAAGGGCATGCAGCTGGCCTCCCTCCCTCACTGACCTCCTTCTCAGGCCGGTTCCCAGCCTGTGCGGGGACCCGGGTCCCCTCCTCTGGGCCCCCAGCGGCCTGAGGCACACACTGAGTGCTTTCCCACGAATCGTTCCAAGTAGCTAGGCCTGCAGGGCCCCCTACCCCCAAGTGCTCACACTCTGGCGGGTGAGGGGGCGTGCGGCAGGAGCGGGGATCAGCTCGTTCTTTATCAGCCTGGCTCCGATCCAGACAGATGTTTCGTTTTATTTTGAACTTCCAGAAAATAGGTCATTTCTTTCCATTGTATCCCTGGGGAGGCCTCCTGGGGAGAGGAGCACAGAGTGAGTGACGAGTGTGGGGGCCTCACACGGGCCCTGGGGATCAGGGAGGGCAGCAACCTCCCTCCCTCAGTTATGATGAGCTGTCTGCAGGGCCAGGGCATGAAGGCTCTTGAAGGTTCTTAAAGGCCAGGCTAAGAAGCGGGTCTCTATAGTAGCCTCCCCCTGCCATCTGAGGGAGGTGCATTCCAAGCCTTCAAGTGGATGCTTGAAACTTTAGATGGTACCGAACCCTATATATCCTATATCTTTTCCTATACATACGTATCTATGATAAAGCTTAATTTATAAATTAGGCACAATAAGAGATTAGCAACAATAACTGATAATAAAACAGAACAATTATAACAATATACTGTTAATAAAAGTTATGTGACTGTGGTCTCTCTCTGATAACAGATCTGATAACTGAGACAACTACTAAGTGACTAACGGACTAGTAGTAGATACACTGGACAGAGGGGTGATTCATGTCTTGGGTGGGATGGAGGGGGATTTTGCAAGATTTTATCACGCTATTTAGAACAGTGCACAATTTAAAACTTATGAATTGTTTATTGCTGGAATTTTCCATTTAATATTTTCAGACTGGGGGTAACAAACCATGGAAAGCAAAAGCAAAACTGAGACGAGGGGGGACTACTGTACCTAGGGATGGTGGATGAAGAGCCGCAGAAGAGCGTTGTCAGACAGGTATTTCAGAGAGTTTGGGGTATGAGAACAGCTGGGAGGACAGACCATTGGTGAGGCGATGTGAGGAAGGGTACAGAGGGGCAGCTAGAGGTGACCGAGCTTGTGCGGGAGTGGCAGAGGTGGGTGGATCAGAATGATGGTCCATGGAAGTGGCACTGTTCTCCTACCCATTTGGACTTCTAGAACAGCCAGAGCCTGTGCCAGGCCCTAACTTAGTCAATTTCTGTTATTTTGTTTGGGGGTGGGGGGGGTGCTCACAGATACCTTGAAAACATGAAGGTCCTCTGCTTCTAGAGGCAGCACAGCAGAGAGTCAAGCTCGGGCGATCAAGCTGTATCTCTTTGGACCAAGTTCCTCACCCACTTCCCTCTCTGGCCTCAGTGTGATCCTGAGGCTTGTGGGGAGATTCATTTCGTCACGGTGGAATGCTGAGCCTTTCCCAACAGATAGAAGTGTGGGGCACAGGATTGAGGGGGGCAGGTAGGAGCCTCATATCCTCAACCTCTTCCCAGGTTTGTACCTCACCTATAACCATCTCCCTGCCCAACGGACTCTGCTTTCTTGCCTCGCTCCCGTGATGCGAGATCCCACCTACATCTCAGCCCGCTTGGGATAAGGCCACAGTGGCCACGCTCTCTACTACATCCAGCCTGTGCTGCCCTCACTCCCGTACTCTCCCAGCTGCCGGAGGGAGGACTCAATCTCTGGCTCCAGATGCCTCTTGCCCCCACATACTCCCAGGCCTGGAGCTGGCTGCCTTCTCGGAGCTGAGTCATGATATCCTGGCCAGGGCCCCTCCCCAGCACCCCGCCACCACCCCAGAGTTCCAACTCAACACAGCTGCCTCCCAGAGCAGAGTCCTGAGAGCACAGCATGTCAGCACTGGACATGGTCCCAGGATAGCTCTGCCCGCCCTGTGTACAGATTGGGAAACCG
>NW_024349802.1:17903865-17915941 GCF_902729225.1 Pteropus medius | reverse complement strand
GTGTGTGCAGTGGGGGTGACACGGGCGTGGCCTGAGGAGCAGGCCAGACTGGGCAGCCTCTCAGTGAAGTCAGCAGACACACAGCACTGGGAGGCTCCTTGTTGCCTTGTCACGTGGTGACTTCCCACATTTCTTGCTCTGCGACTCCCACCCACTTCAGGTCTCCTTCCTATCCATGCTGCAGGCAGACCCTTGCAAGCCTGGCTATTGGTGGTTATTTGGGATCCTCGGATGGGGCGACCACGGGCAGGGATGGAACGAAGGCTCACCCAGTTCAACCTATCTTTCAGTGCTTCCAACGCTGTTTCTCTTTCTCCGTCTCTCCGTGTCTTTGTCTCTCTCTACCTCTACCAGTCTCTGTCTCTCTTTCAGACAGACTCTGTTCTGTAACCTCGGGTAAACTTCTTTTCCCCTCAGAGCCTCGATTTCCCCATCTGGACACTGGGGGGTGGGGATTGGATTCAGTAGTCTCCAAGGACCTTCTAAGGCTTGCTGTACAGTGGGGCCTCCCCTGGGCCCAGCCCCTGGCCCCTCTCCCCTGGGCCTCTCTGTGTATCTCAGGGCTGAGTAAAGGGGGTCAGGCATGGGGGTGCCCCCCACATTCCACAGCCCTGACTCCCCCGCTTCCCTTCCCACAGCCGCCTCCACTTCCTGTTGTGCTTGTGGAGCTGTGGGAGTCCTCTGGGTTCTGGCGTACCCCCACCTTCTACCCCAGCCCTTTCATCACGCTTTCCCAAATATTTGTCCTGGCAGATAAGAGCCTGGTATTGGAACTGTCACCCGGAGGACAGGCTGTTAGTGCTGGCGGGACCCTGGACAGCATCCAGCCCACGTTCCCCACCCCCACTGTACATGCAGAGAAACTAAGGCCCAGAGAGAGGCCAGGGTTCAGCCAGGGTTACCAGAGTGGTAGAGGCAGAGTCAAAGCACGGTCCAGGCTCCTTGAGGCTGAGCCCAATGTAGGGGAAGGGGACGCGTGGGCATGATGGCCTTCTCAGCTATAGGACGCCGGTGGCCTTTGACTTCGGCTGCATAGAATATGGAGGCTGGGTGGCCCGGGCTGGGGCTTACTCTGCAGGACCCAGGTGCAAAGATGGGCCCTGGGCCCTGACCCCTGTTTAACTTTGCAGGATACCATGCTGCTTCTGAGTGCCATGCCAGCTCCTGTCCTCAAAGGTAGGTAGACTGGGGCAGGGGTAGGGGGACCCAGGGAGGCACTAAGCAGGACCCTGGAGCTGGCGGGAGCAGTGCGTGCTAGCACCAGGGCCTGGGAGAACTGCTGTTCTCCTGCGCTTCAATGTCCTGCCTTTCTCCACCGCCCATCCCTCAGCTCACAAACCTCAGTGGAGCCTCTGCTTGTCCAGAGCCATCCGCTCAAATCCTTTGCTTGGCCCTCCACACTCCATGCCCCGCCACCAGCTGTCCTCGCCCCGCTCACTAACAGTCACCCCGGCCTCCCATATCTTCTCAGCACTTAATAGTATCAGTCTGTCCAGTCAGCTTCTGGTCTGGGACTCCTCTCCCCTGCCTGGACCCCTCATTGGCTGTGAGCTCCCAAGTCCTGGCTGGGCTTCTCTCAGCCCAGTCTTCCCTCGCTCTTGCCTGTTACTTGCACTGGGCTCTCCAGGGGCTGGGCAGCTGACTAGCCAATCAGCGGGCATTGGCAATCAATGACCAGGCAATCACTTATCTGAGGGTGAGGGATTGGCTCGCCAAGTCTGGGGTGGAGTCTTGAGGGGGATGGGGAGTGGCGGGCGAGAGGCGGAGAGCTAGAATCTTTCTCCAGGGAATGTCAGTAGGAGATGAGGAACCAATCACCTGACAATCCCCCAGCCCCAGGCCCCTTGAGTTCCCCAGGGGCCTCAGCACCTCTCCTGCCCCAGTCTGCCCCATTCTGAGCTGCCTTGCCCCACCCTCCACAAGCAGGGCCACCTCTGGGCTTTGGGCGGAACCTGGGCAGCTGTGGCAGCTGTAGGGAAGAGGCCCAGAAAGTGACCTGGGAAATAATGCAGGAACTGGAAGCTGGGAATTGCTTCCCGAGGATTTCCTGACATCTTTGTAAGAACATGCCCACAGCCCGAACGCTGCACTACTGAAGGACTTCATGGCTGGGGTTCTAAAGGCACGGAGATGAGGAGGCCAGGAGGCCCGAAGGAGTCCCTGGGAACCGAGTACTGAACAAGCAGGCCTCAGAACCATGAGTTCCAGCCTCTGTGTGGATTAGGGCGGCGTATTTTCAAGGGCTGTGATTAAATAGCCTCCCCCAGGGTCGGCTTTGGGGAGAGGCGAGGGGGCTCCTGTGCTCTGATGTCTGATGCCTCCTCTCCCAAAGGCCAGGTGCTGTTGCTGCCCCTGCTGCTGTTGCTGGGACCACAGGTCTCCCAAAGTCTGGTCATCACACCCTCAGAGCCAGAGATTATCCTCAATGTCTCCAGCACCTTCGTTCTGACCTGCTCGGGTCCAGCTCCGGTGATGTGGAAACGGATGATGCCCAAGCAGCTCCCGCAAGAACTGACTGAGACTCAGGATGGCAACTTCTCCAGCATACTGACGCTGACCAATGTCAATGGGTCAGACACAGGAGAATACTTTTGTACCTACAATGACTCCCATGGGCTGGAGGATGGTGAGCAAAAGCGGCTCTATATCTTTGTGCCAGGTAAGACCCCTGATCTGTGTGCTCACTCCCTCGCTCCTCTTCTCAACGGCAGGCATCTGGGGAAGCGCGGAGAGTGCTTTAGTGACATCGTGAAATACGGCCAGCTCAGAAATGCAGACAAATCATGGAACCCAGCCTGGCTCAGTCCAGGAGTATCACTTCCACCCTTTGGTCTGAATATTTATCTGCTCCCTGCCAGCCCACCCCATTCCTGGCTCCCAAGAACTCTGCATTCTCAGCTGGTTCCAATACGTTCCCTCTTAGCCTCCATATCTCATCTTCCCCATTCTCCAAGCTCTGCGTACCAGTTGCCCTTCAACTTGAGGCTTATCTTCTTTCCTGCTCTGGTGCTGTCCAAATCAAATGTTAAAGCTAAAAGGCACCTCTGAGATCATCCATATTCTGTAATGGGAAGACCAAGGGCCAGAAAGGGGAAGAGGCCTGCTCAAGGTCACATAGTAATTAGGGAGATGGCCGGAAACCCAGCTCCCTCTGACTCTCATTCTTGCCCCACCCTTGGCAGATCCCAACATGGGCTTTCTCCCTGTGTACCCCGAGGAAGTGTTCATCTTTCTCACGGAAGTAACTGAGATCACAATTCCATGCCGAGTGACAGATCCACAACTGGTGGTGACACTGCATGAGAAGAAAGTGGATGTCCCACTGCCTTTCCCCTATGACCACCAACGTGGCTTCTCTGGGACCTTTGAGGACAAGACCTATGTCTGCAAAACCATCATCGGGGACAAAGAGGTGGATTCCGAAGCCTACTATGTCTACAGCCTCCAGGGTGAGCTCCCTTTCTGGGCTGATGTTCAGCAGAGGCAAGTATGACCCTTCACTGAGCCCTTTCCAATTTAGAGTGTGCAACTCCATTGTTCACTGGATTCTCATTACACTGTTGGAAGGCAAGTCATGTTCCCCCATTTTACAGATGAGGAAACTGAGGCCCAGAAAGACAATGAAGTTTGCCCAAGGTCACGGGATGCGTTAGTGGCAGAGCTGGGCTGTATACTGTGTTGGGCAGAGGCACGGCCTTTAGAGCCTGCTAGATGTGAGTCCCAGCTCTGCCACTTCCCACCAAATGGCTTCATACAAGGCATCTCTCTGAGCCCGCTTCTTCTGCCGTAAAATAGGAATAATGAGTGCCTACTTCATGAGATTATTGTGAAGATTAAATAAAACAGAAGATGGGGGGTATCTGGTACACAGTTATGCTCAATAAATTTTCCCCGTATTTAGATGCCCAGAGAGTACTTTTGATTTCCAGACTGTTATTCCTTCTGGAATGTCAGCTCCATGAGGACAGAAATTTTGTTTGTTGTATTTACTGCTGAAGCCCCAGTACCTAGAGTAGTACTTGGCATACAGTAGATATTTAATAAATATTTGTTGAATAAATGAATCTTCCACACCAATCATCCCTTCCCTCTGTGGACCTTGACCCCACCCCCAAGCTGAGGTGCCTTAGCCCTAAGCTAGTCTCTCTCCACCAGCGTCATCCATCAACATCTCAATGAATGCAGTGCAGACTGTGGTCCGCCAGGGTGAGAACATCACCATCACGTGCATCGTGACTGGGAATGAGGTGGTCAACTTTGAGTGGATTTACCCCCGCAAGGAGGTAATGCCGGGCCAGGGCCTGGAGGAAGGGCAGGCAGGATGTACATCTCGACTTGCAGCCTGACTTCTTGGCCCCTTCCTGATTTGGGAAACTTGCCCCACGTGTCCCTACAGAGTGGGCGGCTGGTGGAGCCAGTGACCGACTTCGATACGCCCTCTCACATACGCTCCATCCTGCACATCCCCAGTGTCGAGCTGGGTGACTCAGGGACCTATATCTGCAATGTATCAGAGAGTGTGTACGACCATGGAGATGAAAAGGCCATCAATGTCACCGTGGTTGGTGCGTGACTTGGGCTCAGCCCCAACCTTCATTCTGAGCTGGATCCACACCCTGTCACAGCCCTGGGATGCCGTCAGCCACATTTCAGTCCAGCTCTAGCCACAGTGCCAACCAAAGTTCTATTTCCAGGATAAACCCAAACCAAAACGCAGTGTCAACCCCAAACCCAATCCTAATCCTACCTAGACCTTCCACCCAGCCAGAATCCAGGCCCCATTTCAATTTCTAATCCCAACCTCCATCCCAGGCCCTGGCAGCCTTATCCCCAAATTTAACCAGGCTGCAACTCATCTCAGCCACAATCTTGGGCCAGAACATGCCCAGTGAGAACTATAATTCCATTCCTAATTTCGAACCCAGCCCTTAGACCAATATCAGCCCAAATTCGACCTGGTTCCGGACTCGGTCCCAACTTCGGTACCAGCTACGGTAGTTCCCGAAGCCGAAGCCCTGCCCTCGAAGGCTGGGCTCCTTTGGCATTCAGCTGAAGCCTCTCTTCCAAAAGCCCCGGCCCCGGGAGGTGCTATCCCATTGGTGGCTAGGCATAGCCCGCTCCCCCGCCCCCAACTGACGGCTGCCCCTTGCAGAGAGTGGCTACGTGCATTTGCTGGAGGAGCTGGACGCTGTACAATTTGCAGAGCTGCACCGGAGCCGGACACTGCAGGTGGTGTTCGAAGCCTACCCGCCACCCACTGTCATGTGGCTCAAGGACAACCATACTCTGGGCGACTCCAGCGCCGGCGAGATCGCCCTGTCTACGCGCAATGTGTCGGAGACTCGGTGAGCAGCCGCCTGCCCATTCCATTCTTGAAATTATTCTCTGCAGTCGCCAGGCAGCCCACAGCCTTCAGCTTCTTGACAGACGTAGGTCCATCTTTCATGAGAGCCTACTACCTGCCAGACTCCCTGCCAGGTGCTGTGCCAGGCCCTGGGGATGCTGCAGAGAACAGAACACACAGTTCTATGCCTCCTAGAGTTTCCTGTCTAGTGGGAACAACAGACACTGGTCAGATGATCACCGAGATGTTTAGTTGTCCTTGTGATGGGTGGAGCCGGAAGGCAGCAGAGGAGAAAATGGCGGGATGATTGGGGAAGAGGGTGCCAGGCAGGCCACTGCCACCTATGCATAGGCGGTAGCCCTGAGGCTGGCGATGAGCAGGATGACCTGAGGTACGCTGTGTTAGGATAAAGCAGTGTGAGGCCTTCCTGGAGGAGATGTGGAGGAGAGGGAAATGGTGCTTTCCCTTCGCCCCGCCCCCATCCCTCCTAACCTTCCTTCTTGGCTCAATAGAGCTGCCTGTGGGTGGAGGATTCAGGAGACTAAGCCTATGGGTGTGAGTCTGGGGTCTGTTACTGACACATGTGTGACTTTGGCAAGCCCCTTCCCTTCCGGGGGCCTTATTTTTCCTGTCTGTACACGGAGGGGAGCGGGGGGCTTTAAGAGTTCTTCCAGCTTTGACAGCTGGGTCTCCTGGCCTGGCCTGCTCCCCAGGTACGTGTCAGAACTGACATTGGTGCGGGTGAAGGTGGCTGAGGCTGGTCACTACACCATGAGGGCCTTCCACGAGGACGCTGAGGCCCAACTCTCCTTCCAGCTGCAAATTAACGGTGAGGGGCCCTTTGCCCAGCTTTCTTTCCCGGCTCTCCCACCCCCCTTCCTTCTCCCTTCCTACACTGTCCACTCGCCCATAGGAGGAGCAGGGGAAGGAGCCGGGGACTCAGGAGAGACTGGGTTTTAGGCTGAGTACCAACACTGACCCACTGCTGTGTGCCTGCCCCTTCTCTGGGCCTCAGTTTCCCCAGCTGTACACATTGACCATTGGGCTGGAGTAGTGTTTCCAAAACCTCAGGCATTCATGTGCCAATGCCATGATTTTTCCTTCTTGCATATACTATACTACTAATTAAATAGATACTTATGGAGCAAGTACAGCACGCGAGGCTGTTCATGGTTCTTGAGGCCCTGCTTTTGTGCAGCTTGCGTTCTAGTGGGGGAAGACAAACATTCAACAATGGGGGTTAAAAACCCCAGCAAATTGTGTAGAAGGTTAGAAGGTAATGAGTGCTGTTTAGGGGGTGAAGGGGGGGTGGGAAGCTGGGAGGATTGAGAGTTCAAGGACAGTGAGGGTTGTACTTTTAAATGGCAGTGATCAGGGTGCCTCACTGAGAAGACAGTTGCCTGAAGACTTGAAGACGGTGTGGGCCTTACCCAAGCGGCTCTCTGGGGGAAAGAGCATCCCAGGCAGTGCAAAGACGAGAGCAATGGCAGAAAGGCCTGAGTGGCCAGAACAGAGCGACAGGGAGAGTGGTGGGAAATGAGGCCGGGTCCGGGCAGTTAGGGAGTGGGGAGCAGGCGGATCAGGTCCTTGTGTGCTCTTGGATGGACTTGGGCTTTTACGGGGACTGAAATGAAGAGCCGTCACAGGGTTGCGAGCAGAGAAATGACACGATGGTGACTTAATGTTTTGTTAATCGGCTTTCTAAAAATAAAATTATTTTGAAAGAGAATTTAACCTCTCAATTGTAGATGGAAAATCAGCGTCACATGTCATAAATATAACTCAGCGACAACGACGCAATTAAACTCGAGCTCCATGCTCTTGCCTTCCCAGGATTCTGCTACTGAGGCTTGCTCTCTTTGTTAAAGAGCAGATTAGCAAGTATCAGAGAAGTGTTAAAGACAGACTAGCACCCTACTGAGGCTTTTCCTTTGAAGTACCCAGAAGGGGAATCCGCCAGTTTTCACACAGTGATTCCTGGTATTTAAGGTTCACCTGCAGCCTGTAGCTCCCCTCCCCCCAGAGGAGCCTCTAGGCCGGGTCCTCCTGGAGGGCCTTTCTCACTGTTCTGACCTTCCCACCTCTTGGCCCTATGCCTTCTCTATGCAGTGCCTGCCCGGGTGCTGGAGCTGAGCGAGAGCCACCCTGCCAACGGGGAGCAGACAGTCCGCTGTCGTGGCCGGGGCATGCCCCAGCCACACCTCACCTGGTCTACCTGCGGTGACCTCAAAAGGTGAGCAAAAAACTCTGGCTTCAGTCTCCCAGAGTACCCACAGCTGTCTGGAAGGACCCATTGAAGGTCATCTAGTCCAGCCCCTTCTTCTGGGCACATTGTCCCAGGCTTGAGCCACATTCTAGAGCAGCGATCTCCAACCTTTTTGGCACCAGGGACCTGTGCTCCTATGAAAATCTAATGCCTGAGGTGGAGCTGAGGCAGTGATGCTAGCGCTGGGGCGCAGCTACAGATACAAAGCTTCACTTGCTCACCTGCCGCTCGCCTCATTTTGTGTGGCCTGCTCCTAAAAAGCCACGGACCAGTACCTGTCTGCAGCCCAGAGGTTGGGGACCCCTGTTCTAGAATATATGGCTTCTTGGAGATGCTTTGCATGGCCTAAATTGACCCTTTTCCTTACCTTGACTCTGAGGGTCAAAAGAAGGGAGTGGTTTTTGCGTATCAAGCTTCTCTGTTCTGGGGTAGGAGCGCCCCCTGATGGTCGGTTGTGGGACCACAGGAGGAATCAGCTCAAGACCAGGCGGTGGGAAGTAGCAGAACTACACGCTCCTGGCCTTTGTCCACCACAACCCTGTGGCGATGCCTGCTTTTGGTCTCAGTTTCCCCGCAAGCAGAAGGCAGGGACTGGAAGTTGACCTGGCGGGCTCTACCGGCAGGTGTCCGCGTGAGCTGTCACCCACGCCACTGGGGAACAGTTCCGAGGAGAGCCAGCTGGAGACAAACGTAACGTACTGGGCAGAGGAGCAGGAGTTTGAGGTGGTGAGCATGCTGCGCCTGAGCCATGTGGATCAGCCGCTGTCTGTGCGCTGCACGCTGCGCAACCTGCTGGGCCATGACGTGCAGGAAGTCACCCTGGTGCCACAGTGTGAGTCACCCAGCCTCAGCGGCCCCCGATGACCTCACCCCCACCTAGATCTTGCCGTACTTGTGACTGCCTGTGCGCACACAGCAGGCCAGAGTCAGCATGTCACGGACACTCAGAAGCACTGTGAAACCCACCAGAGCATGTTCCTATGCACTTATACAACAACACAATATTGGCACATGAGTACATCCACAAGTATATGTCTATAAACCATGGCTATGAATAGCGTTTTCTCCCTATACCTAGTGTGTGTACGCTCTGTGTATGTTGTAAGCCATGTACATGAACATCCCTGATCCTTGGACACGGTGCAACCCTCCAATGTAGATCTGTAAACCATATAATGAAGAATGCACAATCCCCAGATACATGTGTAAGGCTGGAATGTATGTCTGTATGCATGTCTATGTGGGTACACAATCCCTATAACAGTGTATAAACGATGCATGTACAATTCCTGTGCATGCGTGAAAACTGGCATAGTGCACGTCTGTAAGCATGAGGAAGAGAGGTGAAGCCCAGCCCAGCTGCCAGGAACTTGCATCTAATCTACAGCTATGGTAGACTGACTCCTGCAAGGGCTGGAAGAATATGGAGGCTGATAGAAATCTGAGCTGGGGCTAGTTACTGAAGGGCATGGAGGGTATTTATGGGAGAGGCTAAGTGTGTGGCCCAGAGGGAGAGGCTGAGGGTCTGACATCATAGACTGTGGCAGGGGGTTGTGGCGGGGGGTTGAAGGAGGGTTTCTGTTCTGGGCAGGATGGGCAGAGAGGGATTTGTGGTACCAGAGGTGTGTGAGGGGAGAGCAACTGCCAAGTGCCCTGTTGTCTTATGACCAGGTCTTGTCTCTGCCTCTAGCCTCGCCCTTCAAGGTGGTGGTGATCTCAGCCATCTTGGCCTTGGTAGTCCTCACAATCATCTCTTTCTTCATCCTCATTATGCTCTGGCAGAAGGTAAGCCCACACTTACCTAATGTGTACAGACTAGCACAGATTGTTTTGTATGAACTACCTCCACCCCCGCCCCCCTCCACCTGCTGTCCTTGAATCCTGCAGGATCTGGCCACGTCTGGGGCCCAGCACAGAACTCAGGTGTGAAATGACATAGAATGGTGCTGGGTGTCTGAGCTGAGCTGCCTCCATCCCCAGCAGCCTGGGCCAACATGGACCTGGTCCAGGCCATCAGGGTGTCCTGTCCCTGCTGTCCCCCTGTCTAGGTTTTGCTCAGACATCATTCCTGCCCATCCCAGCCATCCACGGGGCATGAAACCTTTGGGGTAGACCCCAAATCCTGGGCCCCAGGATTCTTCCAACTCTTACCCACAGAGACTTTAAGATTCTACTAAACTGCATTCTAATCCTGTTAATCTGTAATTTCCATGTTCTGTTCTGAGATTTCACTGTTCTATGCTTCAAATATAATACGATTTCTGCATTAGGATTGCAGTGCCCCATAGTCTATCTTTCTAAAATTCCAATGCTGTGATTTCAACATTCTATGGATTCAATATCCTACAGTTACATTTTTTCCTGAGATTTCTGCTGTGACTACCCTAGCATGCAGAGGGGCTGTCCACATCTGTCAGAGTACTCCCGCTTTGTGTCACTTTCTGACGCTACCTGCTCTTCTACCCCATCTCTTCTCCAGAAGCAGCTGAGGCTCTAGGAGAAGCTGGTGAGGAGGTTCTAATCAGCTGGGTTTCAGCTGTCAGCTCCTCTTCAGCCACTTTTTAGCTGGAACTGCTTGGCATCTGTTACCCCTGAGCCCATGCAGGCCTTGAGTCTATGGATAACTTGCCTTGTGACTTCAGCTATGCCCCTGCCCCTCTCTGAGCCTCCGGGTCTCCTGGTCCCTCTGTCCCATAAGAAGCTACACCTAGTGAGCCTCAAGGCCCATACCCCCTCTGACGACCCATCCCTGGTCTCGGTCCTGCAGAAGCCCCGCTATGAGATCCGATGGAAGGTGATTGAATCCGTGAGCTCGGATGGCCATGAGTACATCTATGTGGACCCTATGCAGCTGCCCTATGACTCCACCTGGGAGCTACCACGGGACCAGCTTGTGCTTGGTCAGTCCAAGGAGGCCTCATGTGGCCGTGTGGGGACTTGAAGTGTATAGGAAGACTGAGGTCTGGTCCCAGCCTTGCCATGACTAGCTTTGAGACCTAGTGCCGATGTCTTGCCTTCTCTGGCCCTCAGTCTCCCCTTCTGTGCAATGGGGACAAGATGATCCCCCAGGGACCGTCCAGCATTGAGGTCCTGTGATCCCATGACTGTGAGATGGGACCCCTTCATGGTAAGAGAGGAAGTATTAATTGAGGACGGGCTGAGCACCAAGCCTATGCTTAGTCTAGGTGGGAGGCCGAGGGGTACAGAGGGGCTGTGGCCCCGTCTGGGGAGGGAGGAAGGCTTCCAGGGACTAAGATGGCCCAGAAAGTAGGTAAGACAGAGATGAGACACCAGGAAGATCTGTGAAGCACTGTGAGTTTTGGAGCCTCCTCTGGTGGAACACCTTAAGTGCAGGGTGGTCGAGGGATATCTATGTAGGTTGACCTCAGAGGGGGTGGGGCTGCAGCTTCCTGGTGGCCCAGGAGCTCAGGGATCATCTCTACTGCAGGGCGCACCCTCGGTTCCGGGGCCTTTGGGCAGGTGGTGGAAGCCACAGCTCATGGCCTGAGCCATTCTCAGGCCACAATGAAAGTAGCTGTCAAGATGCTGAAATGTGAGTCTTGGGAACCCCACTCTCAACCTCTCTCCTGCCCTCTCCCTACACACTCAGGCACTCCCAGAGCAGGCCAGGGCTGATTCGAATTCGCTGGTCACACTGTAGCCAGCACCGCGCCTGGTTCTGTTTTGGGAGAGAGGCTTCCTCACCCTGCGCCCTCCTCTGGCAGCCTCCTTCCTCCCTTTCCTCCCTCTGCTCTCCGCTTTCCTCCCATCATCTTTCCCCTCCCCCTGCATGTAGGTCCTTACTACCCTTGGCCACCTGGGTCTTATAGCACAGACTGGAGCAGAAGAGCCAGAACAGGCTTTAGTGAGGACTTCGTGGGGCCTCAGTGATGGAGCCTGAGTCCCCTCCTCTATCCTGTAGCCACTGCCCGCAGCAGTGAGAAGCAAGCCCTTATGTCGGAGCTGAAGATCATGAGTCACCTCGGGCCCCACCTGAACGTGGTCAACCTGCTTGGGGCTTGCACCAAAGGAGGTACAATCCTACTTGCCCAGAGGATTCTGGGAAATGCCAGAGGCCAGGGCCTAGCCCCTCTCCACCCCGTCCTCAATCCAGAGACAGCTAGATACTCCAGCTGGGGTGTCTGCGCCCATCTTGTCCAGCATTTTCACTCATTCACAGAGCCAGATGGGTTTGGGGTTTAGAAACTCACAGAATCACAGCACCACCAAGGACTCTTCAGGTTACTAGTCCCAGCAGTTCTCAAATCAAGGGGTCCTCAGACATTTAAAAATTCTCACAATAGATTTTCACTACTGTTATAAATGACAGCCTATGCAACACTGAGATCAATTATATCGCCACCACCGGAGGCAACCAGTCTGCTAACTGAGAGCTGCCTCAATTCAGATAATAGAGTAAAATCTGACTGGCCAAGTCTGTTTATCTGAAGGTCCGATTGCAAGTT
>NW_024349802.1:17859077-17903804 GCF_902729225.1 Pteropus medius | reverse complement strand
CATTTGCAGCTGCTTGTTGTGAGGTTTGGGATTTTCCTCAGTATTGTGCAACCAAAACCAAATACAGAAGTACATTGCATGCATAGGCTAATTTATGCCTGCGATGATCGCCCATTTCACAATTTTTGTTTTCATTGCTATCTTCAAATTCTCACTGATTGACTTTAAGTAGATTTATTTTATTTGAATTTAAACAGTAACCTGAAATAAAGAGTTGCCTCTATTTATATACTGGGCTCCAAAACAAGTTTTATTTTGAAAAACGTATCGATAGCAGCTAACACTGTGTGCTTGCTATGTGCCAAGCACTGAGCTGAGCCGACAAAGACATTATCCCATGAACACTCACGACAGCCCTTCAAGGTGGGTATTATTAGCCCCATTTGACAGATGGGGAAAGTAAGGCTCAGGGAGATTAAGTATCTTGCTCATGGTCACAGAGGCAGGGAAAGAATCCGGGTTTGTCTGGCGTTACAGCCTCTTCGCCATCATACCAAGCTGATTCTCTCACGTGTCGTCTGTCATTAGCCTCATGGGCCTGATGGGAAGCCTGAGGCCTCCCTGAGGGCTCTCCCTGGGCCTCTTCCTCCACAGGGCCCATCTACATCATCACTGAGTACTGCCGCTACGGCGACCTGGTGGACTACCTGCACCGCAACAAGCATACCTTCCTGCAGCACTGCTCCGACAAGGGCCGCCGGGCCAGCGCCGAGCTCTACAGCAACGCACTGCCCGTTGGGCTCCCCCTGCCCAGGTATGGGGATGGAGGCAGGGAGCTGACTCTTTCGGGAGCCATGAGGAGCATCTGCTTACTCCCTCCTTGTCCAGGACAGGAAGCTGAGGCTAAGGCGGGTAGAGTCGCTCCTGGAGCCAGGGCTGTTCCACAAGTCAGTCCAAGACCCAGGCCTCAGCCACCCCACAGGAAGGCATAACCATAATGGCGATGATAGTGATGGGGTCAGCTGACTCCTACTGGCTGTCTGCAGTGTGTCAGGCCCTGTGCTAAGCACTCTGCAGACGTGACCCCTTGACACTGTGATACTGTCCTAGCCTTCCACAGTGAGCACTTGGAGCTCTCCTGTCCCAGGCCTGACTCCATGTTCCCCTCCTCACTGCAGCTCCCACTCCCTCTGCACAGCTGCCTCTCCAGCGCCCTGAGGCCACTGCAACCCACTTCTACTTCTTTTCCAAATATAATGTCTTAGTTCTTTTGCTCATTACAAAAGCAATATGTGTTTATTGCAGAGACAAGAGTAACTTCAGAAAAACATTAAGAGACAGCAAAACTCATCTCTGTCCTCCCTAACATTTTGAGTGATTTCCTTCCAGTCTTTTTTCTACTCGTAGGAACGCGTTTATATGGTATATGGGGGAGTTGATGCTACAAGCAGAGGCATTAGGGCAATTCATTGCCCACTCTGGGTTGTGGCCGGGCACTCGTAGGGCATCATGGCTGGATGGAACCATAAAGGCCACAGCAAGATACCTTGGTACACACCCTTGTTGTGACCCTTGTCTTGGGGTGTTGTAATTGCCCCTGGGTCTGAGCTCTTTAAGACACACACTGGGTCTTATGTCATCTTGGCAGCCCCAGGACCCAGCTCAGGGCCCCACGGGTTGATTGAAAGGGCTTTCTTCATGGTAATTCACATGACAGTGGCAGGCTGGGGGAGGATGAGTGAGAGAAAGAGAGAAGAAACACATGAGTGACAAGGCCTTGTGGGCCCCAGGAATAAACGGAGGGGCAAGAGCGGGGAGAGAAGGGGAAACCTGTGGCCTCAACTTCTGCAATGTTTCTCTCATGCTCAGCCATATGTCCCTGCCTGGGGAGAGTGATGGTGGCTACATGGACATGAGCAAGGATGAGTCGGTGGACTACGTGCCCATGCTGGACATGAAAGGGGACATCAAGTATGCAGACATCGAGTCCTCTAACTACATGGCTCCTTATGATAACTACGTTCCCTCCGGTGGGTGCACGCGGTGACCGTACACCTGTATGGCCCTCATACCTGTGCAGCGACGCCTTCTTTTCAAAGCCTAACACATGCCAAGCCTAGCTTAGCCCTGAGAGGGGAGAGGTGGCCTTGGCCTTTAAGTTCATAGATGGAGGAAACTGAGTGCAGCCATTTACCCAAAGCTGTTGTGTGTGTGGCCAGAGGCTTCCCAAGATGAACCCCTGTTTCTGGGTCCAGAGATATGCACACAGCTCACAGGGAGGGGAAGCAGTAGGGTGGGGTGGGGGGAGTACCTAGCCTCCCAGGTCTTGGGGAAGAGAGGTCTGCTCGGAGAGGGCCCCAGGCTGATCTAGTGTCCCCCAAAAAGCGGACAGGCCAGGCTGAGCAAAGGTAGCCCAGGGTTAATGCTGAAAGTTTTTCTGGACGATGAAGGTCCTGATAAAGTGGGAGAGATTTAGGTTAGATATTTGGAAATCGTTCTTCCTTTTGGGGGAGACTTAGAGGATCAGTAGCCCCCTGTCCTGGACGTTCAGCCAAAGAGCAGAGGTTCTGTGGGCCATGGGAAGACACAAGACGGTGGGTGACCCTCTACTCTCCCCTAGCTCCTGAGAGGACCTGTCGGGCGACTTTGATCAATGAATCCCCAGTGCTCAGCTACACGGATCTTGTGGGCTTCAGCTATCAGGTGGCCAATGGCATGGAGTTCCTGGCCTCCAAGAATGTACGTGTGGTCGCAGTGGGTAGATCCAGGTCGTGGGAGGCGGGTCGCCCAGCCAGCCACGGTCCTCCAAGTACACAGACCTACATGGAAGCTACATCCCCTCTGGTGGGCGAGGACAGCGAATGCCCTCACACCGTGTGCCTCTCTCACCCGTGTGGCCCCTCACGCCTAGACAGCGATGCATTGTTTCTCAAAGCACTTGATACAGAGGGCCTTTCTCCATAATTGCCCCCAAGGCCTCAGCTCCCACCCTCTCCCGCTCTTCTCCACCCAGTGTGTCCACCGAGACCTGGCAGCCAGGAATGTGCTCATCTGCGAGGGCAAACTGGTCAAGATCTGTGACTTCGGCCTGGCTCGTGACATCATGCGGGATTCTAACTACATCTCCAAAGGCAGCGTGAGTACCTTCTCCCACCCTGTGTGCCTCTGACCCTCCTGGTCAGCATGGCTTTGGCTCATAGATCAGGGCAGGGCTCCTCATGGTCTGACCTGCCCAGCAGTGACAGGCTCTGCCTGCCAAGCCATGAGTGCAGGGACAGGAAAGGTGCCACCACTGTGCATGGGGTTTGAGGGGGCTAAGATGATGAGGCTTGGGGTGGGCTGGGGGCTCAGATTTGCTGGTCATGGCAGGGAGCAAGGGACCAGCTGTCATGGGTCTTGGGGAGTTTGGAGAGGGAGCAAGCCAAATGTGTTGTCCTAGCTGTGGCAGGGGTTAGAGGAAGAAGCCTAGGTGACAGCTTAAGGCAGACAAATAGGTGATGGGCAGTATTTGGTTAAAATATGACCATCCTGCCTCCCACCCATGTCCCCAGAACCCCAGAGCTAGATGGCCACTAGGCCACAGAGATCTAAAGCAGCTAGGATGAGAGCTGGGTAGCACCTTGGCCATGTCCCTGGTTCCCATTCCCCTCTGCCGGCTCAGCCAGGGATCTCTCCTGGGGTCAGGAAAGGAAGTCTGTTCCATGAAGAGCCTCAGACTCTGAAGCTACTATGTCCCCAGCTTGTGGGAAAATACTCGGCCTCCTGATCCTCTGGCCAATACTGGGATCGGTGTAGGAATTGTGTGCCAGCAGAGATAGGCCCTCAGGGATTAGGGAATGAGAAAGGGCTGGGGATGGGAACTGCCAGGCCTCCTTCCCACACCCAGGTGCAGCGTGGGGCTCTGCCCCTCCTTGCACTCAGGCCATCCTTGGCCTCCCACAGACCTTCCTGCCCCTGAAGTGGATGGCCCCCGAGAGCATCTTCAACAGCCTCTACACCACCCTGAGTGACGTTTGGTCCTTCGGGATCCTACTCTGGGAGATCTTCACCCTGGGTAATGCTTTCTTCTCCCATAGCCCTCAGCGGCACGGCGGGGTAGTCCCCCTGACCACACATACTTCCAGCCTGGTCAGGGCCGTGAACAGACTCTGGGGTATGGGTTGGGGCTCCGGTTCAAGTCTCAGCTCTGCTGCTTCTACACTGCTGTGTGACCTTGGCAAGTCTCTTGCCCTCTCTGGGTCTCTTGACCGCCCCATCTGAGTATCAAAGGGTTTGGGCAGTGACATCAAAGAGGCTGCTTGGCTCTGGTATTCTCTGGTCCTCTGATCTGGGGAAGGTTGCAATTTGTCCAGAACCATGAAGGAGCCCACATTCCCTAATTCCAAGGCCCCTTCGCCCATGCCAGGGCTTCTGCGCCTCTTCCTGTTCCGCAGAAGAGGGTTCCTGCCGGTTTTTTTTTTCAACACCCCTGAGCCTGTGTATCTCTTCTCTTGTCTTTGCTCCCCAACAGGTGGCACCCCTTATCCAGAGCTGCCCATGAACGAGCAGTTCTATAATGCCATCAAACGGGGTTACCGCATGGCCCAGCCTGCTCATGCTTCCGACGAGATGTGAGTGGCACATTTGGGAGGCATTTTTCGGTGCAAACGATAAATATCCAACGTCACTAGACTAAGTCAAAAATAGATTTATTAGTTCAGAGATCTAGTAAAATCTAGGCGTGTGGACGACCTCATCGGCAATCTCTCCTTCTTACTCTGGGCTCTGCTTTCCTCTGTGCCAGCCTCGAATTCAGGCTGGCGCTACTCAGTGACTATGTCCTAGCTGCTTTCAGCATAGCTCCAGCAGCAGGCCCAGAGCTGACTGTCACAGTTTCAGTTGGGGTCACATGCTCGTCCAGTCAGTACCAGCCACTGAGCTGAGGGGATGAAAACTACCAGCCAGACCTGGGTTCTTTCTGTACTCACCAAGATGTGGCCAACCCCGTGGAACCACTGAACTGGGGGTGGAGGGAGGGCTCCCCAGGGAACGCGCAGGTGTGGCAGAGGAGAAACGGCACCTGCCTATCCACCTCCCTTCCCCAAGTTCTTTCATCGCTCGCCTTGTTCCGGGGCGGCAGCCACCCTCCCTCTGCACCCTGTGTCGCGGACCCTGACCCTTGTGTCCCTCCCCAGCTACAAGATCATGCAGAAATGCTGGGAGGAGAAGTTTGAGATCCGGCCCCCTTTCTCCCAGCTGGTGCTGCTTCTCGAGAGACTGCTGGGTGAGGGTTACAAAAAGGTAGGTTGAGGCAGGGTGGGGATGGGTAATGGAAAGTTCTGGTCCAGAAGTCAGATACTGGGTACAAGGCTCTGTGTGACATGCTGGTATTTAGGGGACCACCGTTTATCCTCTTTGGGCCTCAGTTTCCATGCTGGTACTAGTCAGGGATGGGTTGGAGCTATGAGTTTAGTCTACTTTAGCAGCACAGAGAGTTTTCAGATGAAATCTCACATGGCAGCTGATTGGTTTAAAGTTGGGGGGGAGGGAACCTATAGCCCCCTTTATCCTGCATCCTTCCTTATGCCTTCACGCCCACGCCAAATCTTGGATCTCCTTCAGAGGTTTCAACTCCCCCAGGCTAGATGACCACTAAGGGCCTGATCCCCTGGGCCCTGTCCAGACTCACAGGAGGCAAGTAAAGCCAGCAGGGCCTTAAAACCCTCCCCGCCCACAGCAGGAGCGGGAGTGAGGGGATACCATCTCCTTCGGCACTGACACGGCCCTCTCCCCAGGCCTGCTCCTAACCCCACTCTCACCCAGGTCTGGTATGGCTCAGGGACCACTGAGATGGAGTAGAGTTGACACCATTCAGGATTTAGGGATACTGAGGTCTCACTGAAGGAAGCTGAGGCAGGATGAGAGCCTGCATCTACCTAGTCGGAAGGTGGGGAAGTGTTAGGGTCGCGGGTGCTGGTCCACTGACTGTCCCTTCCCTGGGTGGTTCTGAGATCGCCTTGTCTTGTGAGATGCCAGGTGGGAGGGTAGCTCAGCCATGTGGCTTTGGGGACCTGTCCTTCCTCTCTGAGCAACAGTTGTCCAATTTACATAAGACACGAGGGACTGGGTCAGAATCTCACTGTCGGGTGATCCCTAAAGGCTTTTCTGATCTGATCTTCCCTGTTTCGCCGGCTCTCCTGGCCCCTTGGAGCAGAAGTACCAGCAGGTGGATGAGGAGTTTCTGAGGAGCGACCACCCAGCCGTCCTGCGGTCCCAGGCCCGCCTGCCTGGCTTCCATGGCCTGCGATCCCCCCTGCACACCAGCTCAGTCCTCTACACTGCCGTGCAGCCCAACGAGGGTGACAACGACTATATCATCCCCCTGCCTGACCCCAAACCTGAGGTTGCTGATGAGGGCCCACTGGAGGGTTCCCCTAGCCTTGCCAGGTAGCTAACTGCTGTGGCCTGGGGCATGAGAGAGAGAGAGAGAGAGAGAGAGAGAGAGAGATGCCTTGGAAGTAGGTTACAGAAGGTGAGCACTCCCTCCTGTCAGGGACTAGAACTGAGAATTGAACTCACTTGATCTTTAATGCCCTCAGGTGGAGAGGGCAGGCTGATAAGAGAGAGCATGGGATGGGTCTTATCTGCAACATAGTTGTTTCCTTCCAAGGAGCCCCCATAGGCCATCTATACTCTCCTCTTTCTAGGCCCCGTCCTAGCCCTAAGGAGAAGAGGAAGGAAACCTAATTAGCATCCCTGGTACCCATGTGTTACTCTGGGTCATCGCTAGCTCCAGCCTGTGGTCTGTCCTTCAGCACCATGCCCTGCGGGCCCCAGGGAGCCAGCATGGTTAGAGGAGGCAGAGGTACCTACAGGAGTTCGGGTCAGAATTCAGCCCAGGAAGGAGATAGATGCGTGCTATTCTTTGCCTTGGGATGTGGTGAAGTTAGAGTGTGGGGACGGCTTTGGCGGAAGGCCCAGCTGTTGCCTGGACTTGATGTTCAGACAGAGTCCTCCCTCAGTTGGAGAGAAGGGCTCCCCATAAGGCCAAACCCTTCCCGCCAAAAAACAAGACCCACCCCATGGTGAAGAGGCAGGAGCTCCATCTGGGTTCCAACTCCAGGCACCTTCTCTCTCTGTGTGCTGGGAGCACACACGGGACTCAGAAGGCTCCCCGAAGGCCCTCCCACCCCATTTAAGCAGCTAATATTCCAAGGCTCCAGGTAGACACCGTGCAGAGGAATCAAGCTGGCTCTCTTTTGTGCCCTTGGACAAGTTGTTTCCCGTATCTGAACTTCAGTCTCCTGATGTATAAAATAAAAACAATAAGAGCACTTCGGTTTGGAGGTTGTTGTGAGGATTCAATGGCATAGTGTGCCTTCAGGAGTGCAGGAGCTGGAGACACTGGTGGGTAAGGAATAAGCTGGATCCGTTGTGAAGTGCCAGCTCCTACACTTATCCGCTGTGTGGTATAGGACAGTGACGTAACCTCTCTGAGCGGCACTTTCCCCACTGTGCCTGCCTTGCATAGTCTTTACGAGGATTAAATGAGCTGAAGTGTGTAAGGTGCGTGGCACAAGTTCGGACACATCGAAAGCTCTTGATTAATGCTGTTATTTTACTGTGGTTCCCTCCCAGCCTCTCACTCACCTGCCTTCTCCCTCTAGCTCCACCCTGAATGAAGTCAACACCTCCTCTACCATCTCCTGTGACAGCCCCCTGGAACCTCAAGAGGAACCAGAACCAGAGCCCCAGCCCGAGCCCCAGGTGGAACCGGAGCTGGAGCCAGGGCCAGAGCTGGAGCAGGAGTGGCCACCAGATTCAAGCTGCCCTGGGCCTCGGGCCGAGGCAGAGGAGAGCTTCCTGTAGGGGGCTGGCCCCCACCCTGCCCTGCCCGAACTAAAGCTCCCCCTTGACCTCCCAGCACCCTGCACCCCCTGGCCTGGCCTGGCCTTCCATCAACAAGGCTGATCCCATCAGCTGTCCCCTTCTGGAAAGCTTTGGTCCCTGGCATGTTGCACTCCAACCCCTGGGGCTGGCTTAGGAGGCGGGAGGACTGCAGGGGCCATGACCAGCCCTCTGCCTCTGGGGAGGCCATGTGACTATGAGCCCAGGTTCCCCCAAAGGACTCAGTTTCTCCATCTGTAAGATGGGAAAGTTGGAGTTGGTGACCCACAGTCTGGGATTCTTCTGGCTGACAGGTGGGGAGGTTGGAATCCATGGGGAGATTCTCAAGGTTCATAAGGTGGTAAATGAACTTTTTTCTGTTCAGCAAGCTACCCCTCAAGGAGCTGCAGCTCTCTCCTACTTCTGTCTGCCCAAGAGTTGGAGAAGGGACCCTGGCATCCCTGGCTCCTGGCCGAGCTGGGGCCTGGCCTTGGTCAGTGTCGCCTCATCCGGAAGCCTTCTCCCCTCGATGCCAGTCTTTGCTTTCCCAGGCCCAAGCTGGTCTGGGGCCATCCACGCTTAATTAGTGCTAGGGGCTGAGCCAAGTCGAGGACATTCTGGCCTATAGCCCCTGCCTCAGGCACTCGGGGCACACCTGCCCATAAAAAGTGCCTGTGTCTGTGTCTTCCTGGCCCTGTGAGTCCTGGGACCTTTCTCCTCATCACCGCGAGTCTTATCCTATCCACCAGAGTGTCCAGGGCCAGGTGGGCTCATGCCCTGATGAGTGTGTTGACATGTCCGTGCACAGTGGCCACGTGTGTGGACCAGTATGCGGCCCTTCTGTGCTCTGGACCTTCTAAGAGACCTTGCAGGATTCCCTTGCCCAATTTCTGGGCCTGTTTTCTCTGTAGAAGTATGAGCAAGTTGGACTCACTGACTTTTGGTTCCCCTCCAGCACTAACATTCTAGAATATTCTAAGGGTTGTACACTTGCCCAGATGAAGCCAAACCTCCATCCATCCTGGGGGTCAACTGGGTCTGGGGAGATTCCAGACCACATACTCTAGGCATTCAGGAACCATGCCCCTTCCCCAGGCCCCCGGCAAGTCCCCAAAGGCCAGCTGCCGAGGCCTTGACTCGGAGTGACAGCCAGTGTCCTGAAAAGCCCTCAGCAGCTGCCCCAGGGACATGGGAAGATCACAGGACACCTTTCAGTACCCACAATGACCCCTGGAGCTACCCTGGGCCAAGAAGGCAGAGAGGGCAAATCAGGCCACCTGACATAGTCCCCTACTCCAGCACCTGTTCTCCAAGTCTGTCTCGAAGACACAATGGACAGCGAGAGCCCCTGGGGAGCCCTGGAAAGGACAGGAAGCCTTGGACGGGGAACCTGAGGAAGGGGTACAAGAGGTGGGTGCCCTGAGGACTGCCTTCTCACCTGCCAGCTGCCTCATCCTGAGGCAGCACCCATGGGGTCTGGCTTTGTCACTGCCCAGGTCCACTCACCTCACTGTTTCTGCCAGCCACACTCTAGCCCAGTGGGCACTGAAGTGCCAGGGGAATGAGGGCTGTGGCCAAGACCTCTGGCGGGGGAGGGTTGGAAAGGGTGCTGGTTGGCACCTCCCTGCCCCGGGGCCCGCAAAGCCTGGTGGAGGAGAAGGAGTGGGTTCTCGCTACGGTACCAAAGATGTAATCGCCTAGGTTTACAAGTATTTTTAGGACTCACATTAACTCACATTTATACAACAGAAGTGCTATTTTGTATGCCATCAAAATTTCCTATCCGTATACTTTTTTTTTTTTTTTTAAGGGAAAGATTTGAATATTAAACCTGGTGCTTCTCACTCAAGGACGTCGTGGTCTCACGGGTCTGAGTCCTCGTGCCTGGGAGGTGGTGGGAGTGGGGTAGAGATGATGAGGTCCTTTCTGCTCTGAGTCTGGTTTCCCTCTGTAAGATGGGGGTTTTCACTCCCTTGCTAGTAGCTGGGTGACCTGGACACCGGGCCTCAGTTTTCTCAGTTGGGACATGAGAAGACTCTTCTGGCTCTGCAGGGTCTGGCCCCAGGTCAGGCAGAACTGTTTACAGGCTTGTGCTAAGGAGCATGAGCCCCTCCTGCTGCCCCCACCGCACCCCACTCCACCCTACCATGTGCTTTGGCTTTGGCTCTTAAGCTGACCCTGCCTGCCTTACCCCCGCTCTGTGCCTACGGGCCAGATTGAAGCTGGTGTGGCTTGTGAGAGGCGTCTACTAAAGCCCAGACTCCAGGCCCCGGTGAGTAGTGAGTAGTGGTCGGGTCCCAGGTAGGAACAGGGCGTACGGAGCACCCAGGAAGGCAGAGAGCTGGAAAAAGTGGAGAGAGAGGGTGAAAGAGAAGAAGAAAAGAGGAAGGTGTGGGGTGTGCGGCCAGTGCGAGGCCACGGAAGGAACGGGGCCTGGCTGTGGCCCTGAGGGCAGTCTTGACAGGCTGGGCAGGGGATCGCAGACCTGGCAGGCCCACCTTCTGGCTGCAGCAGCTCAGTGGTGTGGGGCTGGTGTGGGGCTGGTGTGAGCCAGGCATCTTGGTGCTTGCTTGTTAGCTCAGTACTGGCCATAGGCTCCACTGCCCAGCCCAGGCCTGGGAGACCCTGACAGCAGCACGAGGCCAAGGGCCATAGAGCTACCAGGGGCAGGGAGCCAAGGGAAAAGGTCCAAGACCCAGGCTGGAGCTTCCTGGAAGGGGTCACCTGAAGTGGAACCAGTTTCCAGCCTGAGAGCTGTCATACCTCACTGTGTGACCTTGGCCATCCCTTGCTCTCTCTGAGCTGGGGAAGGGGCATCTTGGTTTGTTTCTGGGTGAGAGGCACCTTCTTTGGAAGCCGCAGACCTCCCTGGACTGACTCCAGGAGTCTGGGGCTGTGGCTGCCAGTGGGGAGAGGAATGGAGACGTGGGGCTCTGACTCATAGGCCTAGCCGCCAGCTCAGGAGCAGCTGAGCCATGCCAGGGGAAGCCCCGCTCGCTGCAGGGCCCCTCCTCGCCAAGCCGCCAAGCCCACCCTCCCGGGGTCCTGGCTTCAGAGCCCATGAACCCTTCTCTCCTGGCTGTGGAAGAAGATGAATGAGCCAATACTCAGATCTGCCCTGTAAAGAGAATAAACAACCACATTCCAGACGGGGATTATCCTCACTCATGGGAAAAGCCTCCTTCTGGAGGTCAGGAGACCTTGGCTGCCTCCACCTCAGGCCTGCTGCATGTTGGACCCTGCGTGAATCATACCACAGCAGGCCTCGATTTTCTTGGCAGAGAATGGAGCTAATGATGCTATAAAGAGATAAAGGATTAGATAAAACGCTGAGGATCACTTACTGAGCAGTTACTATGTACCAAGGCTGTCCTGTTGCTTCACAAACATTTTCTCATTCGATCCTCACATCAACCCTGTGAACCAGGTATCACGATTGTTCCCATGTTACAAAGGAGAAACCAGTTTAGGGAGGTTATGAAGTGACGTGCCCAAGGTTATCTAGTTGGTATGGCAGGGATGGCATCGGGGCCTGGGCCTGGCCAACTCCCAAGTCAGCACTCAGGGAGGTAAAGCACCCGGCCAAGGCTGTAAGGCTGCAGAGTTGGGGAGACTGGGTCCCTAACCCCTGTCTGCTGACTCCAGAACTCTCTGGCGCTGTACGTCCCCAAGGGAAAGCATAGGAAAGTGCCGGTCAGAGGAAAGACCTATGTGAATCTGAAAGCTAGATAAAAATAATTTGAAAAAGTTGGGTAGAGAGCTTGGACCTCACAGCCTCCTGTGCAGAGGGGTCCGGGGAGAGGGTAACTATAGGTCGGCCTCAGCTGGCTCCTGCCTCCCAACCTTGCCACTCAGTCAGGCTCCGGGATGCGTGAGCTGGAATTTTCCTCCCAGACAGATGAGCCACTCGGACGACACTATTCTTCCGCCACCCTATTCATAGCCAGGGGCTCCTTCCTGGAAAAAGAGGGAAAGACTAAAAGAAGCTATGGCCCCTGAGGCTCTGAACTTGAGCTGAGAGGAGCCCCACAACCCTCCATTAATGCGCTTTCTTTGATTTAGGGCGCTGTCTCCAAAAGGCCTCTTTTATTTTAGTTTCTTACTCATTTCATAGTAATTAAAAGTTATTCATCTTCATAATGATTAAAAATTACTTTTGTAAAAGTATTTATGCAACTTTTGCCATCATTAGAAATATCTCTTACCAAAATACATGATACAGAAAGAGGAAGTCTTTGTGTATTTTGTATTTTAGGCTCCAGGAACATTTCAAATGCTTATCTTTTTTATTCGACAAATGTGTGCGTAGGAATTTATCTTATGGAAGTTCTGTCCTCATTGTTAATCATTTAGTTATATTCTTCTAGGTCCCCTCCTTCCCCCATACTAATATTTATATTTTGTAGTTATAAATATGTATACAGGTATATAATTATAATTTTAAACAAAACTACCACTGCTATTTTGCAACTTTTTGCTTTTCACTTAACAATACATGATGGACACACTCACAGTTCAGTGGTACCTACAGATATTAATTCATTCACTTTGAGAGCTGCACATAATTTAAAAGAATGTCTGTGCCATAAAATATTTAACCAGTCCCATACTGATGGACGTTTAGTGTTTCAGAGTTATAAATTAGGCTGCAATGGCCATTGTTTGCAAAGTACATTTATATTTGCATATTTATGTAAGCATCTTTTTCCATAGGATAAATACCTGGACACAGAGTTGCTGAGTAAAGAGGATAAATATTTAAAACATTACTGGATTCAAAAAGTTCCCTTAAAAAACACATAATCATAGAATTTCTGGAAGGCTAAGAAAAGCAAACATAAAATGATGAACACAAAATAACTTAATTCTAGTTAGGCTCTCTGGCCTTCTGGAAGAAGTTTGGAGACTCTTCTGTTTGTTGGAAAAAAGCCACGAACTAGTAGTAAAAAGAAGTTAAAGACAGGAGTGCACCAAGCAGAGACTCTCTTTCTGGAGTGACCAGAGGGCTTTGAAGACTTGCAGAAGCAGAAGCTTTCCTGAAATGCAACTCCCACTTGTGGGCTCCCAGCCCCCACCACCCAGAGGGGCCAACCCAGCATCCCCTCATGCCCTGGCTCTGCCCTGGTCCCTCACAGTTTAGAGAGTGTGGTCCCATGTGATGGTCACAATCAACCTATGAGACAAGCCATGGGGAGATGAGTTTTAGATGAGGAAGCTGAGACTCAGAGCCATTAAGTGCGAGCCCAAGGTCATACCCAGGGAGGAGGCTCTTGACTGCCAGGCTGGTGTCCTTGCTACTGTCTTGCTCAGGGAGTCTGTAAGTCCAGTTCCTGGACGCAGGGAAAGCAGGCTAGGCTCTGGAGTCAGGGTGCTGATGGCCTGTTCAGGGTGTGGCTCCTGAATTCTCTGGGGGGGCTCCCCCTTGGAGTGGGGTTCTGGGGCTTCTCTGGGGTGTGACGGATTCCCACAGCTCAGAATGCAATCTGCCACAGCTGTATCAGGGGCCTGGCTCATCTCAGGATCTGGCAGGACCTCAGGGACATCACAGGAGCCACACTGCCTCTTTGCGACCCCTCCCCCTAGCTTGGCCCCTGCCCCTCAGCTTGGGCCCCCCTTGGCCTGCCTGCCCTTTCCAGTCACTCCCTTGGGGCTCTGCTCCTTCGAATAGGCTTGGGGGCAGTTCCATAGTCTCTTTCTGGTTTGGGGTTTTATGAGTAATCACTGCAAGAAACAACAACAACAAAAAAATGTCACGAACACAAGGAAGTTAGAAAGCTTCTGTAAAATCACAGAATTCTCAGAGTGCTTGTTGCCCTTCTGAAGTGAGAAGATGGAAGCTTCCATGCCTGAAAGTTTCTCTTGTTCATCACTGATCTCCCTGAAGCATATTATGACCTTGGCTCTCCTTTGCTCAAATATCTTCAATGGCTCCCTGTGTCCCAACAAACACAGTTCAGACTCCCTGGTGTGCTCTTCGAGGCCCTCCCTGACCTGATTCTGGCCTCTCCAGCTGCCTCTCCCACATCTGCCCTCCAAGGCCTGTCTACCCCTCTGTGGGCCACAAGCTTGCCAACCTTTCAACAATGCACAAAGGTTCCCTTTCCTCTGTATTTTCCCCAACACTTGTTATCCTCGTCTTTGTGATAATAGCCATTCCTGACAGGTGTGAGGTGATATCTTATTGTGGTTTTTATTTGCATTTTCCTGATGATCAGAGATGTTGTACCTCTTGGCCATTTGTATATCTTCTTTGGAAATATGTCTATTTAGTTCCTCTGCTCATTTTTTAATTGGATTTTTTTAAATTGAGTTGTATGAGTTCCTTATATATTTTGGATATTAACACCTTATCCGATATATGATTTGCAAATATTTTCTCCCATTCTGTATGTTGCCTTTTCATTTTGTTGACCATTTCTTTTGCTGTGCAGAAGAAGCCCTACCTCTGCACCTCTGTTGATGCTGCCCAGCCCTCTACAGCCAAAGGGCAAACTCTTGCCCTAAAAACCAGCCTAGCATAAAGCCACCCACCCCACCCCCCACCCCAGGAAGTCTTCCTGATCTCTTGGCTGGAAGTGATTTCTCTTCCCAGTCCTTTGTGCCTCTCATGGGCTCTCATGTTTGTCTGACACCCTTAGCCCCTGGATGTCCTATGAACTCTCTCACCTCCAGGCCTTTACCATGTGTCCTCCCTGAACCTCCCCCTCCAAATCCTTCTCAGCTTAGGCAGACTTTTCTTTGACTTCCCTCTCCAGTGCTCCCAGGACATCCTGCAACTCTCCCTATGTCCTGGCGCTGCCACCAGGCTGTGAGTTCCAGAAGGGAAGGATCATGCCTGCCATGTTCACCACTGTGTTTCTAGGGCCAAGCACAGAGTAAATGCTCAATTAATATCTGCCGAATGCACTTCACCTCATTATTGTCTCACTGGATTTGAGCCAGTAACCCCTCTGCCATTTTACAAATGAAGAAACTGAGAGAGGCCAGGGGCCTACCTGGTTGTGCTCACACAGCTAAGAGTGGGGAATGCAATTTCTGGCTTGTCTGGCTCCAAAGCCCAGGCCATTCCCCTCTACCTTGACCTTTGAGAGCCCATTGCTGAAGGCAGGTGGTAAAACACATGGGTTTGGGGGCCAAGTTCCTGGGTTCAAATCCAGCTCTGCCACTTATCAGCTGTGTGACCCTGGGCAGGACACCTACCGTCTCTGAATCTGTCTTTCCTCATCTGTAACTTTGGGTAATTATGGCCCCTACGGTGGCTGTGAAGACCAAATGAGATGATCTATGCAAAAAGTTTAGTCCAGAGACTAGTGCAAAGAGAAGGCACTAATGGACAGGGTGACTCAAAATGGTCCATTTTTATGCCCCTGAGTTAGTGTAATTATTAATAGCACCGCTTTTGGTCTCTCCTATTTAGATGATAAATCATGTCCGTGTCAATCCATGTCAGTGTTGTCACCTGCATTATATAGTCTTACCACCTAGGTGCTTGTCTTACCCCCCAGCAGGGTAGTGAAGGCCCTAGAGGCAAGGAAGAGCCCCGAGCCTTCTCCTTTCTGGACCCAGAACAGGACCCAACCCATGAAGCATTCGCCAATGTTTCTCTGAGAGCAGAGAATGGCTTCTACTCTCTCTTCATCTGTTCATTCATTTACTCACTTACTCATGCATCTGATACTGACCGAGTTCCCACTATCTGCCGGGCATGGGCTGTTCCCTGGGCTTGGGATGGGGCTGGGGTTGAGTGGTCAGGAGAGTGGGGCTAAGCTGTCCCTGCCATGGGGCCTGAAGCCAGGAGCCAGGCAGGGAGATGAGGATTGGGCCCTCAGTATGTGTGGAAACGTGACACGACCCATATAGTTGCCTCGGGATTTCCTAATCCTTGGGTTGACATATAAACTGTTCTCAAAGTTCCCCTGCCACAGGATAGAGTGATGTCAGTCTAGGATTCCTGCTGGTCACCATCCCGGCAGCATCACTGCAGTTTCCTAAGCAGGGGGTCACTGCACTGAACCCCAGGACACTTCGACCCCACGTCCACCAGTGGTTAGTACACATGCTGCTGGGGAAGACCCAGTGTCATCTTGTGCATCATGGTGATCTTTAGCTACCAGCTCTGGCATCTGCTGGCTCTGGGAGCTTGGGCAAGTGACTCAGCCCCATGGTTGAGAGGATTAAGTGAGATAAATATGCAAAGAGCCCAGCTTGGTGCCTGGCACATAAACAACACTTAGACAATGTTAGGCCTCCAAATGCCGTATTCCCAGGAGGGGAGGTTACCTTCTTCCTCACAGAGCTTTGCAGCACTGCTCTCATTCACTGACTCATTCATCCTTCAGACATCTAAAGTCAGTGGATCAGAATGATCAGGTATTCCTCAGGCTCAAGAGGCAGGAATACCCTTGCCAGCTGTGTGATCTTGGGAAAGTGACTTAACTTCTCTGAGTCTTGGGATAATAACAACACGTACCTCTAGGGCTGGCCACAGGGAGCCCTGATTTTTCACCCATGCTAGTCTTTTCTAGGGTTGAAGATTCAATGAGGTTACTCCAAACAGTGCTTGGCACACTGCCTGACACACAGCGAGCACACGATCCAACTCCGAGGCCTGCCAAGTAGGGAAAATCCTGGAGTGAGGGTGCGGCTAGGAGGACCAGGATGCATTGAGGGACACCTGCTTGTCCGGCAGGGACAGGAAGCCTCCTGGAGGTAGGGAGTCTGGGGAGCTATAGGAGTTCACCGGGTGGACAGAAATAACAGGGTGAGAAGCTTCGTCTGATCTTGGGGAGAAAGACGAGTTCCGTTGAGGTGGTCTAGGACACCCCTCAGGACCACTTTTGCCTTTACTTCCTTTGCTGGCCACATCCCTTTTCTCCCTCAACACCTTCCACCTGAGGGAGGTCTCTGCCAGCCTGGGCCAGGGATTTGTGAGAATTGCATGAAAGCTGAGCATCTAGCCCTGAGATCAGATAAACTTTATCTGTATGTTAAAGATTCTTAGGTTTCCTTGAGGCCACTGTGAGCTTTTGAGGGCAGCAGCCTCAGCCACGACTAGACATCGGAATCCCCTAGAGAGCCTCCCACTCTAATTCAGCAGGCTCTGGAAACTGCATTTTAGCAGGTACTCCTGTGATTCTGAGGCTGGAGTACTTGGACTGCACTTGGAGGTCCCTTGCTCTTAGAAGCTCCCATTAAGAGCCCTGACCTACAGGATACACTCTGAGCACCCAGCCAGATGTCAGGCACCCTGAGTACTTGGAACTCACCCCTTCTCATTTCTGCTCTGCTCCATTCCTCTGGCTGGCCACAGGGAGCCCTGAATTTTCATCCATGCTAGTCTCTTTCTTGGATTTTCTTTCTGCCTGGAGGACTCCTCCAAGGCTCAGCTCTAAAGCCGTTGCTCTGAAGCCCTGGCAGACTCTCTATCCTCTGTCTTCTTACAGCATCTGGTTGTACCCCTGTCACCACAGGAAGGGCCTCCCTTTAAACAGGTCGAACTTGAAAAAGTTAATGTCACATTAATGATGCCACACATTGTTGAAGATCTGATGAGAGTGAGGATGATCAGATGTGTTTGGAGACCATGTCCTCGAAGGACAGCTAAGGGACCAGAGTGCTCAACCTGGAAAAGTGATGACCCCCAAGAACCACAGGATACCTCACATCACTGGAAACCTATCAAGGGACAGGAAACAGAGTTGTGTAGGGGTCCAGAACGCAGCGTCAGGAGTGACAGGCAGGTGCACCAGGGAGGCAGATCTGTACCCCTGCAGGGAAGCAAGGATTCCAGCTTTCTGACAACAGGAGGCACGCAGGTGACCTGCCTGGGATGCCATGGGGCTGTGGGGCATGGTGTTGGCCCAATGACCCAGGTAGCAGGAAGTAGTGACCTGAGTCTGAGACCCTGAGAATCCCAATTCTGGTTCTGAGTCTTCCTCAAAGTAGCTATGTGACACGAGATAAGTCACTTACCCTCTCTGACCTTCCCTTTTCTTATCTCTACGATGGAGATAATATGCACTTTACTGAGCCCATGTGGCCCAGGCCTGTATGAGAAAATGGAAATGAAAGTGCCTTATAAACAATAAATGGTTCACCCCTCCTAAGCAAGACATGATACTCAGAAGCCAGAAACAAAAAGACAACAGATTTGATTACGGGTAAAGTAAAATCTTCTGTGTAATTAAATATACCAATTAAAAGAAAGGTAAAAAGAGGTGGTAGACTGATGAAAAATATTTACAACTTATGTAATCATAAGGTTAATAGACATAATATAGACTATAAGTAGTCTCAACAAATCAATAAAAAGACAAGAAACAGAAAAACGGACAAAGGATATCTGTAGAAGAAAGCTGAAGAGTCAATACACATGTGAAAAAAAGTTCATTTCACCACTAATCTGAGAAATTCTTATTCGAATCTCAATGAAATAATATTTTTTTCTATCAGATTGGGAAACACTTTAAAGATCAAAAATATCCAATGTCAGCAAGAATATAGTGAAGCTGGGTTTCCCACACACTGTTGATGGGAATGAACATTCACACGGTCTTTACTGGAGGGTAATTTAACAATGTTCCGCATTTTAATGTACCTACCCTTTGAACCAGCTAAGCTCTCCTAGGATTGGATCCTGCTCAAATGATGGCACACTTGCACAAAGATTCATGTGTGAGGATGTTCAATGCAACATTGTTTACAAGGGGGAAAAAAATTTAAATTCATTCACAAGGGGAATGGTGAAATAAATTATAATGCGTTCATACCATGAATGTAATGCAGCAATTTAAAAAACGGAGTAGATGCCTATGAACTGATAGGGAAAGATTTCTAAGGCATGTTGTTAAATGATAATAGTGCAAGCCCCCGTGCAATAAATAGCATATGATAAAGTATGGACAAATAAATGAATGGATGGAAGGATGGATGGATGGATGGATGGATGGGATACATGAATGAGACTGTACCTGCAGGGCAAAAGTCAGAGAAGGGTACAAACATAACTTCTACCAATGGCTGTTGCTGGGAAAAGGGTTGTGACTGAGAAGAAAGGGATTTGGGGGGACTTCCATTTGGGGTGCTAGATCCTCTTTATGTATAAATATCTTACAGTGAGCACTGGTGTTAAACGAAAGAGTGGGAAAACAAATAGAACTGTAGAATGATGTTTTTGCTGCATCTTGAAAGAGTCTGTATAGAATTGGTGTCATTTCTTTCTATTTGTTTGGTAAAATTCACCAGCAAAATCATTGGGGCTGGAATTTTGTTGTTGTTGTTACTACAAGATTTTTAACTATAAATTTAATGTGTTTGGAGACCACGTCCTAGGAGGACTGCTAAGGGACTGGAGTGCTCAACCTGGAGAAGTGATGCCCCCCAATTTGTATTATTTATAAATATAGGATTATTAATGTTACCTATTTCTTCTTGAGTGAGCTTTGGCAGTTTGTTTCTTTCAAGAGATTTGTTCCTTTTTTTCAAACTTGTTGAATTTATGCAGCTAGAATTCTTCATAGTATTCCCTTATTATCTTTTTAGTGTCAGTAGGTTTGGCAATGATATCCACTCTCTCGTTCTTGATATTTGTAATTTGTGTCATTCTCATATTTTCATGGATATATATATATATTTTTAAAATGAAATAGCTTTTGGTTTTATCAATTTTTCCCTAAAATTTTTTGTTGTTGTTCTGGATTGCATTGATTTCTGTTCTTATCTTTGTTTCCTTCCCTATAGTTTCCTCAGGTTTAATTTGTTCTCCATTTTTCTAGTTTCTTAAGGTGAAATTCAGATCATTTCTTTCTTTTCATCCAATTCAAAATACTTTCTAATGTTCCTCGTGATTTTCCTCTTTGACTCATGATTTGTTTATCTTTGTTTTCAATTTTCAAATATTTGAGATTCTCCAGATATTTTTCTGTCAATAATTTGAAGTTTAATCCTGTTATGGTACAAGAAATACTTACATAATTTAGTTATTTAAATGTTTTGTGGGGGGATTTTTTGTGTGTGTGTGAATATGGTATATCTTGGTGAATGTTCTATATATCCTTGACAAGAATGTGTATTCTGCTGTTGTTAAATGTAGTATTCTATAAATATCAATTAGTTCAAGTTGGTTGATAGTTTTTTCAAGTCTTCTATATCCTTACTGATTTTCTCTTTATTTGTACTATTACTGAGAGTTAAGTGTTACCAGAGATTTTCCTCTCTCTTCTTTTACTTCTATTGGTTTGTTTCATGTATTTTAAAACTCTGTTCTAAGAAGCATATACATTTAAAATTATTATGTCTTCTTGGGTAATGACTCCTCTGTCATATGTAATGTCTTTTGTTATCCTTAGAAATATTCTTTGTTCCAAAGTCCATTTTGTCTAATATTAATAGAGCTACTCTGGCTTTTTAAAATAACTGTTTACATAAGCAATCTTTTTCCATCCTTTTGCTTTTATCTTATTTAAGTCTTTATATTTAAAGTGGATTTCTTATAGATAGCAAATGGTTGGGTTTCGCTTTTATATTTAGACTACTGTCATTTAAGTCAGTAGTTGTACAGTTGGATTAAAATCTACCATCTTGTTAGATGTTTTCTATTTGTTCGTCTTCTTTTGTACTCTTTTTCTGTATATTTTATTACTCTATTTTATCTCTACTACTGGCTTATAACTTTACCTTTTAAGTTTTTAGTGGTTATTTTTGGTTGACAATATATATCTTTAATTAAGCAAAGTCTACCAAAAAATAATATTGTGGTGCTTCAAATATAGTATAAGGACCTTATAACAGTATACTGTACTTTCTTCCCTCCCATCTTTTGTAGTATTGTTGTCATACATTTTACTCGTACATATGCTATAAACATACAGTACATTGCTACTACTTTCGTGTTAAATCCGGGATGTCAATCTATAGCCCATGGGCCAAATCTAGCCTGCCACCTGTTCTCATAAATAAGGTGTTATTAGAACACAGCTACACTCCATGGTTTATGTATTGTCTATGGCTACTTTTACACAATAATGGCAAAGTTAAGTAGCTGCAAAACAGATTTTATGGTCCACAAAGCCTAAAATATTTACTATCTGGATTGTTACAGAAAAATTTGCAAATGTCTGTTTTAGACAGTCTGTTATGTTTTTGAGCAATAAAAAGCAAGATAAAAGAATTTTTTATATTTACCTTTATTTCATTTCCAGCGCTCTCTATTTTTTTTGTATATCCAAGTTCTGTCTGGTATCACGCTTTTTGCCTGAAGAGCTCCCCTTAACATTTTTTTCTTTTGTAATGCTGGTCTGCTGGCAACGAATTCTCTCAGTTTTTGCTTTTCTAAGAAAGTCTATTCCTTCTTCTTTTATGATTGAGGTAAAATTCACATAACAAAAATTTAAACGTCAACCATTTTAAAGTGTACAATTCAGTGACATTTAGTAGATTTACAGTGTAGTGCAATCATCACTTCTATCTAGTTCCAAGACATTTTCGTCACTCCAAAATGAAACTTCGTACCCATTAAGCAGTCACTTCCACCCACACCCCAGCTTCTGGCAAGCACCAGTCTTTCTGTCTCTGTGGATTTATCTATTCTGGACGTTTCATATAAATGTAGTCATACAATAGGTGACATTTTGTGTCTGGCTTCTTTCACTTAGCATAATGCTTTTGAGATTCATCTGTGTCGTGACATGTATCAGTACTTCACTCCTTTTTCATGGGTGAATAACATTCCATTGTATGGATATACTACATTTTGTTTATTCATTCATCAACTGTTTCCACCTTTTGATTATTGTTAATAGTGCTGCACTAAACATTTATTATCAAGTATTTGAGTCCCTGTTTTTAATGATTTTGGGTATGCCTATGTGCGGAATTCCTGCGTCGTATGGTAATTCTATTTGTCTCTTTTTGAGGAACTGTCAATATGATTACTACAGCACTGGCACCATTTTACATTCTCACCAGCAACGTACAAGGGTTCCAATTTCTCTGCATCCTTGGCAACACTCGTTATTTTCTGATTATTTTTTTTTATTATTGTGGCCAACCTAGTTGGTGTGAAGTTGTATCTCATTGTAGTTTTGATTTGCATTTCTCTAATGACTAATGACGTTGAGCATCTTTTTGTGTGCTTGTTTGTCATTTGTATATCTTCTTTTGAGAAATATCTATTCAACATTTTGGTTCACTTTTAAATTTGAGTTGTCTTTTTGTTGTTGAGTTATAAGAGATATATAGGTGTGTATACATATATATATATATACTTATTTATACATATATATATATATATTCTGGATACTTAACTCTTATATATATGGTTTGCAAATATTTTCTCCCATTCTGCATGTTGTCTTTTTATTCTCTTGGCAATGTCCTTTGATGCAGCAAATGTTAAGTTTTGATGAAGTCAAATGTATCTATTTTTTTCTTTGGCTGCTTGTGTTTTTGGTGATATATCTAGGAAACCATTTCCAAGTCAATGTCATTGAATATTTACCCTTATGCTTTTTTCTAAGAGTTCTATAGTTTTAGCCGTTATAGTTAGATCTGGGATCCATTTAGGGTTAATTTTTGTGTATGGCGTGAAGTAAGAAGAGTTCATCGTCATTTTGTCATTTGTGGCTATCCAATTTTCTTAACATCATTTGTCGAAAAGACGTGGTTTGTTTTCCCCACATTGAATGGCCTGGCACCCTTGTTGAAAATCAATTGCATAGATGTGAAGGTTTCTTTCTGGACTCTCCATTTGATTCTGGATATATATATATATATATATCTCCTTATGCTGATACTACACTGTTTTGACTCCTGTAGTTTGCAGTAAATTTTGAAATTGGGAGGTGTGACTCCAACTTTGTTCTTTTTCAAGATTGATTTGGCTATTTGGGGTCTCTTGAAATTTCATATGTATTTGAGAATCCGTAGTATTGGTGTCATACATTTTCCATTTCTGAAAAAAAGGCCGTTGGGATTTTGATAGGGACTGCATTGAATCTGTAGATAACTGTGGGGGAGTATGTCATCTTTGTAATAGTAAATCTTCCAATCCATGAATATGAAATGTCTTTTCATTTATTTAGTCTTCTTAATTTCTTTCAGCCGTATTTTGTGTTTTTCAGTCTTGCATCTCCTTGGTTAAATTTGTTCCCAAATATTTTATTCATTTCAATCCTATCGCAAATAATTTTTTTTTTTAATTTACTTTTTGGATTACCTATTGCTAGTGTATAGGAATACAACCGAGTCTTTTGTGTTGATATTGTATCCTGCAACTTGGCTGACTTCAGTTATTAGCTCTAATAGGGTTTTTTTTGTTTTTGTTTTTGTAGATTCTTTAGGATTTTTCTATTTGTGGGATCATGTCATCTGTGAATAGAATGTGTTTTATGTTTCTTTTTTAATTTGGATGCCTTTTATTTCTTTTTCCTCATGATCGCTTTGGCTAGAACGTCCAGTACGATGTTGAATAGAAGTGGTAAAAATGGTGGCGTCCTTGTCTTTTTCCTGATCTGAGGGAAGTAAAGCTTTTAATCCTTCACCACTGAGTTAGCTATGAATTTTTTATATAGGCCTTTAATCATATTAAGGATGTTGCCTTTTATTCCCAGTTTGTCTGGTGTTTTATCACGACAGCATGTTAGATTTTGTCAAAGGCTTTTTTTGCACCAGTTGAGATGATCATATGGGATTTTTTTCATTTTATTAATCTGGTGTATTAGATTGATTTTTATTGAACCCTGTTTGCATTTCTGGAATAAATCCCACTTGGTCATATGTGTAATCATTTTAATGTGCAGTTGGATTTGATTTGCTGGTATTTCGTAGAGTGTGTTTGCATCTATATTTGTAAACGATATTGGTCTAGTTTTCTTTCCTGTGATATCTTTGTCTGCCTTAGTGTCAAGGTAATACTGGCCTCACAGAACGAGTTGAAAAATGTTCCCTTATCTCCTGTTTTTTGAATGAGTTAGAGAAGAATTGGGATTCGTTGTTTTTTAAACATTTGGTAGAACCCACCAGTGAAGCTATGTGGTCTTGGGCGTTTCTTTGTTGGGAGGTTTTTTATTATTATTTAATCTTTTTGCTAGTTATAGATCTATTGAGATTTTTTTTTTTTTTGAGTCAGTTTTGGTTGGAATTCGTGATTGCTACAGATCCAAAAACTTTCCTGAAAAAAAAATGTATACATGAAATACATCTCAGTACAAGGAAAGAATGATCATTTTCCTGCATCAATGTTATGTTGGGATTTTTTAGTTTCAGGAAGTGACTTTACAACCATGTTATTTAGAAACAAGAAAGGAAATACTAAGAGAATTAACTAAAAGGAGTAAAAACAATTGCCTCCAGGAAAGGAAGGGCAGAAGAATGCTATTTTTTTTTCTTAAGAAGTATAGCAGCACAATTAGACTCTTCGTTTAAATAAATAAGTAAGTAAGTAAGTAAGTAACTTTATCCACAAAAAGACAGTTCTACAACCAGGCTGCCTGGATTCAAATTCCACTTCCGCCATTTGGAAACGATAACCGTGGGCAAGTTTAAGCGTGTGATCTCTCTGAACCTCAGTTTTCCCATCTGTGAAATGGAAATGATAACAGTACCTACCACATTAAGTTTTTGTGGGGACCAAAGGAGATCATGGATGTCAAGGGCTTGGCTAGTGAGTGTCCTATAAATGGAAGCTTCTTGCTGCTATTACCAGGCCCTCCCAGACCAACCCCCTTTTGGCATAGCCAAAGCCACCCGGCCACTCTGAAGAACCCCATTTGTGCTACTGCCTGACTGACCGCTTGACCTTGGGAGTGTCTCCTGACAGAACCCTTTGGAGGTGGTTTCAGAAGGGCCCCAAACTTCTCCCCCAGGCTCAGGCTGGCCCCTGACTCCCAACTCCTCCCCCTGGGGGTCATGGCTTTGTTTTCTTCTAAAGACCCAAGATTTCCAAACTCTGTGGTTGCCTTGCTAGCTAAAAGGGGAAGAAGGGGATCAGCACAAGGAGGAGGAGGAGGAGGAAGAAGAGGGAAACAAGACAAATAGTCGGTGCGGCGAGAGGAACTTGTCCAGGCAGCGTTCCTGGTCCCTGCAAAGTGAGCAGCTGGGAGACCCAGTGCCTGCCCAGCCCCCAGCCCTGCATCAGCCTGCCGCCTCCGCAGCGAGGCCATGGGCCCAGGGGCTCTACTGGTCCTGCTCGTGGCCACAGCTTGGCATGGTAAGAGCAGAACTGAGGGCCCTGGGCGCGGGTTGGGGGAGATGTGACGGAGAGGGTCCCTGTGTAAGGATTCCATAAGTTCCTGCCCCTCACTGCGTTTCTGTTTCCTCAGCCTGGACGGCAGGTTTGTGGCTATCCGCTCTGGAGAGGCAGTGGAGGGAAAAGAGGGTGTGAGTGGGGTGGAGGCAGCCCAGCTAGGGCTGCGGATAAGTTTCAGCTCTGATGTTGACTTACTGAGTGTGTCCTGAACAAGCCCCTGTTGCTCTCAGGGTTTCAGTGTCCACAACAGTAGGCAGTGGGGGTGGTGAGGGACTCGACCAAAGCAAAGCTTTTCCAACTTTATTGTGCACACAGATTACCTGGGTATCTTACTACGGTGCAGATTCGGACTCAGAAGGTTTCAGGTGCTACCTGAGATTCTGCATTTCTAACAAGCTCCTAAAAGATGCCAGTGCTGCTGGTCCATAGCTACACTGAGTAGGGAGGCCGCAGAGAGCCCTGAGGGCTCTGCCAGCTCACTGATTATAGGCAGGACCTGACTTGGAAAGGCCCCAAGGGGCAGTGGTCCTTCCATGGGGACTTGGGTGAGGAGTTGGAAGGAGAGATAAGAGGTGAGCGAGTGGGGCTGCGGGGGTCTTGCTGTGAGGAGTCTGGGGATGGAGTCGAGCACCCTAGATGGGGAGAGGCTTATGAAGATCCTTGGTGAGGAAGGGCTGTGTCCCAGGCCAGAGTGTGTGTGTTAGGGGAGAGGAGTGGAGGTTGAGGGATGTCCTGGGAGCTGATGATGGAGGGGTCTTTCAAGTAAGTGGGAGGCAAGGAGGTTTGGGGCATGGAGAGAATTGGGGAGCTGAGATGAGAGAGTGAAAACTGGATAGGCACACAGAGGGGCTTGGTCAGGGTTCACCATGCCCCAGCGCCCACTGCAGGGAAGACGAGTCCCGAGCAGGCTTTCCCCGCCTGCCAGTGCCGGGGAAACTGGGGGTGGAAGTTGAGGGTGTCCATCTTGTCCTGCGTGAATATCTGAGACAACAGGACACAACAAAATAGAACAGACGTCTCTCTCTGACCACATTTCCAGGAGGCCAAGGCAGGGGCTAGAGGGACAGGGATGGGGAGGGGAAGGGAGAGGCTCCTGTGAAACCAAGTGGGTACAGAAACGGAACACAGAATCCAAGACCGTGTGATGTTATAGTCACAGACTCTGACCTATAAAAGTTAAAAACTTTAGATATCAGGATGTCAGGATCAGAAAGGAGGTTAGAAATGTGGCGACTGAAGCAGTATCCCAGGGCAGGAGCAGATGATGGAGCTAGCTGTGTGTCTCCTCACTGAATCCTCTCAGGATGTCTCAGAGGTGGGAACACGGATTACGTCACTGGACGAGAGGGTAGCCTAAGCGTCACAGAAGTGAAGGCATCTACCCAGCCTATAAGGGAGAACCAAGGTTCAGACTCACATTGGTATGACCCCACAGTCTAAACGCCTCTCTACAGTAACACCCCTGGGGCCCACATCACTACAGCTATAATAGGGCAGTGCCAGCTCTATTTGCAGACAGCCCACCTGAAATGACGCTGCTCCCCTCCCTGATGGTCACATTGGCACAGGAGGGCTACAGCCTCGCCTCCCCCCTGTGTTGGCCTTGGCAGAATCCACCAGTTCACTTGATCCTTTATGCCGATCAGAAGCTCAGGTAGAGAGGCTACACACCTTTGATGGGTACGAAATAAAAACATAAGTTAAGCCCTCTTGTAATCATTTGACAGAGATCTTTCTGACTCTGGGGTCGATGGTGGTGGCGGGATGAATAGATTCGTTTGAGGAGCTTGCATACAGGACAGTGAAGAAGCCCTGAATTCACCCAACGCCCTTGGGGCTGGAGCGTCCTATCGTCAGAACCAAGGGGTTGCACTCGCTGGGATACCATGTGGGTCAGTGGCAGACAGAGCCAGGCCCCGCAGCCCAGGGTGTTCTGATGCCCAAGAAGATGGCACTTCCTTTCCTGGGAATCTCTCCCTCAAAGAGGGGACAGTGGTCAGGAGGGTCAGGAAGCAGAAGTGAGAGCATCCCAGGCAGAAGGGCCGCGAGCAGAACGGAAACGGGGGCCAGGCTGGGCGCCAGCAATGTGTTTCCGCCCACACAGGCCAAGGCGCCTGGCGGCCCCTCCAAGGCCTTGAATCAGCTCTCACTTCCCTCCTGAGCCCCTATTTTAGGCCCTGGAAAAATGCTGACTCTGCAGAGGCAACGGGTCTTCTTCCCGGAGGACCTAATATGGGTTTCAAGTCCTCTTTTCTCCTTCACAAAAATTTTCCTTAAAAGAGATTGGCTCTCCAGTAAAGAAAGCAGTGCTGGGGTGTCAGGGAGGGCTGCTGGGGTAGACTAGATAGTAAATGTAATGGCTAACTCTTACTGAGTATTTATTTGGTGGCAGGTGATGTTCTAAAGGCTTTCCATGTATTTAAATGTCCTGACATCTCAATAAATGGGTATAATTATTGTCTTCATTTCATAGGGAGGCTATTGAGGCACAGAGACTCTGAAACACCCACTGTGCTACAGACTGATGATGGGGGCGGGCACAGCAGGGCCTTTCTAATTCTGCAGGGCCAAGATCCTACCCCTCTTTTCTCCTTCCCCATATGAATTAAGTTGAATGACTTTGCTATGAACATTCCATTCATCTGTCTCTTCCTTTGCTTGTTCAAGCCCCTGCTTTGAACCAGGCCCTGGGCTCCCACACTAAGGATGCAGCCTACTTCAGGAGGCTGAAAGAATCTACTCCTGGGGAGAGGAATGATGTTCTCACAGCTGGGAAGACTGAGGCAGGGGGCAGGGGAGCCTCCTGTGGGGCAGTGGCCGGGTGGGAGGCTGAGAAAGCTCCCAGCCCCTTTCTCAGAGGAGGGGCCTGCTGGGCATCGGAGACTTCAGTCCATCCCTGAGCAGGTTTGGGATGGGGGGCTGAGCAAATGACCAGAAAGGTGCAGGGACTTGTTAAAGGTGCAGGTCACAGCTGAACCCTAGCACCAGCATCACCCCTGCCAGGACACCACCCATCTCAGCGGCAGGGAATGGCCCAGAGAGCATCGCCTCAGACCTCACATCTGTCTGCTCTTTGCCCCTCACCAGCTCAAGGGGTACCGGTGATAGAACCCAGTGGCCCTGAGCTGGTCGTGAAGCCAGGCACGACAGTGACCCTGCGATGTGTGGGCAATGGCAGCGTGGAATGGGATGGCCCCCTCTCCTCCCCATACTGGACCCTGGGCCTTGAGGGCCTTAGCAGCATCCTGACCACAAACAACGCCACCTTCCAAAACACTGGGACTTATCGTTGCACTGAGCCTGGAGACCCCTTGGGGGGCAACGCCACCATCCACCTCTATGTCAAAGGTGAGGAATCTGGGCCCATACCCAAGAGGCCTGGTCTAGCAGGCCCCGCCAGGAATGGGCAGGAGGGCTGGGCCTTAATATTACCGACCATGAAAAACTGGGTCCACATTTACTGAGTGCCCGCCGTGAACAAGGAACTGTGGCTGTGCTCCTAATTTAAAGTGTCCTGACAATAACCCTGTGAGGTAAGTTCCATGGTTATGCCCATTTTCCAGAGGCTCAGAGGGGTTGAATCATTTGCTCAAGGTCACACAGCATCAAGTAGTGAGACTGGACCTGGCTCCAGAGCCCGCACTCTGAAGCATCCGCTGAGCTTCCCTGGTATTGTGTGACTTCAGGCAAATGATCGGCATATCTGAGCCTCCCTATCACCAAAGTCCAGAGACCATCCGGCCTGGGGAAGGGAGGGCAGTTGTGACCCTGTATCCCCCTCTTCCCCAGACCCTGCTCGGCCCTGGAATGTGCTGGCCGAAGAAGTGACAGTGTTCGAGGGTCAGGATGCGCTGGTGCCCTGCCTTCTCACTGATCCGGAGCTGGAGGCAGGAGTCTCACTGGTGCGAGTGCGTAACCGGCCTGTCTTGCGCCAAACCAACTATTCCTTCTCACCCTGGCATGGCTTCACCATCCACAAGGCCAAGTTCATTGAGAGTCATGACTACCAATGCAGCGCTCAAGTAGCTGGCAGGACGGTGACGACGAATGGCATCCGGCTTACAGTGCAGAAAGGTGTGTGGGGCAGGGATGGGCCGACCAGATGTCGAGGGCAGGGACAGAGGGCTGGCAGCCACGCGCATGGCGGCGGGGCCCGGACCTCCTGGGAGATAACGAGTGTCTCTCTTCTTTTGTTTCTTCCTTCCAATTATGCCACAGTCATCTTGTCCTACTGTGGCAGGACAAGTCCGGTATGTGGGCAGGGAGACAGACCACATGCAAAAAAATAACTCGATGGACAGAATCACCTCGGATTATGACACATGCTAGGAAAGTCATTAAACGAGGTGATGGAGTCGAGTGCGTGGGGACAGGGAGTGGGGGAGCCTTGCTGAGAGAGCGAGTGACGAGAAAGAGGTGGCCCTGCAAAGATATTCTTCAGCAGAGGAAACAGCAGGTGCAAAGCCAGGAGGCGGGAAGAGGCTCCGGATGTTCTCCCACACTCTCAGATGCAGGTTTCCCACGCGGTGCCAGCCTGGTGCTTGGGCCCTGGGCTTGTGAAGGTGGGGTGGTCAGCCAAGTGACAGGGAGGCGGTGGTGGCCATGTGAGACGGTGCTCACTGTGGGCGGACATGGGGAGCAGGGGTGGCGCGGTCTTGCTCCTTTTCCCGCTTGCCCCTGCTGGGCTGGTGGACAGGATTCTGGTTTCTGGAAGGGCTGATACGGAAGGAGGCCCCAGGCTCAGGACCTGGGCTTGAGACAAGAATTAGGTCCCTCTAATGAAGTCAGAGCAGCTTGGGCTTGAGGCCACGAAACCCGCCAAGGAAGTGAAAAAACCCCACTCTGAGGGCAGAAGAGGCCATTGGGGTGTTTTCCCCGAACTTCATCCTGCAGGGCTCTGGGCTGCCCGGGGCCCTGGTTCTGCTATGACGCCCTCGGTGACCTTGGATGAGCTCTTTAGTGTCTCTGGACCTTGGGAAACTGGTTTAGATCGTCTTTCAACCACAGCAACAGCCACAAATATTAATTTAGTGCCTACTACACTGGGCTAGCTGCTGGGGACAGCGCCTTCATAGATTTGCCACCCTACTTGGCAAGACAGACTAGAGAGAAAGTAAATAACATACCAGTTGTGACTAACAGGAAACCCAAGCGGAGAAAGCTGGATATGTGTGTGTGTATGTTTGGGATTGAGGGGAGGTGTGAGGCTAATTCAGCTAAACTGGTCACAGAAGGCCTCTCTGAGGAACATTTGAGTGAAAGAGCTGAAGGGTGAGAACAGGCACTCATTCAAAGTGTGGGAGAGGGAGCATTCCAGGAGCAAGGGGCCAGTGCAGGGCTCTGCCGTGCGAAGGCCAGGGTGGCTGCAGTGCGGTGAGCGTAGGATGGCAGGTGTTCAGCTGGTCAGTAACAGGGCCTGGGGATGTGGGAAAGACTTTGGCTTTTATTTTGAGAGTGAAGGGAAGCCACTAAATTGAATATTGGCACGAGAGAGAGAGTCATGATCTCTCTCTTAAGAATTTACCTTCTTAAGAGCTCGCATGGGCTGCTCTGAGGGGTCCAGGTGGGGTTGGAGGAAAAGCAGGGAGGCCTTCCAGGAGCCCAGAGCAAAGGTTGGTTCTGAGACTGGGGAGAGGCGGTGGTGGTGGAGGGAAGCGGACTTTTCAATGTCTATTTGGGAGACGAGACTTACTGTGGGGAAAATTGAGGCATTGATGTTGCCTCCCAGGATTTGGGCTGGGAGCGTAGTGGGGACCCACGGTAGAGAGCAGAGCAATAGCTCTGGCCTGAGTGTTCATGGGTCCCTTCCCCTGGCTTCAGTCATTCCAGGGCCCCCAAATGTTACCCTGGAGCCTGCAGAGCTAGTGCGGATTCGTGGTGAGGCCGCCCAGATTGTGTGCTCAGCCAGGAACATTGGTGTCAACTTTGATGTCTCTCTCCAACGAGGAAACACTAAGGTCAGTCCCTGGGGAGACAGCAGGGTAAAGTCTTCTCAAACTCCCAGTACACCAGGCTCTGCAGGATGAAGCCCCCAGCCTCCCAAGCCAGCTCTCTAGGCGGGTCCAGAGAAGGGGGCAGACTCACCAGGGATATCGCTGCCAGTCAGTAGCTGGTCCAAAACCATGTCTCAGGCTCATGCCACTGAAGCTTGTGGGGTCAGGTAGAGGAAATAGTACTCTACCCCTTTTACCCATGACCTTTGCTCCAGCCTGTAGACAAGAGCCAGGTGTCTGCTCACTTCTGACTTAGCAAGGTGTTCCTAGGCCACCTTCGAAGCTCAGGGCTATCAGGCTATTTCACAAAGACCGATACAGAGGGAGGAAAGGAGAGTGTTCCCAGGAGGGAATGGCATTAGGCTGCTTCTGAGAACCCTCTCCCCTCCCACTGTGCCTACTGTGTGCCAGGCATAGCCTTATGCCATTTGCATGCAATGTCTTATTTACTCTTTACGGCAGCCCTAGGAGCATGGGGTCAGTATTAGTCACATTTTACAGATAAAGAAACTGAGGCTCAGAAGTCAATCCCTCATCCAAGGAAAGGCTGAGGATTTGAACCTAAACCTTTTAAATCCCTAAACAACTTTGGTATACCATTTCCATTCCTTCTGGTTGTAGCTCACAATCTCTAAACACTCTGACTTCCATGATAACCATTACCAAAAAGTCCTGACCCTCAACCTCGATCAAGTAGGCTTCCAAGATGCCGGCAACTACTCCTGTGTGGCCAAAAACGCCCAGGGCATCCGCTCCACCTCCATGGTCTTCCGGGTGGTAGGTGAGCATCAGGGTGGTGGGGGAGGTTGGCAGGGATTCTGGGATGAGGGAGGTACGTAACAGGATTGAGAAGGAGGGAGCTGATAGAAGAGAAGAAGACATCGTTAAGAATATCTCTGCTCGAATTCCCTGATCCTAGGCCTGGCTAGGGAGCCAAGTCTCTGGGACCCTTCCCTGATCCTCCCCTAGAACCCCTCTATCCCTCCTTGGAGTTCCTATAGTGCAATGCTGCATTTTTTTTTAGCATCGTTTTGTTCTGTTTTGGGATCGATGTTTAGTAGCTCCCTTCTGGACTTCACTGTTCATTCATTCACTCATTCATTTTTGCCTAAGACATTCGTGTCACTTAAACATGTGAACAGACAGTGCTCACCCAGTGTGATCATGAGGGAAGAACGGGGTGTCCCGAGAACACCAAGGAGACTTGGGGCCTCTGGAGCTGATCCCTTCCACTTTTCCTCCTCAGATCCCCCAGAGTAGCTTGACTTTCATTTATGCACATTTTAATTAGGAGAAGCTAGTCAGGGCTCTTTCAGGTACAAGTTAACAGAAGCCAACTTAAACTGACCTAATCAAAAGAGTATTTTATTGGCCTTATAGCTAAAATGCCATGGATATGAGCTTCAGGTACAGTTGGATCTAGTTATTCAGATGATGTGGACAAGAATCTGTTCCTTCCCGACTCTCAGCTGTATATTTTTTGTGTGTGTTCCCTAGTTGCACCAGGCACGGTAACCCCAGTGGGATGAGATCTTCTCTTCCCAGAGTTCCAACAAAAATCATGGAAATGAGTGTCATGGACTCATGGATTCATGTGCCTGTACCAAACCAATCACTGGTCCAAAGGGGACACATTACTCTTATTGGCTGGCCTGAATTACATGCTGGATGTGGACGCCACATTGACTGAACTATTATCAGAGGAAGGGGAAATGGATGGGGGCATGTGAAAAAAACAACAGACTTGTTTTTACTGCTAAAATTTTTTTCAAAAAGTTATAACTAAAGATGTAGCCAATCTCTTAATTATGCAAATAAGGAGGTGGAGACATCAAGGAGAATAAGAATTTTCCCAGGTTCTCCCAGGGACTCAGTGAGGAGAAGAGTTTGAAGCCCTGGGTTTCTGGGGTAGGTGGTGGGAAGAGAGATGTCAGAGGGCAAATCTTGGTTAGGGATGGGGACTGTGTGCCTGGCACACAGAAGGCACCCAGCAGTGTCCAGCTGAATGACTAAATCAATGGATGGATGACCAAATAAACAAACCAGGACATCTTCCCACTAATGCCAGATCTCTATGTGTTCTGCTTTCCAGACAGTGCTTACTTGAACTTGACCACTGAGCAGAACCTCCTCCAGGAGGTGGCCGTGGGTGAGACACTCAACCTCCAAGTCATAGTAGAGGCCTACCCAGGCCTACAAGTTTTTAACTGGACCTATCTTGGACCCTTCTCTAACCACCAGCCCAAGCTCAATTTTGTCACCATCAAGGATACATACAGGTACCACCTTATCAGCTCCCATCTGCATAGTTCCATAACCAGATGGGGAATGCTTCAGTCAGAAGTCAGGACACTTGGGTCATGTCTCAACCTTGCTGTGTGACCTAGAGTGGGTCCCTTCCCCTTTCTGAGTCTCCCTTTCCCTGACTATGTGGAACTTCAATCTCAGTCATCTATATTTGAGATTTCCCACATCCTTGGGACATCCAATGCCTTCCTCAAGAATTCTACCATTTCTTGTGGGTGTACATGCTCATGGTCATCCAAGAACTCTCAATCTCATTCATTCTTTTCTTTCATGGCCAATCCGAATGTAGAAGACAATGCCTCATGATTTTCACTTGTAGATACTCTCCTAATAATGATTTTACAGGTTATCTGCCACACACAGTTTAGGGGTGGGAGTAGCAGGAATTAGCATCACTCAATCACGGATAAATCAAAAGGTTCTGTAAGGGCGCGTGGTCACCCAGCTCAGAATTTTTCACTGGCCACCCCCTCACAGGCTCAAACTCTTCTCATAAAGTGCTATCTGACTTCATCCCTTCTTCTCCCAGAATCCTGCTTTTCCCACATGCGTACCATCTTAGAAATCTCTTTTTCCTGTCTCCTTATGGATTATGTCTTCAAGGTCTTATTTTTCCATCCAAAGTGGCCCAAACAGGCAGTATTCTATTTAAGAGAGTTTCCACCCTAAGAGGAGCACTGTTACCTCTTTGATAATAAAAGGGGTTAAAATTGTTGGGTTTTTGTTTGTTTGTTTGTTTTTTACCTTATTCTATTTGAATGAGAGCATACAGCTCGATCGTGGACAGTGAGTATGTGGTGCATGTGATAACTTCCTCTCCCACACTCACGACAGGTATCCCTAAGCCACTTTCCCGCAGAGTCTAGATGTAGACTCAGAGTCCTCGACACACTCTCCAGACAGTATTTTTATCATAATTGGCTCACAAGAGTAGACCCGTTTGCCATCCCTGGGCTAGATAATCCCTTAGACACCTTCCAACTCTCAACCATCTCCGAGGTTTTCTTTATAGCTCCTGAAGCCCAGACCTCATTGGCTCTTGAACTCTTGTTTGTTGATGATTAGAATCAACAAGGATGTTCCCTTGTCCTCATCTTCCTCATTCCAGTTCTGAATCTGGAGTCTGCGGACCCCTGGGAGGGAGCCTGGTCCATAGACAGATTTCAGGGGTCCATAAGCAACAGGGACCTTGTGGAAAGGAACCAGGGAGAACCCCTCAAACACAGTAGTCTGTGGCCATTCATCGCAAGGCAGACAAGCCTATGGGCCAAATAGCCACCAAACTTAGCTCATGTGATGGGTATGCTGTTCATAATGGTGACTTTTCATTGAAATCTTTCAGTTTAAGAGGTAAATGTTAGTTATTTCAAAAGTTCTGTATGCCAAAGGTCTGAATACCCTTTAAATATAATGGGTTTTAGTCTGGTAGTGGTTGCAGACATTTTCTGAAGAAGAGCTGGTAATTTCCTATAATTTATTTTTTAAAACATTTTTTATTACATAAACAATGCATATTCATTATGGATAAATTTTAAAATAGAGAGCAAGAGAAACATTCAAAAATTACCTAAAATCAGCCAAGGATAGATTTTATTGTATGTATTTGCTTCCGGGCTTTTTACATAATAAAAGGCACCATTAAATTGAGTACCTACAGTGAGTCAGGTTCCGTGTCAAACACTCTGAATACATATCTCCTTAATCCTCAGGTCCAGTCTGTGAGTTAATTACCATCAATGTTGTCCTCACAGATAAGGAAGTGAAGGATCAGAGAGATTAAGCACTTGTCTAAGGTCACACAGCTAAGAAATGGCAGTACCAGGACTTGACCCCTGGTCTCTGTAACCTCATGGCTACATCCTGCTTCTCATCCCTCTCACAGTCCCTCTGGGCAGGGTTGGAGCTTTAGGGACGGCAGCTGACCTGGATGCTGGCGTTTTTGGCAGGGATGGCTTAGCCCAGCGATGGTGGTGGAAGCAGGCACGTGCGGTGGGGCCTGGGATGTGCCTCCCGGTGGTGGTGCTCTGCAGACATCACCTCCGCTAAACCACAGAACAAAACTGCTTTACAGATAAGACAACCATCTGAGGAAATTGGGTCGATGGTTTTCCCATATCTCAAAGGCATCCACTCTGGGTTCCTGGCTCAGCCAAGGCCCTTGTGCCCTGGACACTTTATCAAAAGTAAAACAAAGCTCTTTAGAGTGGTTGTCTGAGCCCATTGTCCTAGTCGGGGGCATATCTGGGCTGGTGCTCACCCCAGATATCCTGTTCCTCTCACACAGGTACACCTCCACCCTCTACCTGCCTCGCCTGAAGCCCTATGAGGCTGGCCGCTATTCCTTCTGGGCCAGAAACGCCAGAGGCGAGGATGCTCTGACCTTTGAGCTCAGCCTTCAACGTGAGTGATGGAGCGGGTCTTAGGGATGTGGGGTCCCCGGGGCTGCCTGGAGAGAAAAGCTGGGAGGGAAAGTTCAGTGCAAGACGGTCAGGCACGGGGACTTGGGGCATCTGGGCTAATCCCTCTTCTACTCTGCCTTCCCTCCTCAGATCCCCCAGAGGTAAGAGTCGCGTGGAACCCCATCAATGGCTCTGATGCCCTGCTCTGTGATGCCTCTGGGTACCCCCAGCCCAATGTGACATGGGTGCAGTGCAGTGGCCATACTGATAGGTAAGTGGGCTCCTCTCACTCCTCACTCAGACTGAGAGGCTGGGGCAGGGGCTGGCATCCTGACACTCTGAGCCCCACTCTGCTCTTCCCAGATGTGACGAGGCCCAAGCACTGGTTTTCGAGGACCCACACCCCGAGATTCTGAGCCAGAAGCCCTTCCACAAGGTGACTGTCCGGAGCCTGCTGGTCACTGGGACCTTGGAACACAACAGGACCTATGAGTGCAGAGCCCGCAACAGTGCGGGGAACAGCTCCCAGGCCTTCTCACACGTATCTGTAGGTGAGCAGTCATCTGTCCCTTCAGGTGGGTAGGGAGGAGGGCCCAGGATACTGCCCCAGCTCAGGGAGCCAGAGTTCTAACGTGGAGCAGATCCCAGCGGAACCGAGTCCTACCTCTGTGGGTCCCACTCTAGGCAACTCCTGAGCAAAGGTCTCCCGAAGAAGCCAGATGGGAGAGTCTGAACCTCTCAGGACTAGAGGCAGGGGGAGAAGGGCGGAGGGGAAGCAGACGTGAGGTACAGATAGAAAGCAGCTGGAAGCAAGCACAGCCTAACTGGCCCCTCTGATCATACTCCTGTACTTTAACTCATTCATTAATGCACAATTACATATCTGGTGTCTGCTGTGTGCCAGGCACACTCACTCGACGCAGAGGAGCCGTGCCTCCACGGAGCTTAGAGGCTGGTGAGGGAGGCAGTCAATGACAAGTGCACGCAGTCCTACCCCACTCCAGGGCCAGCCTTGGTGGCCTTCTTCATCCCTCTCTGAATCCCTTCCTACCAGAGACACAGTCTTCTCTTCTCAGGGCCACCGTCCGAGAGTGGAGCTGATGTCCAGCCCCGGGCACTAACATAGGCTACGTTTGCAAAGAGGAAAGGACGCCTTTGTCTGTATTCCACAAAGGTGCTATGTGGGTAGTTCTCAGATTCTGTGCAGAGGCCCACAGCTTCTGACAGGCAGGTCTCAGCACCCCTGCATGCCAGGCCTGGCAAGGCTCTCTGGGCCCAGAGAAGACAAAGCAAGAGCCGCTGCCTGACTTGGAAGTGGCCTTCCAGGGCCCCAGCTGCTGGCCTGGAAGCAAGTGCCGCCAGGGCCCGACTCCACACACAGCTGCCCATGGCTGCGCTCAGTCTCACTGCTGGTGGTCATATATTAGAAGTGATAAAGCCGGCGTGGTATTGAATGCTTGCACCGTGTCAGGAGTTGCGCTAAGCTCTTTACAGGCATTGTCTCAATGAATGTGCACAAACCGAGAAAGTTAAAACTATTTTCTTTCGACTTTGGAGATGATAAACCTGAGGCTTGGGGAGAAGTTACAGGTTCGATGTCACACACTTCCTACGTGGCCGGTGAGATTTGGCCTCAGACCTACACTGTTGATCTGAGCAAGGTGATGGAAATTATGTCATTTAAAACACATCGTGAGAGCCAGGGTTTTTGATCCAGGAAGAGGAGACCCAGGGGCTGCGAGCCTGGCTTTCAGACCCTCGGGAGGGCTGCGTGTTTCTAAAGGGCACTCACAGAGCAGCAGGGAACGGCCAGGAAGGCAGATTCCCACCTAGTCTTTTTGTTCGAACTACCCAGACGTGTGGTGGTGAGCCCCGTCACCAGTGGTGTGTACAAGCCAAGGCATTAGGACAGGCTGCTGCGGAGGGGCTCCTTGCCTGGCAGGTGTGGTGCTGCGTGACTCGAGCCACAAAAGGCTGTGACTCCTGCGGGTTTGGGGCTGGGCATGAACAGAGCTGGAGGGTCAGTCCTCCCTGCCCCTGGATGAGGAAGGTCTGCCGGAAGGCTCCCTGAGGCTCGGGGGGCTTCTAGGTGAGGGGACACTTTGTTCAGTCGAAGCATTTATTGAGTACTGACTGTGTTCCAGGCAGAGCACTGGCCTATTCGCAGTGGGGGCGGGGGGGGGGGCTGCAGGAGGCTCCCTCTGCCACTCACTCCTCCGCCTCGCCCTTTCCAGGAGCCAGCATACAGCCCCCTGATGAGCCCTTCTTCACACCAGTGCTTGTCGCCTGTGTGTCCATCATGGCCTTGCTGCTGCTGCTGCTCCTGCTGCTCCTGTACAAGTACAAGCAGGTGAGACTGGGCAGGGCGGGGCAGCCAGACCTCATGTGTGCCAGACCACAGGACAGCAACGCCAGGCCACGCAGATCCCCATTTCAGGCCCTGGACACTCACTCGTTCAGTCAGCCAGTCATTCAGCCAACAGCTCTTTAGTGGGTGCTGGGCAGGCTAAAACTTGGAGCTTTAAGCTCTACTCTCCTAGATGTCACTGGCTAGTGCAGGAGACAGTCGCTAATCAATTCACCAGAAGAGTGAGTGCGAAAGATGCTCTAGGGAGACAAATGGATTGTAGGAGGGCGTAAGCATGGATCTTGTCCCGGCCAGAAGCTTGCAGGCACACAGAGAAGACTTCGCGGGGCCAGGCCTGTGTCTCACTCTCAGGTGGCAGGTGGTCTAGTAGAAGAGGAAGGCCTGGCCATCACCAACCTCTTTGTTAGTTAATATTATTATTCAAAGCTACCATTTATTATTGCACAGTGATGTTTGGAGTGCTGCCCGTCACAATCAGTGCACCATCAGTGATAGCGATTTTTTATTAATTGTGTTGCCTACATCCTCCCATTTAATGCCTTCAACAGCCGTGGCACGTAGACAGTATCACTAAGTCCATTTTACAGAGTTAAAAGCTGAGGTTCTGGAAGGCTGAGACGGTTGCTCTAGTGTAGAGCTGGTCAGTGGCGGAGGCTGGTTTTTAAAAGGCCATGTTTTTAACCATTATGCAAAACACCTAGTCATCTTATTTAACCTTCACAACACCCGGAGGCAGGGACTGTAGCAGTCAGCATTTTACAGTATGGAGACCAAGGCTTGGGAAGTTTGAAGACTCTGCCCAAGGGTTCCAGGAGCCTCCCACACCAGACCCATGGCCTTCCCCACCTGGCCTAGCTGCCTGCCTGCACAAAAGATGGTGTCTAGTGTGATCAGATGCTGAGAGGGCCAGGCCGGAGGGCTGTGGAGACCACGGGTGAGGGATCCCTTTCGCTGGCGGGGAAGGGAGACTACTTGGAGGAGGTGGCTTGGCATGGGAGGGAAAAGCCTTAGATGATGGGGGGTGCAGCATGGAGAGATAAAACTCAGGGAAAGGGTGTCTCCTGGGGAGAGGGCGATGTGTGCGAAGGGTGGGGGAAGACCAAGGTGAGTTCCAGATATACTGGTACCTAGAAGAAGATGCAGGTGGAGATAGGTTGGGGATCCGAGGGTTGAACGCTGTCCTGTAGGCTCAGGGCCGTCCGTGGGTTTGAATAAGGGAGTGATATGATTTAGGGGTGAATAACTTCTACCCCACACCTACCATGGGGGTTTTAGTGTGAGAAGAGGACTTGGAGTAGATAGGACGGATAGGATATGGGTTTGGCTTCTTATGCTCATGCCAGCACTCAGCATGGGGAGGCAGCTCAGCGTGCAGCCCCCAAGAAACCAGGGCCTCAAGGCAAGAATTTGGGGATCTGGGTCCAGCGCCGACCCTGTTTGGCCATACGACCTCAGGTAACTCACTGCCCTCAAAATAGTTTCCCGCCCTGTACCGTGGGACTGGTGGCCTTCAACAGGCCTCCTCCTCTGACATTCCACGAGCCTACTGATGGTCTGGTTTACCAGCCAGGGGTTGCGAGTTGGGTGAATCTGGGTCTGAATCCTGCTTCTGCCCATCTCAGGCCAGGAGACTCTGGGAAAGTTGGTGTCTCGAAGCTTCTGTTTCTCCATCCGTGAAATGGTGTTAATAATGGTGGCCACCCCACCAGGCTGTCCTGAGGATTCATGTAGGGGGCTCTACAGGGTGCTGGGCACAGACAAGGCTCAGAGTGGAAGCTGCACACTCTTGTCCCAGGAAGAAGTTCACTGGGGAACCCAAGTTAGCTCATGCCTCTTGGGACTGAAGGGATGTCTGAGGTTGGGCATCTCCTTGACTACACACCCAAAATGGTGTTGAGCCCTGCTCGGCCACCTCCAGGGATAGGACCTCACTCACTCCTGTGACCTCCCTGTTCCTTCTCGGAGCAGCTCTGACTTGCAAAATTCTTCCTTATATGGAGCTGAAAACTGCCTCCCAATGCCCCACAGAGCCGCCTCCTCAGCCCGGGGCGGCCTGCGGAGATTCCAGAGAAGTGCCCAGTTCCCCCTTCAGCCCCCCTCCAACCCTCACCACCTCCGGCCGCCGGCACCACTGGCTGGCCGTGGTTTAGGGACATCTGTCCGTGGGCCCATTTTTGGAATGTGTACTCCCCATTACCTTATTTTCTATCCAGGAAATTCGACTGTCCCCTGAGCCCACTCCAGGCCAGGAGAACGAGGGCATCCCATGGAACAAAACCTTAAGGAGGTCAAGATGGTCATGCCCCTGTCTCAGGGCCTGCAGTCCACTTCTCTGCTTTGCCCCCTGGGATTCACCGGCCCTTCCCTGGGGACTCAGTCCTCACTGCCCAGTTCTGGGATGAGGGTGGCCTCCTCTGGGGGAAGGAGTGTTTCTGCCTCAGGCTGAGTCATCACCTTCCTGCTCCCCAGAGATACCACAGGGAGGTGCAAAGGGGGAAGAGAAAGGCCAGGAGTCAGCAGGCGGCAGGGAGGTTGGTCACGAAGAAGAAAGGATGAGGCAGGGAAGCGTGAAGGGGACAGGAAGGCGGCTGGCAAGGCTGGGATTCTGGGAGTCAGATCTGAGGCGTGGGACCTAGGGGCAAACTGGAGATAGACAGGAGGGTCCTCAGGGTACCCAGTGGGGATCGTTGAGGTCTCTACCTTCCTGAGGCAGAGAACATCCACCTGGCCAGAACCAGCAGGTCTAGTAGGGAGGGTAGCAATGACTTTGATGCTTCCTGTCCACCTTGGTTGCCAAGGGGAGGTTGAGGGTAGGCAAAGGGCCTGGGCTTGTTTTGAGGAATGAATGAGATGACACATATTGAACGCGTAGGCCAGCACCCTGCTCACAGGAAGTGCTGGAGAAGCACTCACTGCTATCACCAATATTACAGAATCTGGCCTGAGGTGGCCCATCCCAGCCTCTCCCTGCAGAGGAGAGGCCCCTCTGGGTAGAAGCTCCTGGGAGCTACACGCGAGCCCTTTCCAGGATGGCAGCGGCCCAGACCTGGGTGGTGTACTGGTAAAGCTGGGGTTCACTTGCCAGGAAGAGATGTAGGGATGCCTGAGGCAGGTGGGAGAGAGCCGCTCCCTCCTCCAGGTACAGAGTCTGGGATCCAGAGATCTGAGATCCCATCCAGACAACCTCTTCTTCCTCCGACTCCCCTCTCTCTCACCAATATCCCCTGTCTGGCTGGGGGCGGTGGTGGGGAGGGGGCTGACTCAGGCCCAGCTGCAGGAGACAGAGGAAGGAGAAGTGGTGAGGAGACAAAGAGGCCTTGGCCGCAGAGTCTCCTGGAGATAGAAGTGGCCAGGGAGCTGGTGAGGTGGGGGCGGGGTGGTGGGGTGCTGGTGGTGTCCAAGAATCCCCTCCTGGCTCCGTCTCCGTCATTTGGGCTGCGGAGGCACCACACACAAGGTTTGCATCTTCCGAGACTCAGGAAGTTCCTCCTCTGTCCCATGTAGGACTCTCCTCTTAAGGTACAGCACGGGTGTCCTTACGTTTACCTGTAGTGTTCCCCACAGTCAGAACCTGGAAGCTCCTCCTTATCCCTAAGTGAAGTCTGTTCTCCGGAACTATACTATCTGGAAGTTCTTCCCTGTGGCTCTCTGGAGCCTTGTCTCTTAACCCAGCAAGACTTGCAGCCACAGACCACCCTCCTCCTCCCCGACGCCTACTCACACAATCTAGCACCTTCCCTGCCCCTCCTGGGTGCCCATGAAAGAGCCCAGCTGCTAAGCACAGCCCAGCTGGTCCCCGTCCCCAAGGGGGCTGACAGGAAAGAGTCGGATTGCTGACCCAAGGCCTCAGTGTCCTCCACTGCCCAAGTCCAGCTTCCACTTTCTACCTAAACTCTGTCTTCCATCAGCACTTCTCATGGGCAGCCCCTGGCATGATGCCCCTGAGCAGCTGCCACCCTGGGCAGGAAAGAGCGAGGCAGCTGCTCCTCCTTCCCAGAAACAGCTCTGTTCCAGCTGGTGGTCCGAAACAGCATGTAAAGCCTGGGAAGGAACTCAGGTCCCCAGACACTCCCTGCCTTGTGGGCAGAAAGGGCCTCTCACTTGTCACAGCCCTCAAGACCTTCCTGGCTCTGGAACCTCCCCTGCTCCCCACAAGCCACCTGGATGAGCACCTCCCAGTCACTCAGACTTGCCAAAACCTTTCTCGCCTTCAGGCCTCTGCATGTCTGTTCACTGAGACTGCTAAGTGCTCCCTTTCAGAGTCACATGGCTGGCTCCTCTCACCTCCTCAGGGGCCTCCCCTGACTTATCTTCAGTCGTATCCATCATTCTCTATCCCATGCTTTATTTTCTTTACAGCACTGTTTGAAAATTATATACATATAATTTTTTTGAGGTGAATGCCTGTTTTAGTCGCTAGAATGCAAACTCCATGAGCCAGGGACTTTGTCTTATTCAACTCTGAATGAGTGATGCCTGTCACAAATAGGTGCTCAGTGAACTATTTGGAAGGGAATATTATTTAGACTTAAAATGGAAAAAAATCCTGTCCCATCCAATGACATGGATGAACCTTAAAGACATTGTGCTAAGTGAAATAAGCCAATCACAAAAGGACAAATACTGCATGATTCCTCTTATATGAGGCACTTAAAATAGTCAGATTCATGAGCTAAGTGGAATGGTGGTGGTCAGGGGATGCGGGGAGGAGGCAATGGGGAGTTGTTTATGAGTGTGGCGTTTCAGTTTTGCAAGATGAAAAGTGTTCTGGACGTCAGGTGCACAAGAACGTAAATGTACTTAACACTACTGAACTGTATACTCACAATGGTTGAGATGGTAACTTTTATGTTATGTGTAGCTTACCATAATTAAAAATAAAAACAATATTTGGATGGGAGGATAGATGGATGGATGGACAGATCTCAAGTTCCACCCTCCCTCCTGGCCGATGAATGACCAAATTATCAGTTCTACCAAGGCCCTCAGAGGTGATCCTGTCCAAGTCTGTCAATACACAGGTAGGGAGACTGAGGCTTGTGGAAAGGAAGGTTGCACGGTGAGGCCGAGCCAGGAAGGGATTGAGCTCTCAGTGCCATGGGCATAGGAGACTCGGCCCCTCTCACCAGGTCTCAGGCCACGCTCCGCCTCCTCTTGCCGAGAGACTTGCGACTGTCCACTCCCTCTGCCCTTGGGAGTCGGGATTGAGATCCAAGACCCACCAGCCAGGCCCAGCTGACCCGTGCTTCCTCCCTGTCCCTCTGCAGAAGCCCAAGTACCAGGTGCGCTGGAAGATCATTGAGAGCTATGAGGGCAACAACTACACTTTCATTGATCCCACTCAGCTGCCCTACAATGAGAAGTGGGAGTTCCCCCGAAACAACCTGCAATTTGGTGAGATGAGATCTCAGCCCACCAGGCCCTCGAATCACAAGGCAGCATGGGCTTCGGGGCACCTGTGGGCCCCTAGAGAGAGGGCCCATTGGTGCCCAGGGACCTAAGAAGTCTGTATGTGTGGCAGGTAAGACCCTTGGAGCTGGTGCCTTTGGGAAGGTAGTAGAGGCCACAGCCTTTGGTCTGGGCAAGGAAGATGCGGTCCTGAAGGTGGCTGTGAAGATGCTGAAGTGTGAGTGAGGGAAAGAGAGGGTGGGAGGCGGTGCATGCTGGGGGAGGGCCTCCCTTGCCACCATAAGAGGCATTACCCACATTTTCAACCTGCCAGGGCCTGGGGGACAGAGCCTGGGATTGGCGGCGAGGACTCCTGGATTTCTTTGTGAGATCCAGGCTCCCTCTAACTCCTGGGTGTGGAGGGGCTTCTGACTGAGTCCCAAAGAAGCTGGGGTGCACAGAGGCCACCCTGGGCCATGGCCTGGCTACAGGTTGGCTTTCTGCCACCCGAGACCTGCTCAGTGACTGGCCATCTCTCCCCTCTCTTTAACTCCCCTCTGTGTGTCCGCATTTCTCCTTCGCCCTCTTTTGGCCACTTATGGCTTTGGGGATCTGGATACCCCTGGCCTGCTTACCTGGGTGTGTCCTTTCTGTGTGGCTCTCCATGTCCTGTCCTCTCCCCGTATGTGGAACCTATGACCCCATCTCCCAGCCACGGCTCACACCGATGAGAAGGAGGCCCTCATGTCAGAACTGAAGATCATGAGTCACCTGGGCCAGCATGAGAATATAGTCAACCTTCTGGGAGCCTGCACTCATGGAGGTGAGGGGCCCTGGCGGGCACGGGGGCCCATGGCCTTGGGCTTCTCAGGTATCTGAGGGCCCCAGGGCCACCTAACTCCGTCTTCCTCTTCCATCTCCTCCAAGGAAAGGAAGGATCTCTGTCTCAGCTCTCTTAAATTCCTGGGCCAGATGCCTGAACAGGTCAAGTTGCCTGTGGATGGCAGATGGTTCTGGGAGCCCTGGGCAGTGGCTCTCAGACAAAAGCGGGCCTCTGGAGAGGGAGCTAAGAGGGCAAACCCTGGGCCCTGCTCCAGCCAGTCTGATTCTGTGGGTTTGGAGTAAAGCCCCCAAATCTACCATTTAAGAAGCCCCCACCCAAAGATACTTGGACACTAACCATGGGGTCCCCAAAAATGCCCCAGGGCCTATTGGGGCTCC